>NW_011494923.1:5555240-5558895 GCF_000754665.1 Bison bison bison | reverse complement strand
CTTCCCACCCTCTCCCTCTCCCACAGAGTCCAAAAGACTGTTCTATACATCAGTGTCTCTTTTGCTGTCTCATATACAGGGTTATTGTTACCATCTTTCTAAATTCCATATATATGTGTTAGTATACTGTATTGGTGTTTTTCTTTCTGGCTTACTTCACTCTGTATAATAGCTCCAGTTTCATCCACCTCATTAGAACTGATTCAAATGTATTCTTTTTAATGGCTGAGTAATACTCCATTGTGTATATGTACCATAGCTTTCTTATGCATTCATCTGCTGATGGACATCTAGGTTGCTTCCATGTCCTGGCTATTATAAACAGCGCTGTGATGAACATTGGGGTACACGTGTCTCTTTCCCTTCTGATTTCCTGGGTGTGTATGCCCAGCAGTGGGATTGCAGGATCATAAGGCAGTTCTATTTCCAGTTTTTTAAGGAATCTCCACACTGTTCTCCATAGTGGCTGTACTAGTTTGCATTCCCACCAGCAGTGTAAGCAGGTTCCCTTTTGTTATATTATATAATGTATTTTATAAAATAAAATATTTGTTCAGGAAATTGAACAAAACATGGGAGAAAATCAATAGTAGCCATGCTTTTGAAACTTCTTAATACAAATACAAAGGTATAAATGGAAGGACATTGTCTCCTTTTATTCCTGTTATATACTGTCGTTCCTCTTGGTCTGTTCTCATAGACAATTCAGTGGCAATAATCCTGCCCTGTGAGGAGCCAGAAGTATTGAGTATAGCAGAAGGCAAACAAGAGCAGCAAGAGTAATAATAGCACTTTCCTACTGAACCAAGTAAGAGGAGACTGATGTGGCAGGATGGCATGCCTTTCTGTCAAAGTTAAAATTGATTTGACAAGAAGAGAGCAAAGCTGGGTTGAATACACTTCTTGGGTGGCATAGCAGAGTTCCTTATTCTGATTACTATCCCAGAAGCAAATCTAGGTGTTTCTGAGTATCTTTCATGAAGCAATTTTAACTTTCTTGCCACGCATTATTCATTTCCCTGCTGGTAAGGAAACCAGGGGTGCTTTCCTACAGAAACACTTTAAATGAGTGAAAATGTTATAGATAACATAGTGGACACATAACTAAAGAGAATATACTAGTGATGATCACACTGTTCTGGGTTTTGGCATGAGAGTGTTAATCTCTTAGGCCTTGATTGCAAACACCATTTTTAATTAAAAATCAGAAGAGCTCACACCCATACATTCCTGTGATGTATCAATGACCACACACAGGACTAGAGAATGGTACACAGATAAGGTGGAAACCAGGTTTCAGAGAGAAAGCCACTAAGAAGGAAATACAATTCTTGAAGAGAAAAAGCAATTATGTGAAAATAGAACAAAGCATTCTTAAATAAGAAAACCAATTTCATAATAGGGAATTGTTCATGTTATTATCATCTCTCAATTTTGTGTTAGTTTTTACTTCCACACATACAGAAACAACAAAAACAATTTAAAAAATATTTTAGTAACTAAAATGTTGGGATCAGATCTGTCACTCCACTTATTAGCAACTTAGAAAATTACATGTTTTCTGAACGTTAGCTTTCTCTTCTCTAAACTTGGGAAAATAACATAATACTATTTATATATTAAGAACCTAGCATGATGCCTGGCATATTAGGGTTCAGTATATTTTGGTTTCCTTTCTTCCAAACTGTTAAAATTTATTCAATTAATAAATTTCATTGAAAACCTAATATGAAGCTAGATAATAAAGAAGACAAACTCAAATACATGTATGAAGGCTCTAGTATAGAGAAAAAGAACCTAATGTACACAAAATTTTAATACAAAATAAGCACTATAGGTAAAACACTAACTTTATGGTTCTTTTAGTAAGAAAGTGCACAAACTGTTAAAATAAGACAGTATGTAGTTACATGGCAAATAGTGAAATAATTATTTGTGTAAGATCCCCCAAAGTGGAGAATAATGGTAACTGTGCTAATCAAGAAATATTTCATAAAAGTGGTGAGTCTTAAACTCGAAAAAGTGCAGGGTGTGGATAAAAATAGTGTGAAGAAACTATTCACACTGTGGTTAATGAGTAAGAGTGAGGTAAGAGTGAGTAAGAAATTATCCACATTGTGGTTAATGAATAAGAGTGAGGTCAAAGCAAGTCTGCCAATAGCAAAAACCCAATAAACGTGCGCATCAGCATTACAGTACAGTCAAGAGTAGTTTCACTAGTTCTCTATTCACAACTTACATGACCAGTAATAATTTAAAAGCAAGTAATTAAAGTGAATACATGGCAAGATACTATGTCCTTATTTTCTTAACATTTTTATGAATTCTTGTTTCTACAGACTTTGTCTATAAATCTCCCTAAATGCTGTTTTTTTTTTTTTTTTTCCCCTAAACTTTAATCCTGAAATGTGGACATACATGTGTGTGTGCTAACTTGAGTAACACTACGAAGATGCAACTTTAGAAAGATGTGCCAATAGAGGTACATCTTGATTCTTAGTTTTATATTTTCTATTATATTTTGTATATTTTATAAAATTGTAAATTAGGAGTACTGTGAACCCTCATCACTCAGCTTTCACAGTTTTCACCATTTGCAAATCTTCAACAAATACCAATTATTATTATTATCATCATTTTGATATTTTGGTCCTAAAAAAATAGATATGATTTTATTTTTCCCATGAATATTGCAACATTCACCTCAAACAAATATAGATTTTGTTAAAACAGTGTCAACAAAGTTATTGAACTGAGCTACTTAATATTTACTCAACACTTTCTAAAACCTTGTTTCCATTCAAATTTCTGTTTTTCTTTTATTTGTGAAAATTTATTTGCAGTAGATATTTGAAGTTAGAGCTAAATGAGTTGTGTTTGCTTGATATGTATCTTTTTCTTCAGTTTTATTGAGATATAATTGACAAAATTATAAGATATTTATATATACAGGATGGAAGTGGGATATAAATTTATTTGGTGGCAGTACTCCCCCCATTGAGTTAATTATATCACATCCCTCTTCTCACATCTTTACTTTTTTCTTTTAGTGAAAGCAAAAAATTTCAATTATACACTACAGTATTTTCAACTGTAGTCACCATGTTATATATTAGACCAGGGAACTTATCCATCTTGTGTATGAATGTTCGAAAGCTTTTACAGTCTCCTCCTATTCCACAACCATCCAGTCCCTGGTGACTACTTTTCTACTCTCTATTTCTATGAGTTCATCTGTTTTTTCTTTAAAAATATTGGATTCTATATATAAGTGATACTATGCAATTTTTTTTTTTATGTCTGGCTGTTTTAGCTACATAATGCAACCTGTGTCAATCTATTTGTCACACATGACAGGATATCCAACTTATTTAAGGCTAAAAAATGTTTTATTTATATTTCTATAAATGTATTTGTATATATTTATATAAATATTTATATATTCACATATAAATATCTCCATTCTCATACATGAACTGGAGAAGGCAATGGCACCCCACTCCAGTACTCTTGCCTGGAAAATCCCATGGACGGAGGAGCCTGGTGGGCTGCAGACCATGAGGTCGTGAAGAGTCGGACACGACTGAGTGACTTCACTTTCACTTTTCCCTTTCATGCATTGGAGAAGGAAATGGCAACCCACTCCAGTGTTCTT
>NW_011494923.1:5548230-5555140 GCF_000754665.1 Bison bison bison | reverse complement strand
GAATCCCAGGGACGGGGGAGCCTGGTGGGCCGCCGTCTATGGGGTCGCACAGAGTCGGACACGACTGAAGCGACTTAGCAGCAGCAGCAGCAGCATATATGAACATTATATATATAACATATATATCTGCACGTATATACATAGTAATTTTCTTGATATATTCATCTATTGAATACTTAGGTTGTTTTCAGACCTTGACTATCATGACTATTACAGTGAATATGGGAGTACAGATATATCTCTGAGATATAGTTTTGTTTCCTTTGAATATATACTCAGAAATGGAATTGCTAGGTCATATGTTAGTTCTAATTTTAACTTCTTGAAGAACTTTCATATCATTTTCCCTAGTGGCTGAACCAATTTGCATTCCCACCAGTGTACAAGGATTCCCTTTTCTCTATATCCTCTCCGCATTTGTTATCTCTTATCTTTATGACAATAGCCCTTCTGAAAGGTGTGAGGTGACATCTCATGATCATTAATATCTGCATTTCTCTGATGATTAGCATTGTTGAGCACCTTCTTATATACCTGTTGGCCATTTATATGGTTTCTTTAAATGGGTCTCATGTATTTCATATCTCTTCCATCCTGTAACATCTTCCCTTCCTCTTACTCCTAGTTTTTGGTTGAAGAAGTTAGATAATTTGTTGTGTAAAATTTGACGACTTTCAACTTGGTGGAGTTTTCAAACATATACTTCTATTTTCTGTATTTATTATAAGCCAATTTTTTTATGGAGGCATGATTAAATTTTTTAATAATTTTAGCAGTAAAACACTTTAACAAATCTGTTTATACTGTGTCTCAGCAAATCAGATGGCACATCATGTCTGATTTTCTGACACTTAGTCAAGTAATGTTTGATCAATAACTTCTGATGTTGATATCCTGATTCATCCATTGTCCTCTCACTTTTTCTCCAACTAGTTCTGCTAACTATTGATGTGTTTGCCTAGATTAATTATTTTGTTGTAAATGATGCAATGATGATTTTCTAATCCTATCAGTGCTTCTGCAATTATTACCAGGAGTCCTTCATTTAAGAACTCTCACTCATCAGCTATAGTTATCCTGAAATTGAGTTGTACAGGAAATGCAGTATCAATGCTTGATTAGAGTCATGCATTTATCATTTTCAGAATTGCTAATTGCATGTGTTTCAGTGAGTTTCAGTCTTTATTTTGTTTGATGCTCTGCCTGTCAGCCTTGGCCAGTGACTACCTCTTCAACTTGGCTTTTATATTCTATTAGAGACATTGATATTTTCCATGCTTTCTGACAAAATAAAATACTCCAGGCCAATCTTGTATATTTTCTGACATAGATCCAGAATCATCCATTTCTTGTTCTTTTGGTGAAAAATCATATTTAGATATCTCAATCTAAATTTTCTATGTGCTTATTGTCTATCATGATTCTAAAATGTTTATAAAGACAGAGATAAAAAATTATTTTTTAGAAAATAGGAAAAATGTGTTTATGTTTTTTTCTAATTCAGATCTAAGTTTAATTTCTTCTATTTTATATTTGTTTTTGTGCACACACAAAATGTTTTCCCTTAATGACATTTACTTAATTCCTATTTACTTTAACTTGTAACATTTCAGAATATTATTGTCTTTACTAAAATTAAGAACATGATGCAGTTTAAGAATTTTTTTAGCTATTGCTTTAGTGTAAATCTCAATAAGAATATGCAATCATGAAATAATTTTTATGTGTTATTATGGTACTATTGATTTAAAAGTTATGTTCATTGGTTTCCATTTAATTTTTTCTTGTAGTTACTGTGCAAAATGGATCATGTTAGAAATCGTTATACTGGTGAGGGTAGAGTTTTTTCCGTATGAGTTTAAAAGTTTATTCCAGATATGATTTTTTTCCTGTGGTTCTCAATTCTTTTCCAGCATTATCATCTATAGGCTTACAGAAATGCCTTATTCATTGCTATGGTATCTCATAACATTGCCTCTGTGAGTGCAAATAACACATTTTACAAAGCAAAATGTCAGCTATCAATGGGTCCGTGGAATTCACAGGTCCTACCACATGTTCCATTATCCAGTAATATCTGTCTTGACAGAATAATGAAGTGTTCTGCTGAAAGCTCAGTGATTGCACCAGCCAAGAGACAGCTTCTTGTTTGGCTAGGATGTGGCCTTATACCAGTGTCCACCATTTGATATCATTTTCCCTAAAGTCTGAATGCATTAGGGAAAGGTTAAAGGGCTCGTCTTTACCTTCCCTTCATTATCCTGTGCAGTGTGGATCTTACTGGTCTCCTTGTTGTAAGTGATTTAGAAGACCCCCCATTCCTTCTAAGGTACTTGAGCATACTATGCCACTAGTTTTATTGAAATATTTTTCTTTATTGATGTCCTAACTGATCAATTGTTTCTGTAAGGGGATTTGAGGAAATTTATAAACACAAATTGAATGATCATTTTTCTCCAACTGTCCATTTGCTTTTTAAACTAGTGTGCATATGTGTGTGTGTTTGTGTGCACTTGCACACCCACACACATGCGCTCAGTCTCTCAGTTGTATCTGATGCTTTGCAGCCCCATGGACTACATAGCCTATCAGGTTCCTCTGTCCATGGAATTTCCCAGGCAAAAATACTGGAATGAGTTGCCATTTCCTACTGCAGAGGATAGTCCCTTATACCAGTGTCTTTTATGTGCAGATTCTTTATCACTAGCTCCACCTGGGAAGCACTTTCCAACTATGGGCTCATTGGTAACGACAGCTATGGGCTCATTGGTAACGAATTGCCTGTAATGCAATAGCCATGGGAAACACAGGTTAGATCTCTGGGTCTGGAAGATTCCCTGGAGGAGGGCATAGCAACCCGCTCCAGTAATCTTACCTGGAGAATCCCATGGACAGAGGAGCCTGGCTGACTACAGTTCATAAAGCCACAGAGTCGGACACGACTAAAGAGACTTAGCACACACAAGGTACATTACTCACTCAGTTCTAGCTTTAAGTCCAAGATGTTATCAGATCTTTTCTGTTATGTTTTTTTAGGAGAGAACTCATTAATAATTTTGGGTTGGAATCAGCAAGATTTGTGTTTTGATTTTTGGCTCTGCAACTAGTTTGAAAATTTTAATAATTTACTTAATTTTGAAAAATTTTAGTTGCCCTTTCTATAAAAATGTGATCATCATATTTACCTAAGGGAGAGAGGGATACATACATCAATTAATGTCTTAGAGAACTAGCCATAGTATTGAGACATGGACATTTATCTTTTCTTCCCATTATAATTTAATTTTCTATTCACTCACATTTTAATTTGTTAAAGACATCAATTAAAGAACAATGTATGCTTTTATTTTTAAATTCTGTACCTTAAGAATAAACTCCTTAAGAAGAAAATTGTCTAGCATCCAAAAATATTGAAGGAAAGACATTTGGTTTATTTATTTTTTTGATGAAATATTTACCAAATTAATGCTGTCCAATATCAGTTACATCAAAAATATTTTGGCAGCAAGCCATCAGAAAGTTTAACTGCTTTGGCTGAAAAGGTTGGTTTCATTAAAAATATTGACCACCCATTTTTTCCAAAGTACTTATGCTGATTTGTCATATCAGACAAATACACTTTACAAATAGTCACTGACAAAAAAGAGTAGAGCATGTTTGTGTCTTTAGTATTTATTTATAACCAATATGTATAATAGTTTCAAATATAAATTCCTAGAAATTGAAGACCATGTTGAACGTATTTTCTGTATCACTCCTAACATATTGTGAAAGATCAATAAATATTAAACCAACACATTGTGCTTTCACAAAACTAGACATGAATCCATAAAGTGACAATCCAAGCACCAAGCAAAATATCGCATTTGGAACTAACCATGTAAAGAGGCAATAGGGAACAGATTAAAGGGCACAGCTGTCTCGTTTTGCCAAGTTTAGTTGGAAAATAGCCCAGAGGATATGGGAATATATGACTGTACATCTTTCCTATAGACTCATCTCTTCCGGGCTCCAGGGGTTTTTAACAACAGCACCTTTCCTCTTTGCTGCAGATCTGTGATGCTCACACATTGACAGAAGTTAGTTATTCTAATGATTGAACTAAAATTTTAGTGTGGCACTCACCCCCCAATGACTAATGAAGATTCTGAAAAACATGCTGCTTTCAATTCAGTTTCACACAACCTTAGTTGCTTATATTTGAGATGATAGTGGAGAAATTAAAGAAAATGAAAAACATAGTTTACCTTTTCTTTAAATATTATTTCACTGATTTTTTTTCATCTAGTAAAGCTATATCTTTAGTCTTGAACTGCATTAAGGTGCAACTTATATCTTCTCATGTATCAGATATCACCAGACACACTGGTCTTTTAAAAATTACCATTATATATTCATTATCAGTGTTTTTATGTAGTTAACATTGCGGAATGCTTCTAGGAATTCAGGAAAATAGTATCTGGGATTGGGTAAGGGGGAATTGGAGGAGAGTGGTCAAGGGTACAAACTTTCAGGTACAGGATAAATAAGTAGTAGGGATGTAATACACAGCGTGATGAATATAGTTAATAATGATGTGTAATGCAGAGGAAAATTAACAAAAAAAATCCAAAAATTTTTTATCACAAAGACAAATGAATCTTTTTTTCTCTTTTTATTGTGTCTATGTGAGATGATGAATGCTAGCTAAGCTTGTTGTGGGAATTGTGCAATTTATTGATGTATGTCAATTATATCTCAATAAGACTAGGGGAAAAATCAAAACAGAATTGGAAAAGTTGCCATTAAATTAGTTAATAAGAGGTGATTTTAAAATTTCATTTTAAAATTAAGGATAACACACACAAGTTTACTCATTTCTCTGACTGCTGCCCCCACCACCTGCCTTTCAAAACCAATGATCTGTTCCTTATTATCTATTTATCTTGTTATTTCTTTGTTTATTCTACTCCACATATAAGACAAAACCCAGTCAGGTCCCATCTCTGGGTGGAAGAGGAGTTTGATCACCTCCTATGGTCTTCAGTAAGAAGACCACAAGTTAGGGACCATCCCATAGAGGGGAGGCACTGTGATAAACTCTGGTGTGAATGTGTGTGTGAGTGAGTACCCTGGTTTGTCCTCATTCTAGGGTACTTGTGTGGCTTCACGGCCTTCACAGCTACAGAGTCTGAGTGGGCCCTAACCTGTGATATTGTGGTG
This sequence comes from Bison bison bison, assembly GCF_000754665.1. Lineage (NCBI taxonomy): Eukaryota > Metazoa > Chordata > Mammalia > Artiodactyla > Bovidae > Bison > Bison bison. The sequence goes on along the minus strand of NW_011494923.1, from coordinate 5,549,938 downwards.
ACCTCATATGGCTTAAGATGGTGTCTGTCTCTGGGGGACCTGATTAAAATGGAAAAAATCACTGTCTCCCTGGGCCTTTGTAATCTACTGAAGTAAATATATAAACAAGGCAATCACAAGATGTGCTAAGCACAATAAAAGCAATACCCAGGGTGTGATGCAGGAGGCCAGAGAAGGCCTCTGAGAGTTGGATAACCAGATTGAACAAATAAAATACAGGTCATCATTTAAATTTAATTTAAAACAGCCAACATATTTTTTTATTTGTATATATGTGTCCTGTGCAATAGTTGTAGCATTTCTACAGTAAAAATTATTGTTACTCTCAAATTCAAGTTAAACTAGGCATCCTGTATTTTAGCTGGGAATTGTAAAGTGACATTGAAACTAAGACTTGAATGAAATGAAAATGCTGACTAAACAATCCACACACAAAACATCCAATAGATGATCAGCTAAGTGTCTGAAGATATGCAAATGACACCACCCTTATGGTAGAAAGAGAAGAAGAACTAAAGAGCCTCTTGAGGAAAGTGAAGCAGAGAGTGAAAGTTTGGCTTACAACTCAACATTCAGAAAACTAAGATCATGGCATCCGGTCCAATCATTTCATGGCAAATAGATGGGGAAACAATGGAAATAGTGAGAGACTGTTTTTTTGGGCTCCATAATCACTGCAGATGGTGACTGAAACCATGAAATTCAGAGACACTTGCTCCTTGGAAGAAAAGCTATGATCAACCTAGACAGCATATTAAAAAACAAAGACATTACTTAGCCAACAAAGGTCTGTCTAGTCAAATCTATGGCTTTACCAGTAGTCATGTATGTATGTGAGAGTTGGACTATAAAGCTGAGCATGGAAGAATTAATGCTTTTGAACTGTGGTGTTGGAGAAGACTCTTGAGAGGTCCTTGGACTGCAAGGAGATCCAATCAGTCAATCCTAAAAGAAATCAGTCCTGAATAGTCATTGGAAGGACTGATGCTGAAGTTGAAACTCCAATACTTTGGCCACCTCATGCGAAGAGCTGACTCATTTGAAAAGACCTTAATGTTGGGAAAGATTGAGGGCATGAGGAGAAGGGGATGACAGAGGATGAGATGGTTGGATGGCATCACTGACTCAATGGACATGAGTTTGAGTAAGCTCTGGGTGTTGGACAGGGAAGCCTGGTGTGCTGCAGTCCATGGGATCTCAAAGAGTTGGACATGATTGAGCAGTTGAACTGATGTGAACTGAAGTGTCTGAATCCAGAAAGGTTTTGATTCAGACTAAGCCATGAAATTAAAAGACGCTTACTCCTTGGAAGGAAAGTTATGACCAACCTAGATAGCATATTCAAAAGCAGAGACATTACTTTGCCAACAAAGGTACATCTAGTCAAGGCTATGGTTTTTCCTGTGGTCATGTATGGATGTGAGAGTTGGACTGTGAAGAAGGCCGAGTGCCAAAGAATTGATGCTTTTGAACTGTGGTGTTGGAGAAGACTCTTGAGAGTCCCTTGGACTGCAAGAAGATCCAACCAGTCCATTCTGAAGGAGATCAGCCCTGGGATTTCTTTGGAAGGACTGATGCTAAAGCTGAAACTCCAGTACTTTGGCCACCTCATGCAAAGAGTTGACTTATTGGAAAAGACTCTGATGCTGGGAGGGATTGGGGGCAAGAGGAGAAGGGGATGACAGAGGATGAGATGGCTGGATGGCAT
>NW_011494923.1:5544613-5548130 GCF_000754665.1 Bison bison bison | reverse complement strand
GGGCAAGAGGAGAAGGGGATGACAGAGGATGAGATGGCTGGATGGCATCACTGACTCGATGGACATGAGTCTGAGTGAACTCCGGGAGTTGGTGATGGACAGGGAGGCCTGGCGTGCTGCAATTCATGGGGTCGCAAAGAGTCGGACACGACTGAGCGACTAATCTGATCTGATCTGATCTGAAGCTGGCTAAATAAATGTGCCATTGTGCTTTGATCTTGGTGAGTGAAGATAATGATGGTTCAAGATAATGTTAGAGAGATAAGTAGAGCCAGAAAGTATAGGTGAACCTTGGAGATATCATAGATTTTATTCCAGACCACCACAATAAAGCAAATATCACAATAATTTGAGTTCCAGGAATTTTTGGTTTCCTAGTGTATATAAATGGAGAAGGCAATGGCACCCCACTCCAGTACTCTTGCCTGGAAAATCCCATGGACGGAGGAGCCTGGTAGGCTGCAGGCCATGGGGTCGAGAAGAGTCGGACACGACTGAGTGACTTCACTTTCACTTTCCACTTTCATGCATTGAAGAAGGAAATGGCAACCCACTCCAGTGTTCTTGCCTGGAGAATCCCAGGGACCGGGGCGCCTGTTAGGCTGCCATCTATGGGGTCGCACAGAGTCGGACACAACTGAAGTGACTTAGCAGCAGCAGCAGTGTGTATAAAAGTTATATTCACACTATCTGTAATCTATTAAGCATGCAATAGCATTATGAGTAAACAGTAATGTACATGCCTTAATTAAAATACTTTGTTACTAAAACTGCTAACCATCATCTGAGCCTTCAATGAGTCATAATCTCTCTGCTGGTTGAAGGGACTTGCCTCAGCGTTGGTGGCTACTGACTGATCAGGATGATGGTTGCTGAAGATTGGAGTGGCTGTGGTAATTTCTTAATATAAGACAGTACTGAAGTTGGTTGCATGGATTTGTTCCTTTCACAAATGATTTCTCTGTACCAAGCAATGCTGTTTGATGCCATTTTACCTACAGTGGAACATCTTTCAAAATTGGAGTTAATCTAATTTTTTGCTATTGCTTTATCAAGGAAGTTTCTGTAATATTCTAAATCCTTTTTTTGTCATTTTTACAATATTCATAACAGCTTCACCAAGAGTAGATTTCATCTCAACAAACCACTTTCTTGGTTCATCCATAAGAAGCTATTCTATAATCCATTCAAGCTTTTTCATGAGATTGTAGCAGTTTAGTCACATCTTCAGACTCCAATCTAATTATACTTCTCTTGCTGCATCCACTTCATCTGTGGGTACTTTCTCAACTAGTTTGAACCCTTCAAAGCATCCATGAGAATTAGAATTAACCTCTTCCAAACTCCTATTATTGTTCATATTTTGAGCTCCTTCATGAATGTTCTTAATGATCTTAGATGGTAACTCATTTCCAGAGGTTTTCAATTGACTTTACCCAGATTCATCAGAGAAATCACTACTGTAGCAGCTAGAGACTTATGAAATGCATTTCTCAAACAACACAACTTCAAAGTAATAATGATTCCTTAATTCATGAGCTGCAGAATGGATGTTGTGTTAGCAAGCATGGAAACAACATGAATCTTATTGCATATCTCCATCAGAGCTCTTGGATGACCAGGCACATTGTCAATGAGCAGTTATATTTTGAAATTTTTTTTTTCCCTGACTAGTAGTTCTCAACATTGGGCTTAAATATCCAGTAAACTGTGTTGTGAGCAGATATGCTAGCATTCAGGGTTTGTTGTCCCATTTATAGAGCACAGAGTAGATTAGCAAAATTCGTAAAAACCCTAGGATTTTCAGAACGGTAAATGATCATTGATTTCAACTTCAAATCAATAACTGCTTTAGCCCCAAACAAGAGAGTAAGCCTGTCCTTTTAAGTCAGGCATTGGCTTCTCCTCTCTAGCTATGGAAGTCCTATATGTCATGCTCTTCTGATATAATGCTATTTTGTCTGCAATGAGTATCTCTTGTTTAGCTTAGCAACCTTCATTAAATATCTTATCTAGATCTGCTGGATAACTCCCTAGAAATGCTTTGCACTTTTGTGTTATGGAGAGGGCTTTCTTTTCTTATATCTCACAAACTAATCTTGGATATCTTCAGCCTTTCTTCTAACTGTCTCAGCTCTTTCAGGCTTCATAAAATTAAAGAGAGTTAGGGTTTTATTCTGGATTAGACTTTGGTTTAAGGGATTATTGTGACTTATTTATCCACTAAAACTTTCTCCTTATCAGCAATAAGGCTGTTTTATTTTCTTACCATTTGTGTGTTCACTGGAGTAGCCCTTTTAATTTCCTTTCTTTGGAATTAACAATTTGACTGTTTGGCACAATAATCCTAGTGTTTGACCTCTCTCTGCTTTGGATGTGCCTTCCTCATTAAGCTTAATCAATTCCAGCCTTTGATTTAAATTGAAAGATGTGTGTTTCTTCCTCTTGATTGAACACTTAGAGGTCATTTTAGTTATTACTTGGCCTAATTTCAATATCATTCTGTCTCGGGAATATGAAGGCCTGAGAAGAGAGAGACAGATAGGTTAGTTAGTGGAGTAGTCAGAACACACACACAATTTTATTAATCAAGTTCACCATATTATATGGGTGTGGTTTGTGGTGCCCCAAAGCAATTATGCTAGTAACATCAAAGATCACTGATCACAGATCACCATAACAAATACAATAAAAATGAAGTTTGAAATATTGCAAAAATTACCAAAATGTGACACAGAGACAGGACATGATCAAGTACTATTAGAAAAATATCACCAATAGACTTGGTGCAGAGTTGCCTTCAATTTATAAAAAAACAATTCTGTGAAGTACAATAAAGCAAAGTGCAATACAATGAAATATGCCTGTATTGAACCCTCCAGGTAAGGAACATGGACTATATTCTGAGTGTATCATATATCTCTTAAGAGGTTGTAAGCTAGAAAGATACTGTCTGATTTATACAATAAATTCTCTAGTCTCTATATAGAAAATAGGTCGAAGGATGAGGCAAAAACCGAAGCAGTGAATGTGACAATGACAAAGTTTCTAAGGTTCATGTGAGAAACATTTTAACTTGAGTTCATTGGTAGTGGCAGGACAAGAGAAGGGGATGGATTTGAGTTTGGCATTTAAGATAGAATCTAGAAGACTTGGTAGGAGGAATGAGAAAATGTGGAAATTAAGAATGACTCCTAGGTTTTAATCTCAAACAACAGGATGTATAGTGATGGCATCTCTTGAGATAAAAAAATGTTTAGAGAAAACATAAGGGGTGATCTTGGTAATCAAATGATCTTTCCCCCCCCCCCCAATCATGGTAAGTTTGAGAGACATGTTAGACTTAGGAATAGAGAGGTCAAATCAATTTTGTTGCTATCTGAAAGAGGAGGGTAAGAGTCATCAATGAAAATGACTTCAGTTCAGTTCAATTCAGTCGCTCAGTCGAGTCCAACTCTTTGCAACCCCATGAATTGCAGCATGCCAGGCCTCCCTGTCCATCACCAACTCCCAGAGT
>NW_011494923.1:5536819-5544513 GCF_000754665.1 Bison bison bison | reverse complement strand
ACTCACGTCTATCGAGTCAGTGATGCCACCCAGCCATCTCATCCTCTGTCGTCCCCTTCTTCTCCTGCCCCTAATCCCTCCCAGCATCAGGGTCTTTTCCAATGAGTCAACTCTTCACATGAGGTGACCAAAGTATTGGAGTTTCAGCTTCAGCATCAGTCCTTCCACTGAACACCCAGGACTGATTTCCTTTAGGATGGACTGTTTGGATCTCCTTGCAGTCCAAAGGACTCTAAAGAGTCTTCTTAGAGCAAGGCTAAGAATGATTCCAGAAACAAAAATAATTTATATAGAGAAAATCAAAAGGTTCATAATAAGTCCTGGTGCAATGCAACATTTAACAGAGTAAAAGTCAGCAACAGAGGCCTAAAAGAGCCTAAAAAGTTAAGTCAAAGATGCTAAGATAAAAAATATTTAGAAAAGACCAAATGACTGCTCATCTATACTGTAATAGATTGGTGAAACATATTTACAACAGTAATTTATTTGTTTGATTGGCTAAATGGGATCTTTGTTAACTTTGAGAAGAGATCTTCAAAGATATTAAGTGAAAAATTCAAATACAATTGTCAGATATTTTGTGACTGAAATCTAGATTTAAATAATATTTATATTGCTATTTTTTAAGATTAAAATACTAGAAAGTCCCTAATATAAACTACCCATCTCCAAAATATCATTCCCTATTAAATTTTCTTCCTTAGCCTAGGTTTTATATGCACCTATTACATAAAATCACTGATTTAATTTTTATGAATTCAAAGAAATTAGGGATGTATTTCTTAATCTCAGAAAAGAAAGTAGAAGAAACTGAAAAGTCTAAACAAATTATATAATACCACTTCATAAGTGCAAACATAGAAATATCAGTAAAGTTATACAAAATTCTGTTTGGGAAGTTTGGTGCATCTGCCTTTAAATCAGAGCACCTAACAATATGCTGACCCTTGAATTCCAAGTAAGGAGTCTTTTTGAATTATTGCTTCTTCTTCCTGTTCCTAGATACCAAATCTAGTATATTACTTGCATTAAAAAAAAAAAACAAAACAATTATCATCATATTTCTTACTGTCCTTTGGCATTCAAATGAAAGTTTAGTGCTACATTATTAAAGAAGATGATATTAACATCACCCTACAAGTTAATTAGTTGTTTTAGAGCAGACAGAATATTATGAGAGGAATTTCAAAATATACTAAATATATCAATTATAATACACTCCTACTATTTTTTATCTGAAAGATCCAAATGCATTCTCTAAACTTTGTTAATTTAATCTTGCCAAATTCGCTGAAAAACAACTAAAATAATATGCATTTTTATCCTCTATGAGTTAGTCCATTAACATTGAACGTTATGAGTCAATCTATATTCTTGCCTTCCCTAGAGGCAAGAACAGCTCATATTCATGATCCTGATGCATATTTATGCTTCATTGTTTTGTATCCAATTAAAATGTGTTATAGATTCCACAAAGATGTGTTGTTTCATACTGATATTTGTAAAAAAAAAAAAAAAAATGTGTTCGGTCTTTCCATAATGCTTAATTGGAAAACGTTCCTTAATGAAAATAGTCTGAAAAGAGGAGTTTGAATGACTGGAATTATCATTACTAAGTCTGAAGTGAATGAAATACTATGCTGAGTCATATGTAGGGAGAAAAATATTATCAAATTTAAAATACTAGATGTATAATTCTCCCCCACATTAAATTAATGTCTCCAGAACATTGCAAATACCATCTCTATTCACCAGTGTCTTCAAAGAGAGTTACCAATTGAGCATTTTTCATTATAGTAAACAGTGCAACTGATAACTATACTGGAATATTAATGTTATTGCTAACAAAAAGTGATAAATTATAAAAATATGATTTTTTTTCATAAGTTGGAGAAAAACACAAAAACTATGCTATATGATCATTATCATCAGCAACTAAATATCATAGACATACTTGTGGTCATCAATGTAAATAAGGAAATGGCAATATAATTCTACCAAAACATTTTCAAATGATTAGCTCATCATTGGAGTCAATTTCAGCTGAGAGTTTTATTATTGTGGGGAAAAAACTGGAAATAACCATTTCCAGTTTAAAGAAAAATTAACTACTAGTTCAGTGACTTATGCTACTGGTGCTAATGAACAAATATTGTAAAAGTTGCTTAAAGTAAATCTTGAAATTTATTATAGTCCTATGCTGTGAAAGTGCTGCACTCAATATGCCACCAAATTTGCAAAACTCAGCAGTGGCCACAGGACTGGAAAAGGTCAGTTTTCATTCCAATCCCAAAGAAACGCAATGCCAGAGAATGCTCAAACTACTGCACAATTGCACTCATCTCACACACTAGTAAAGTAATGCTCAAAATTCTCCAAGCCAGGTTTCAGCAGTATGTTAACTGTGAACTTCCAGATGTTCAAGCTGGTTTTAGAAAAGGCATATGAACCAGAGATCAAATTGCCAACATCTGCTGGATCATTGAAAAAGCAAGAGAGTTCCAGAAAAACATCTACTTGTGCTTTATTGACTATGCCAAAGCCTTTGACTGTTTTGCATCACAATAAACTGTGGAAAATTCTGAAAGACATGGGAATACCAGACAACCTGACTGGCCTCTTGAGAAACCTATATACAGGTCAGGAAGCAACAGTTAGAACTGGACATGGAACAGCAGACTGGTTCCAAATAGGAAAAGGAGTACATCAAGGCTGTATATTGTCACCCTGCTTATTTAACTTATTTGCAGAATACATTATGAGAAATTCTGGGCTGGATGAAACACAAGCTAGAATCAAGATTGCTGGGAGAAATATCAGTAACCTCAGATATGCATTGACACCACCCTTATGGCAGAAAGTGAAGAGGTACTAAAAAGCCTCTTGGTGAAAGTGAAAGAGGAGAGTGGAAAAGTTGGCTTAAAGCTCAACATTCAGAAAACTAAGATCATGGCACCTGGTCCCATCACTTCATGGCAAATAGATGGAGAAACGGTGGAAACCTTGTCAGACTTTATTTTTGGGGGCTCCAAAATCACTGCAGATGGTGACTGCAGCCATGAAATTAAAAGATGCTTACTCCTTGGAAGGAAAGTTATGACCAACCTAGATAGCATACTGAAAAGCAGAGACATTACTTTGCCAACAATGGTCTGTCTAGTCAAGGCTATGGTTTTTCCAGTGGTCATGTATGGATGTGAGAGTTGGACTGTGAAGAAAGCTGAGCACTGAAGAATTGATGCCTTTGAACTGTGGTGTTGGAGAAGACTCTTGAGAGTCCCTTGGACTGCAAGGAGATCCAACCAGTCCATCCTAATGGAGATCAGTCCTGGGTGTCATTAGAAGGACTGATGCTGAGGCTGAAACTCCAATACTTTGGCTACCTCATGTGAAGAGTTGACTCATTGGAAAAGACCCTGATGCTGGGAGGGATTAGGGGCAGAAGAAGAAGGGGACGACAGAGAATAAGATGGCTGGATGGCGTCACCAACTCAATGGACATGAGTTTGACTGAACTCCGTGAGTTGGTGATGGACAGGGAAGCCTGGTGTTCTGACTCATGGGGTCGCAAAGAGTTAGACACGACTGAGCGACTGAACTGAACTGAACTGAATCTTAATAGTATAGTATTTGCCCTTTTGTTCTGCCTTAACAGTTACATTTTTACTATTTTACCAAATAAAATATACAATGATTTAAAAATTTGAATAATATTTATGAGTTTTGTCCATTCCACTCTATTTTCACTCCCTGGATGGAAAGATTCTCATCAGTTTTAGTTATTTTTTGTTAGTATTGCCTTCATTTTTATAAATAATGCTTCAGTATTATTTTTAAATTGAAGTGTGATTAGTTTCTGGTGTACAACAATGTGAATAAACTGTATGTAAACATATATCCCCTGTCTCATAAGCCTCCTTTTTACCCCCATCCCACCCCTCTAGAATCATAGAGCTTGAAGCTGAACTCCCTATGCTATGCAGTAGCTTGCACTAGCTGTGTGTTTGACACATGATATGTGTATATGCCATTGCTTCAATATTACTATTTCCCCAGTTAACAGGAGCATACAAAGCCCTGGCTACAAGGGAGCTTCTATGAAGAGACCAAAGTTACTTCATATGAGAATTCATTTGTTCTGGTTTGGTGTTCAGTTATTTATTTTTTTTCTGCTAATTTCTTTATGTCATTATCATTGCCCCAAATATTACTCATATGTTTTTATATTCTCATACATTTTGGCAGGGAGGAGAGGTTTTTGTTTTTTTCTTTTTTTTCTCTCAACTTGAGTATCACAAGGGAATAAATAAAAATAGGTATTCAATTTATTGTTAACTTGGAAATCTAAATTCATTTTCAGGATCAAGTTAAACAAATATACTTTTGTCTACTGTTATACGGGATTCTATATTAAACTTTCTCTTTCATCTCAGTGTTTATTCTATTACATATTAGATCCTAAACAATAGAGATGGATTGATATATATAGTAAACAAAATCTAGTTGCCCATTATTCTGAGTAGTCTGTTCATTCATTTAGTCAACAAGTATTTGTTGAATGCTTGAACTATGAATTAATAAAAAGCAATGATTTCTCCTCTCAGTGAGATTACATTCCAATGGGGAAGACAGGTATTAAACAATAGACATTATTATCCACAGTAAGTCTTTTTGTAAAAGCTATAGGATAAGTTAACTGTTACGTATGTAGTATGTTATACAGTGATACATTCTATTGAAAAATAAAACATAGAACAGGAAAATAGGATTAAGAATGCTAGTCAGGGTGAGGCAGGTACAAGTTGAAATATTAACTGATGGTCTTCATGGGTTTATTTTAGAAGTTAATATCAGCAAATTCCTGAGGGAAGTAATAGAGTAAATCAAATGGATATTTGGTAGAAGAGGGAGCATCTAACTAAAGATGCCAAAGCAGGAGTGTCAGTTCAGTTCAGTTCAGTCGCTCAGTCGTGTCCAACTCTTTGGGACCCCATGAATTGCAGCACGCCGGGCCTCCCTGTCCATCACCAACTCCCGGAGTTCACTCAGACTCACGTCCATCGAGTCAGTGATGCCATCCAGCCATCTCATCCTCTGTCGTCCCCTTCTCCTCTTGCCCCCAATCCCTCCCAGCATCAGAGTCTTTTCCAATGAGTCAAGTCTTCGCATGCCTTCCAACTAATATGTTCAAGCAATAATTAGGAACCTCATGGTTGAAGAAGGGTATAACAAATAGTGCTATGAATTTCAATGTGTACCTAGGGTATTGTATACAAAGCAATGGATTTTGAATTTTATAAACAGAAGACTTCAGTAGTTCATTATATTAGTGAAATTGCCTTTTTATTTATTGAATGTTGAATGGAACTGAATATTTATTCTACAAACATCAAAGTTATACTTATGTTAATTTTTCTGGAATTTTGCCCTCAAGAATACAGCATTGTTTGCTCCTAAGACTGCTTAGCATGAACACACATTTTCCTTGGCAACTTAAGTTAATTGCTAGTTTTACAGTTTTTTTTGTGCTAAAGTGATGACCACCTCTCACTTTTTAAACTTTGTTTCTAAAATATCTGGTACAAATTGAAAATCCATTAAATGCATAAAATACTTCCATAAATTTTAGAGGAAGAAATTATGATCCAACCCAAAATATCCAAATGATTTTAGCCAAGAGAAATAAAAATCTGTTGAACAGTAAAATATTTTAAATAAGCAACTAATACATTGAAAGTAAACAATTCATTGTCAAAATGTAATTAGTGAGTATTTATGCTACTTTGGAACTAAAAAAGGGAGAACTTAATATTGATTGGGTGAAGGAGGAATGTGAGAGAAACTTTCATTGGAAGCTGATAGAGAATTAGGTGATCAATTTTCAGCCAGACTACCTTTGTGACTTGAAGCTGATGGGTGTCTTGCATTCAAACTGTACTTGAACATAAAAATGCTGTGCTGTGCTTAGTTCCTCAGTCCTGTTCAACTCTTTACAACCCCATGGACAGCAGCCCGTCAGGTTCCTCTGTCCTTGGGGATTCTTCAGACAAGAATACTAGAGGAGTTGCCAAGCCCTCCTCCAGGGAATCTCCCCAACTCAGGGATAAAATCCAGGTCTCCCACATTGCAGGTGGATCCTTTACCATCTGAGCCACCAGGGAAGCCCAAGAATACTGGAGAAGGTGATGGCTCCCCACTCTAGTACTCTTGCTTGGAAAATCCCATGGGCGGAGGAGCCTGGTAGGCTGCGGTCCATGAGGCCGTGAAGAATCGCACATGACTGAGCGACTTCCCTTTCACTTTTTGCTTTCATGCATTGGAGAAGAAAATGGCAACCCACTCCAGTGTTCTTGCCTAGAGAATCCCAGGGACAGGGGAGCCTGGTGGACTGTCGTGTCTGGGGTCGCAGAGTCGGACACGACTGAAGCAACTTAGCAGCAGCAGCAGCAGCCTATCTCTTCTCCAACTTGTTGCAACCACATGGACTACAACTTGCCAGGTCTCCCTGTCCCTCACAATCTCATTGAGTTTTTCTAAGTCTCTGCCCTCAGTCAGTTCAGTCACTCAGTTGTGTCCGACTCTTTGTGACCCCATGAATCGCAGCACACCAGGCCTCCCTGTCCATCACCAACTCCCGGAGTTCACTCAAATTCACGTCCATTGAGTCTGTGATGCCATCCAGCCATCTCATCCTCTGTCGTCCCCTTTTCCTCTTGACCCCAATCCCTCTCAGCATCAGAGTCTTTTCCAATAAGTCAACTCTTCACAAGAGTTGGCCAAAGTACTAGAGTTTCAGCTTTAGCATCATTCCTTCCAAAGAACACCCAGGGCTTATCTCCTTTAGGATGGACTGGTTGGATCTCCTTGCAGTCCAAGGGACTCTCAAAGTCTTCTCCAACACCACAGTTCAAAAGCATCAATTCTTCAGTGCTCAGCTTTCTTCACAGTCCAACTCTCACATCCATACATGACCATAGGAAAAACCATAGCCTTGACTAGACGGACCTTTGTTGGCAAAGTAACATCTCTGCTTTTCAATATGCTATCTAGGTTGGTCATAACTTTCCTTCCAAGGAGTAAGCATCTTTTAATTTCATGGCTGCAGTCACCATCTGCAGTGATTTTGGAGCCCCCAAAAATAAAGTCTGACAAGGTTTCCACCGTTTCTCCATCTATTTGCCGTGAAGTGATGGGACCAGATGCCATGATCTTAGTTTTCTGAATGTTGAGCTTTAAGCCAACTTTCTCACTCTCCTTTTTCATTTTCACCAAGAGGCTTTTTAGTTCCTCTTCACTTTCTGCCATAAGGGTGGTGTCATCTTCATATCTGAGGTTATTGATATTTCTCCCGGCAATCTTGATTCCACCTTGTGCTTCTTCTAGCCCAGCGTTTCTCATGATGTACTCTGCATAGAAGTTAAATAGGCAGGGTGACAATATACAGCCTTTATGTACTCCTTTTCCTATTTGGAACCAGTCTGTTGTTCCATGTCCAGTTCCAACTGTTGCTTCCTGAACTGCATATAGGTTTCTCAAGAGGCAGGTCAGGTGGTCTGGTATTCCCATGTCTTTCAGAATTTTCCACAGTTTATTGTGATGCAAAACAGTCAAAGGCTTTGGCATAATCAATAAAGCAGAAATAGATGCTTTTCTGGAACTCTCTTGCTTTTTCCATCATCCAGCGGATGTTGGCA
>NW_011494923.1:5532681-5536719 GCF_000754665.1 Bison bison bison | reverse complement strand
CTCTGGTTCCTCTGCCTTTTCTAAAACCAGCTTGAACATCAGGAAGTTCATGGTTCACATATTGCTGAAGCCTGGCTTGGAGAATTTTGAGCATTACTTTACTAGCGTGTGAGATGACTGCAATTGTGCGGTAGTTTGAGCATTCTTTGGCATTGCCTTTCTTTGGGACTGGAATGAAAACTGACCTTTTCCAGTCCTGTGGCCACTGCTGAGTTTTCCAAATTTGCTGGCATATTGAATGGAGCTCTTTCACAGCATCATCTATCAGGATTTGAAAGAGCTCAACTGGAATTCCATCACCTCCACTAGCTTTGTTCATAGTGATGCTTTCTAAGGCCCACTTGACTTCACATTCCAGGATGTCTGGCTTTAGGTGAGTGATCATATCATCGTAATTATCTTGGTCATGAAGATTTTTTTTGTACAGTTCTTCTGTGCCCTTAATACTCTCTGCCCTTGCTGCTGCTGCTAAGTTGCTTCAGTCATGTCCAACTCTGCGCGACCCCATAGACGGCAGCCCTCCAGGCTTCCCCATCCCTGGGATTCTCCAGGCAAGAACACTGGAGTGGGTTGCCATTTCCTTCTCCAATACATGAAAGTGAAAAGTGAAAGGAAGTCGCTCAGTCATGTGCAACTCTAGAGACCCCATGGACTGCAGCTTACCAGGGTCCTCTGTCCATGGGATTTTCTAGGCAAAAGTACTGGAGTGAGGTGCCATTGCCTTCTCCGATTCTCTGCCCTTAATATTACTCAAAAGAAATCCTTATCATTGTCCTCTTTCCAGTCATATTCATGTGACACTCTATCTCCCAAGGGATAATGTTACTGTCGTTGTTGGTGTTGTTCAGTCACACAGTCATGTCTGACTCTCTGCAACCCTGTGCACTGCAGCATGCCAGGCTTCCCCGTCCTTCACCGTCTCCCAGAGCTTGCTTAAACTTGTGTCCATTGAGTCAGTGATGTCATCAAACCACCTTGTACTATTACCATTTAATATTTTATGACTAACATATACTTTCATATTAAAATTCAGTTATGATAAGAGAAAATAGAGAATGGCATGACTGTACCTCATAGCATATCTATTAAAGTGTGTTGTTTCTTCCTATGATTATGTTATCCTTTTATAATATTTTAAATGGTTTACTCTGGATTAACTCTAAAGCCTAGTTCTCAAGTAAGTTTACTTGTCAGCAGTCACTAAATTTGTATTTAACCGCTCAATTTAACAATAACATAAGTTGTTAACTGTTTTTTAATAATGATGTGTTTTAATGTTTAGAAAGGCCCTATATGCATGTGAGAGAAAACCAAGACATTCATTATCTCTCACCACAACAAACATTCTGTTTCTCAAATCAACATTTAATATTAGCACTAGAATTCATTAATATTGATAATTATCTTAGAAAATGTGTACAGTTCTCTTGAGAACTCTCAGTGTATTTGAGTCCAAATTAAGGAAACAGAGTTTATAAGGTTTATGACCATTTTTAAAAGCAAAGTTCATTAAAATATATCAAAATGATTTGTTAAGATATCTGAATATATTTATGCTTATATTTTAGGTAAAACAAACAGAACACTTTGAACAAAACAAAAGTGGAGAAAATTAGATATCCAAAATGGATTTTTTTCCCTCTTCTCCTTTAGCCAAATTAGAGATGTGTAATGATGCTGTGTAAAACGATTCAGTGGGAGTTATTTATTCTCACCACTCATTGAGCTACACAATTGTCCTGCTTTCCTTGGGACTTGCCTTTCCAAAGGTAGCTGGGTAAGCACCCAGAAACAATGAATAGGCTAAAAAAACAGTAATTTATTTAATGAGATCCAGGGTAAAAAAAAAAAAAAAAAACCTCTACAAATAGGCACTCAAGCAATTTAGAATGTTGCAAGTATCTACTTTCTTTACTTAATCACACAACTGCAATTTTCAAGAGACTGAGTTAAATGTACTTAACCTATGCCATGTTAATTCTTATAGTTTGTAATACCGCTAAATGTTGCAATATTATAAATGAGTGGCATGAACAAACACATAAACTTCTACACATTCTTGTAAATTTTTATCCCCTTCAAGTAATTGTTATGGGAGCTATAAGTATGCTAACTTTATAGAACTATTTTAGAGACTGGCCCTTTGGAAGTGTTTGTTTTGTCAAAACTTACCGGCTACCAGAATGTTGCTCCCACCAGCTTTTTATTTTTGAAAGATGACTTTCACTTTTTCAAATAGCTAAGAGTTCTTACCAAAATCCACAATCCTATTTCAATTCAAAAACAATGCCTCTAAAGTTATGAGACTGTTTACTTATGTGGATCAGAATTCTCTGTAATGTTAATTGTCAATGGTTGTAGACAATCTCAAGAGCAGTGACATTAACTTTGTAATAAAGATGATCCAAGACACAAAAGGCAAGTTGTTATTTAGTGATGTAGAGTTTTTAATTTATATGAAAGTTATATGCAAATTATTTTTTAAATAACCTCATTAAATATACAAAGGTAAACTTCGTGTAATCACAAATGAGAAAAATATAATACCTGAAGATCAGATCAGATCAGATCAGTTGCTCAGTCGTGTCCGACTCTTTGCGACCCCATGAATCGCAGCACGCCAGGCCTCCCTGTCCATCACCAACTCCCAGAGTTCACTCACACTCACATCCATCGAGTCAGTGATGCCATCCAGCCATCTCATCCTCTGATATAGTACAATATAATGATAACCTAGAAATTACCCCAGAAACTCTATCAGATTCTAAATGACATGTACAAATTTTCCTATTAAGAAAGGGATGTAGAAATGAAGATTTATAGGTTATCACAGGTTTATTCATAACATTGGAAAATGAAAACAATCTAAGTGTCCAGAAATAGAGGATGGATAATTGTGCCGTCATTAAAATGTTTGTGAAACGTATACATGCTGTAAGAAATTGTCATAACAACTGTAATAATAAGGATATAAAGTGAATGTACCATATAAGTGCAACAATTATTTATGCTAGAGTGGAGACACACAATAATAGCTATTTCTGTGGTGGCACAGGGAAAATATTGTCCGGTGACTAATTTTCTTTTTATACACTTCCTATGATATATTACTAATAGCAAGCATGTCTTCCTTGTATGGTGAGACGGAAGGAACTGCGGTTGTGATTTACTACATTTTTAAAAGGAGATAAATAAGAGGGTCAGGACACAGATACTGACTCCAGGAGTTCAAAACCTTGTGCTGGTAAACGATTTGCAGATAGTGCTACAGATTTTCTGAGAAATGCAACTCAGTAGACATATTCTTCCTGTCAAAGTTCCTGGAAAAGTTGTGAGGTTTAAAACAGACTTTAACCCCCTTCATGGATTTCTATCTAACCTCTCTAATTCTCTCCTTTACCTGCCCAAGCCCACATCTGTGGCTGCTTGCAAAAACAGCCCACTCTTCACTGCCTCTCTCCTTGACAAAATTCACTTCATTTGGTACTACATTAAATTAATTTTCAAAAAAAATTTATTATTTTTATGTGCAGTAAATAATGAATTATCATTTAAGTGGCAAGAAATGATAGGTTTAAATATCTAGGATATGTTTGGTTATTTAATGAGAAACAGTATTCTAGCCCCCAAAAATCTTATATTGAATCTGGGTAATTTCCTGTGTCCTTGAAATTATGCTCTAAGCACTTCCTTTTGTGCTATTAAAATTCATTTCTGAAAGCTAAGCTTAGCTGAATTTAGCCATCCAGTCTTTATGCATCTTTCATATATATCTCTTCTCAATAAAATGTATACATTTTATTGCCAAAGAGTTTTCAAACAGGTCTTCAAAAAATTCTTCTTTATAGCAACATTAAAGGAGCTAATGTCTTCCTTTCTTTCAGTGAAAACATTTACTGGGACATTTCTGGTGTCAAGTGGTTAAGACACCACATTTCTAATGCAGGGGACGTGGGTTTGATCCCTGGTTGGGCAACTAACATCCCAGATGGCATATTACATAGCCAAATATATATATATATATATATATATCTCAAA
>NW_011494923.1:5529616-5532581 GCF_000754665.1 Bison bison bison | reverse complement strand
TTTTATAGTTAGGTCTATTGAATTATAATTTACCTATAGAAAAATTCACAATTGATTTCTTCTTCTGGCCAAGATGGAGTAACAGGGACCAGATTTACATTTTGCATGAACCCACTTAAAATTTGTAGGAAAAAATGATTTTTAGATATGACTTATCAGGCAGTTCAGGACTGTAACCCATGACAAAAGCAAACCAAATAAAATGAATGCTATGATAGGCCCAAGATACTGATGCAGAGAGCTCCAGGTCACATCACAGGAAGGTGGAAACCAGGAGGAACCTGTTAGGATTTATGTGTTAAGGGGACGAAACTGAAAAAAATTCAGGGAGGATGAATAGATAATGTTTGCAAGACATTGAGCCAGAAAGCAAAGAGCTCCAGAAAGAGTTTGTGAGATCGTCAGGGTTCTTCTCTTAATATTCAGTTAAAAAGTATCAGCACATGTAGGTCAGGACATGAACCAATACTGAAGAAATAAGCACCCAAAAGCAGCAGATGGAATCACCTGGCTCACACAGAACCAGCAGTCATGTACAGATGTGAAGCCAGGACCATAAAAATGGCTAAGCAGCAAAGAATTGATGCTTTCAAACTGTGGTGCTGGAGAAGACTCTTGAGAATCCCTTGAACTGCAAGGAAAAAAATTTCCCTAAAGGAAATCAACCCTGAATATTCACTGAAAGGACTGATGCTGAAGCTGAAGCTCCAACACTTTGGCTATCTGATCCAAAAAGTCGACTCATTGGAAAAGACCCTGATACTAGGAAAGATTGAAGGCAAAAGGAGAAGAGGGTAGCAGAGGATAAGGTAGTTGGATGACATCACTGACTCAATGGACATGAGTTTGAGCAAACTCTGGGAGATTGTGAAGGACAGGGAATCCTGGCATGCTGTAATCCAAGAGATCGCAGAGTCGGACACAACTTAATGGCTGAATGATAACAACTTAGATGTATTGCCTAATAGTGGGGCAAATTGCACCCTAAAATTCTTCTGCTCCATCTAATAAAACTAAAGCAAACAAGAGTTTATAACTCCTCATTGCCTGAGATCTTATCAAGAAAGAAAAGGAAGTTTTTTCCTGGTGGGCTCTTCTATCATTATAGGGTGCCAAATCTCTCTTCTAGTCTCTTGACTCTTTAATTGAGGATTCTCTTTAGAAATATTTGCATTAATAAAGAAACCAAAAGAATTTAAGGAACATAGGAAACATTAAGAAAATATGGCTTTTTTATAAGGAATATTCCTTCTAAAATCAAGCTTAGTTGTATGAATAACACAGATAAATCTCAAAATCATAACATGAGTGAAAGAGCATCTTTCAGAAAGACATATATGGTATGATAACATTTATGGAAATTTGTATAATATTAATAGTGTTATCAGTTCTTTTCAAATTTGTACATGTATGTGTATATGAAATATTACACAAAGCATAGACTTCACACACCAAATTCATAACAGTGATAGACTATGGTAATGAAAGAAGGGAGAAAAAAATGAATTGGTATAATTGAAAATTTGACTTCAACCTTATCAGTAATATTTTACTTTTTACTATTAAAATAACATAAAGCAATCATGACAAAATTTTCTTTTTTATTAAACATTTATCAAATTACACCATCATTTAGTTTACTCTATTTTTATGAATATTATGTTTAGAAGTTATAAAAATATTATATTAGTTATTTATATTCAGTTTTAAAACTTTCTTGCTTTATTTTTTACTATGCTCTGCCTGTTCTAGGTGGAGAAGGAAATGGCAACCCACTCCAGTATTCTTGCCTGGAGAATCCATCTATGGGATTGCACAGAATTGGACACAACTGAAGCGACTTAGCTGCAGCAGCAGCAACAGCCTGTCCTAGGTGATATTTAGGTGTCCTAGGTGATGTCCTGTTTTTAAATAGGTGACCTTGTGTTTATCTCTAATGGATTTTATTTGTTTTAGTTTGAACAGTTAACTAAATCTTAAAGGCAATGTAGGTTAGTTTTTTTAAAGCTTTTAGAAACATTAGCTACATAAACAGTACTATTATCTATGAATTTAGCATATTGGCAATTCCTTTATCCACATCATCTAGATATTGTTACTGAATGAAAAGAAATAATGTTTCCTGTTGAATGCTACACAATTTTTCACCTTGAGGTGATGCTTGGCTACTGGCAACCACTCTTGCAGTTCAGCATTAATACCCATTGCTAGTCTAATCACCAGAGTCACTATTCTCAGAACTAATAAGTAGAGATCAATACTAAGGACTTTATTGTAATAGGGCACAGATTTACATAGTGATTTCTGATTAGCCATACAAAAATGCTATTAAACTTCCAAGTAGGGGACTAAAACCATGTGTGAATTCTAACAGAGTCTGAAACATTAAGTGTGAAAGTGAATGGTATATGAAGGTGTCTCTTCTCTTTTTATGAACAAAGCATAAGAGTGTGTGTCAGAGCAATCTGAGAGGCAAGAATGCATCATAGTCATCATCAAGTGTTCCCACAATCTTCTATAAGCAGACTTAGAAGCTAGGTCAAAAGTTTGTTGATAAAATAAAAGGAGTTTGAAACAAAAGTCAATATGAAAGCTACTAAGAAAAAGTTGGCTTAAAGCTCAACATTCAGAAAATGAAGATCATGGCATCCTGTCCCATCACTTCATGGGAAATAGATGGGGAAACTGTGGAAACAGTGTCAGACTTTATTTTTCTGGGCTCCAAAATCACTGCAGATGGTGATTGCAGCCATGAAATTAAAAGACGCTTACTCCTTGGAAGGAAAGTTATGATCAACCTAGATAGCATATTCAAAAGCAAAGACATTACTTTGCCAACAAAGGTCCATCTAGTCAAGGCTATGGTTTTTTCCTGTGGTCATGTATGGATGCTGAGAGTTGGACTGTGAAGAAAACTGAGCACCAAAGAATTGATGCTTTTGAACTGTGGTGTTGGAGAAGCCTC
>NW_011494923.1:5449513-5529516 GCF_000754665.1 Bison bison bison | reverse complement strand
TGGACTGTGAAGAAAACTGAGCACCAAAGAATTGATGCTTTTGAACTGTGGTGTTGGAGAAGCCTCTTGAGAGTCCCTTGGACTGCAAGGAGATCCAACCAGTCCATTCTGAAGGAGATCAGCCCTGGGATTTCTTTGGAAGGAATGATGCTAAAGCTGAAACTCCAGTACAAACCTCATGCGAAGAGTTGACTCATTGGAAAAGACTCTGATGCTGGGAGGGACTGGGGACAGGAGGAGAAGGGGACGACAGAGGATGAGACGGCTGGATGGCATCACTGACTCGATCGATGTGAGTCTGAGTGAACTCCGGGAGTTGGTGATAGACAGGGAGGCCGGGCATGCTGCGATTCATGGGGTCGCAGAGTCAGACATGACTGAGTGACTGAACTGAACTGAACTGAAGAGCATCAAAGTAAGCACCTATTCAGATTTCTAGAATTCAATTAAATTGATTGCTTTTTTCTTGTCTATGTTGTCTGACAGTTATCATAAAGGAAAAAAATAATAAAAATCATCACCATTTAGTTAGTTACCGGCATGCTTCAGTTTATTGCACTTGACCTGGTGCTTTGAAAAAATTGAAGGTTTAGGGCAACCCTACCTCAAACAAGTCTCTTGGTACCATTTTTCCAACAGTGTTTGCTCACTTCATGTTTCTGTATCATATTTTGGTAACTCTCACAATTTTACAGACTTTTTCATTATTAGTATATTTGTTATGGTGATCTGAGATCAGTGATTGTAGATGTACTATTGCAAACAGATTATAACTTGATGAAATCTCAGATAATGGTTAGCATTTTTTAGCAGTAAAACACTTTTAAAGTATGTGTATTTTTAGATAAAATGCTGCTGCACCCTTAACAGACTACAATATAGTATAAACATAACTTTTAATACATTGGGAAAACAAAAATTTTGCATGACTTGATTTAGTGTAATACTTGCTTTACTGTGGTGGTCTAAAACCAAAGCCGTGACACCCTCATGTATTATTTCATTCAATAATCAAAATCATGATTACAATAAATGCATTTTTTTTTAAACTTAGAAAGTCAACCCATGTAGTCAACTATGTAGTTCCTTTGACTCTAAAATATTATCTGAATTTAGTTTTGTGTTCTAGATTCTTTCTGATTTCTATATCCATTTTAAGGAAACATTCTTTTGTATGATATGTATTTTCCAAGGCCATATATTTTGTGGCAGTTT
Organism: Bison bison bison; assembly: GCF_000754665.1. Classification (NCBI taxonomy): domain Eukaryota; kingdom Metazoa; phylum Chordata; class Mammalia; order Artiodactyla; family Bovidae; genus Bison; species Bison bison. The sequence goes on along the minus strand of NW_011494923.1, from coordinate 5,528,301 downwards.
CTAATATACATGAAGATATTACACATTTATATTACTATCATTGTAAATATATTTTTACATACATACTTAGCTAATGTAGGGATTCACAGATCATATCTCACTTTAGTTTCCCTTATATAAATGCATTTAATTAGCAGCTTCTAAAATCTATAAATTTATTTTAATGATTGCAGGAATTAGGTTCAGACATAATTCTTAGTTTATTTGCATTTTCCTATTATTTGCAGTTGGGTTTTTGTTAATAAAATTTACAACTAAAACATCTGTGTTTTTAAAGTTTTCCAAAATATAAGAATTGTCTGCTTATTAATCAACCTATAAACCTTTGATGCATTTTATAAATTTTATTTGAAAGTTCAGATTATGTCAGTCGGAATATTTAGTGCAGATATATACGTCTCTTAAATTCTTTTCAAAAATTACTTTTAAAGACATTTGTCTCACAAACCATGCTCTTGCACAAAATATCAAATAATAGAATTTTTTAGTATTTATCTTGTTAGACATGCAGTCTATGATTTTCCAAGAAAAATTGACTGGAATATTTGGGATTAATGATTTATTGTGGAATGGATTTTAAGCTGACCGATATATAATAAGATCATTAAGAAAAAAATAAGAATGGACACAACATTTTCCTTTCTCCAGTCCTCAGGGACTCCTTGTCCTGCATGGTTTCCTCAAGATAATGGCAAATGGCTCATCAATGACATCTGACATTTCCTTAATTACCCTCAAGACACATGACATGAGGAGGTTCTGATTTGAATTTTTCCAGGAGATATTTTCTCATTTTAGCCTGATTCTCATTCCATGCTTCAGGTAACAGGTTTCTTCCAATGTTAAAAGCTTTATTGCTGGCTATTATCAGTTTTTCTCCTTACCTGTCAAAGTAAGGTAATTTCCTCTGATTCTCTTCCTTTTTTTTTTTTTTTTGCCTAATATAGTCACATACTTTAATTTTCTGGAAAGGCAGGTAATTTTTATGCACTGTGTGAGAAAAATTTGCTATCTCTGGCTTTCCTAATATTAAAACTACATATGTCTACTGATTAGACATTTTGCTTTTTTATTGATTTTGAATTATCTGTTTTATACATAGTTTTTAAAATCAACAATCAATTATTGCATTTCTAGGGACAGTTTCACATTCCATTTAGTACTACAGTGGGATTTCTCATCAAAATGAATTCCCAGTAAATGAAAATTTAAATATTTTTTATTATATTCAAGCTAGAATTTTGCCCAGGCAAGAGTTAGTGGGAGAGTTACATCAGAAATATCTCATTCATGGGGGAGAAGTATTGAATTTGAAACCAAAGGATATAAGTTAAATAATTTCTCTTTGTGACTCTGAAACAATTTGATCATCCTTCTGTATTCTGTTCCAGTGTATAAGAAGCATGATTAAGAATCCCTGCCCTACGTACTTCACAAGGGAAAGTGCCTATGAAAACACTTGGTAGACCATGAATGCAGTCAACTGTTAAAAATATAGCCTGTAAAATACAAATAAAGAAAAGACACTTTTCTGAGGAAGTAAGAACTCCTGAGGTCATGCCTTCCAAACTTAAGCATTCCACGGCATGTACAGTCATCTTTCAAAAACTCCACTGTATATACTTTGTTTAGTCAGATCTTAGAGGGTATAGAAAATCTCCTGCTTCTGTAGCTTTATATTGTAAAAATGGATAATCCCTAAGTCATTCCCTAAGGGAATATGAGGCTATCAAAAGCTCTTCCCACACAACTCTCTCCAGCTGAGTTGATACACATACCTTTTCAGTTCAATGTCAAGCTCCCATTGAACTCTGTGTCAGTTGAACAGCTCCTTGAGCTTCCTTATAACCTTCATTGTGGGTTTGCTCACTGATGCTGAGATGTTGCCACTTGAAGCGCTCTCACTGCCTGTGCCCAGGGCTAAAATTCCAGCACACATATCAGACAACTGGAAAACATGAAATGTTCAAGTCTTACTGGGAGGCTGTCTTTCTTTAATATTTCACATTTGTCATTCTATCTTATGAGGTCGGACATTGTAGAAAACAAAGAGAAAAAGTGGCTTCGTATTTGCCTTAAGGTAGGGGATAAAGTGGAAAAGGAATAATGTATTTTATATTTGACACATTCAATTTTTAAGAAATTGATATTAACAGTTAAAGTGCCTAAAATTAAGTCCTACATAAAACTAGGTTTATTTTTTTTTCTTCCAGTGAACACAGTGACCTTTGCTTTTCTAAGATGATTACTTGGAATGTAATTACTTATTGGCTAAGTTCTAACCCTAGGCTCTGGGTAATTCACTCAACTTCCTTCAAGCTCCTTCTAAGATATAGAATGGAATTGATATTACTAACCTGGCCCAAATTTTGTGGAGAATAATTGAAATAATATACAGGAAAATATATTTTAAATGAGTAGACAACATTATAATTGGTATATTGTTCACCTTCAGCAAGATCTGTACAATGCATATAGACAAATCTCCAGACAAAAAGGTAAGACATGAGACTGTTATATTAAAGAGCATAATATATAATTTTGGATCCACCAACCACTTACACTATTCAAGAACAGAATAAATAGATATAAATTTGCTAAACTTTGTGCCTTAATTATTTTAACTAAGTATTCAGGGAGGTGAAGGTTAATAAGCACTGAATTAGCAGGAAGGGTTACATAGAGATGTTCTGGGAGGCTTGGGAATATATAGGATTTATATAGGCAGAGGGTTGGACAGAGAAACTCACAGATGAATGGACTAAAACTCATGAGTGTATGATGAGGAGGTATATGTCTAGAGCAAGAAGGATATTAAGCTGTTATGAACAAAAAATAAGTCTGAAATATATTCAGGTAGGTAAGGTGAAATAAGGTTAGACACTATGTTAAGAGTAAAGATGTACTGAAATTAGTGACTGGACATAAAAATTAAATAAAAGTTTCTGAGCAATGAAATTTTTATAATTTTTCTGAATTGTTCTTTTTTTTTTTTATTATTTTTAAAGAAATAGTCTAGCAATGACGAAAAGAGAAATTGGATTTGGGGATTAGCTATGAGTTTGTGGTACCTATTTATGTTAAAGGTGATGATGTTATATACAGAAGTACTAAGGCAGAAATAAATAAAATGAAAACAACTCACAGGAAAACAATAGTATGGTAGAGACTAAGCATCAGCTCTAAGAATGAGCAAATCACACTGTGAAGATCCTGAGCATTCCTCCTACCCTACCTATTGAATATGAGTAAAATCTAGTTAAAATTAACATCAGTAACAACTATATAGAAAGAAAATAATTCACCAAGAGGGAAATCTGACATCTATGTATTAACAAGAAAGAGTTTCTTTGTTCTCACAATGATAGCAGTTTCTGGATTGATTTTAAAAACGTTCAGATAACATCCACCTGATTTTTTTTTTTTTTTTTTACCGTCAGCTTGCAAAGCTGTCTTTGCAAAGTGACTCTTTCAGTGACTAGGATGCAACAACATGGAGCTCTCAAGAGTCTGGGGTCTGAGCTGATTTTGCAAAATTGCTCTCTGCTAGATATACTTCTGAAAGCAGTTGTCAAATCAAACAAGGCTGCATTGGCTGCAAGCTATTGAAAGCAAAAAGACAAACATAAAATAAATGGTTGACCTGGCTCAGCACTGCAGTGAAGGAAAGCTAAGCATGTCAGTCAGATCACTGTACAATTCTTCCTGGAACAGATAAAACACATAGGAGGAGAAGGAAAAAATAAAACCTGAAACCTGGAAAAGGATGAAAGACCAAGGAAAGTAAAACCCTGTGGAAAACAAAAGGTAGGCACAGCACAGGAGAAAAGCCAGATTCATTTTTATTTAGTAGAAAATTTAAGCATTCATTTCCCCTTTCTTTCAAGTTGATCACCTTAAGGGCATAATGGTTCACAGAAACAACCCAAAAAGCACAGGAGAGCAGCAAGAGCAGCTGATGGGGAAAAGAATCAATGAAGACAGGCTGGTTTACCTTTGAAGAATTATTAACCACCAGAAAAGTCAAAATGCTTAAGAAACAAGGTGATGTAAGTCAAAGAGGAGAGTGTGAAAGATTTATTTTTAAATCCAGTTGACATGTCAGTTTACCCAGTCAAGAACTAAGGTAAGAGCTTAAAACATCTTGGGAACTTTTCTATGAAGTATGGTAAAGCAAGAATAGAAAGGGCTTGCCAGCTCTGTAGGTATTCACATACTTATCGAATTTCTAATTACCCAAAGGCATCCTTTTTTATTTTTTAAAAAATCTGATGATCTTTGTTCACTGCTGCTAAAAATTTAATATCACTCTAAAAGTCACATTGACTGTATGATGAATTAAATTGGAAGAAATAATCCTTTCTGATGAGTCTCTGAGTTTGCTTTCAATGACATCCTTTATGTAATTGGACAAGTGGTGATTTTACTGAGAAACAAAGTCTGTGGCCATTTTCAACTTATTTAAAGAGAGTTTGAAAAATAATTTAATCATAATAGAAACCACCTCAAATTGTAACTTCATTCTAACTTACGTAATTATGGCGCAAGTTGCTTATGTACATAGTTTAGCTTCAGCGTATTTGACAATGTGCTAAAGATAAACACAAACTATAATGTTTCCCAGGTTTCCTATTACCTTTCAGTAATTAAATACCTAGAATATTAAAAGTGCATTACAATTTTCCGAAGTATTTTACATACAGTTAATGTTTTGGGGAAACATAAAGAGACAAAAATGATAGATAGCTAGACAGCCCTCATACACAGGCACACCAATATCTCCTTTGTAGCCCTTTGAAGACTAAAAAAAAAGCCTCACACAATGTAAGCATTGTGAGTTGTTTTATTTGAGGCAAAATGAGGACTATACAACAAAAGACAACATCTCAGATAGCTCTGAAGGACCGCTCCCAAGAGATAGATGGGGGAGGTCAGTACCTAAGTGATTTTGGTGAAGGGGGTACATACAACCAAGCATACATCTTTGCAGAGAAGTGCTGCTGCTAGCCTCCTGAAGGGTATTGCTAGTCACAAAGAGCAGGTGCCATCATTTATGATTTTCGTGCTTTTCTCAAAATGAGGAGATGCAAGGATTGGGCTCATCAAATCTCCTGGAAATACCTAAATATTGGAAGACCTGTTCTGTCAGTTTTTGCCAGTGTACCCAGCACCTCATTCTTGTTCTCCATCCTAAACTCCTTTCAGAATGTGCTGAAGATCAGTTGACTATAGTATATTATGACTTAATCCTAATAGAGGCAGGTGGGAGTCTATTGTATGTAGTTTCTCTTCCTGCCATCCCCGTTTCTGGCATAGAGTTTCTAAGACCTTAGAATCTTCTGTAATGAGAGTGATTAAGGTGTCCCTTGTTATGTTAATGACGGCTTTTGGGTCAAAAAGAAAGATGAAGGCTGGTTGTCAGTGGAACCAATCACGTCACCAGAAGGTTGAAACTTTCAGTCCCACCTCACCCCCAATCCATTCAAGAAGAGGGGAAGGTCTGAAGATTGAGTTCAGCCACCAGGAGCTGATGATTTAATCAATCATGTCAGTGTAATGAAGCCTCCATATAAAGGAGAACAAGGATGGTGTTCAGAGCACCTGGTTGGTGAACTCTTGGAGATTTGGGGAAAGCTGTGCTTTTGGAGAAGATATGGAAGGTCCTCAGTCTTTCCCTTTCCTTGCCCTATGCATCTTTTCCATTTGGCTATCCCTGAGTTAGATCCTTTTGAAATAAATTGATAATCTAGAAAAAATATTCTCAGAGTCTGTGCAACTCTCTAGTAAATTAATCAAGCCCAATGAGGGATCTCAGGAACTTCCAGTCTATAGCCAGGCAGTCAGCACAAGTGATACAAGGAAGTGCAAGTGAAAATCTGGACTTGAGATTGGTGTGTGAAGTGGGTGAGAAGGAGCCAGTTTTATAGGACTAAAGCCTTAATCTGTGGGGTCTCAGAATGGAATTGAATTATAAGACAGACCACTGGTGTCTAAGAACCGCATGGTGTTCATTGAGTTGGGGGGGAGAGGAAACACATTGTAATTGGTATCAGAATCACATTACCTATCTCACTTAAAAATTTCATGTCCTTTTGGCTCCCTTAACTTAGTTACTCTGTTCACCTTTTCTTCTACCTAATAATCTTCTCTAATCCCGTGACAGCACTACTATCTTATTAAATCATTTTTCACTTTTTTAAACTTCTAACCCTGTGATATCCCTATTGATTCTCATCCAATGATTTACAGTCTTAATTCAAAAATAGTAAGGAAGTAATCAAACAGAAAAGCCTTCAACTTTCTCTCATTAAGCTAAAACTCTTACATCTTCCCCATCTTGACATGGTTCTGTCTCTCTGTTCTACCTCTGTAATCTTCTGTCTGATGAATTTCTTCTACTCAGATTGTAATCATTTCCTAGCATTGATATCCTGAGCTCCTAACCTCCATCCAACGACTGTTAATTGCCCCTTCCAGTTACTCCCAAGGTTTTTCTCCTTATGTTTACTATTTCTTTCAGTTTATCTATTAACTTATTTCAATAGCATGTTGAATTAGATGAACCCTTCACCCTTCCAAACAGAGGCTACAATATTCACTTTTATACATACACATATGAATACATATATATGCATGTATACACATAGAACACATACATATATGTATATATACATATAAACATACATTTTTTCATTTAATGTTCCAGTAAATCATATATAATTCATTCTCTGTGTGAATCCAGTCTTTCAACTACTTTATGAAGACCTTAACCAAAAGAACATCATCTTTTTGGTAGACTTTGTTTAGTACAATCCTAAATTACAGGAAAATAGAGAAATAATTATAGTTTTCATAAACAGAAAATCCAGTTTATCTTATTATTAACATCTTACTTTAGTATAAAAAATTGCTACAATTGATGAACTGGTATTAATACATTCTTTTTAAAGTTCATGGCTTAGATTTCCTTAGTTTTCTGTTTCTTCAATTTTATTTTTCTTTTATAGGATCCCATCCAAAACACCATATTACATTTAGTTAGTTTAGTCATATTTCCTTAGGCTTCTCCTGACTGGAACAGTTTTTCAGAATTTCCTTGTTTTTATGACAGAATTAATTGCTATTAGAAGAGGAATGGAGAGTGCCCCTGATCCCTAGTCTTATCAAGGCCTTATGTACATTTACCAGACCCACTCCCACAACATAGATCTTAAACTAACAACATTAGGACTAGCAATAGAAAGGGCTTACCAGACCCACTCCCACAACAAAATCTTAAAATAATAAGATTAGTCAGAAGGTGCTTGTTAAGAAGGAGAAACTTGTCCTCCTCCAGCAAGATACATTGTTGTTATATAATCATTAGTACAGAGCTTAAGGAAAAACATAACCTTGAGCAAGATGAGTTGTTTTGTTGTATAATCATTAGCTCTGGGCTTAAAGAAAATAAGCTTATGTGACTAAGACAAAGCAATGTAGAAAAAAAGCATTTGTCCTTTTCCTTGAGAGGCCCAGACCCCTTTCCCCTCCCCTCCTCTGGGACCCTGGACTTCTTATCAACCTACCTAAGAATTAACTCTCACTACCATATAGATCATTCTAGCCTATTACCTTTACTTATCTAAAAATTCCCACACCAATACTGAGTACCTGGCTCCCTTAATCTCCCATCCATTTCCTTGAGTCTGCACTTCTAGTACATTTATATATCTGTATCAGAATTGTCAATGATTTCACCTGTGGAAAACAATTGTATCTACTAGAGTACAGTGCTTGTGTGCTACTCATGTTGCCTTTCTTCTTACTGACATCACTTGTTTCCAGATAAATAAGATTCTGATGGAAACTTTTTCCCCGAACAGTAGAGCTTTGTATGGATAATGCTCTGGGTATATTTTAAAGTGATGTCCCTACCCTTTCCAGAAATATAAGGATATTTTTCAAGAGCTGATGGGATTCCTGGAGATAGGACTCATGAATAAGTGGAGGTCCCCCTAAGACTGAGGCCCCCAGAATTTTCTCATTTTCATACTAGTCCAGACTCAGTTCAGTTCAGTTGCTCAGTCTTTTCTGACTCTGCAACCCCATGGACTGCAGCATGCCAGGCCTCCCTGTGCATCACCAACTCCAGAAGTTTACTCGGACTCATGTCCATTGAGTTGGTAATGTGATGCAACCATCTCATCCTCTGTCATCCCCTTCTCCACCTGCCTTCAATCTTTCCCAGCATCGGGGTCTTTTCAAATGAGTCACCTCTTCTCATCAGATGGCCAAGATATTGGAGTTTCAGCTACAACATTAGTCCTTCCAATGGATATTCAGGACTGATTTCCTTTCGGATGGACTGGTTGGATTTCTTTGCAATCCAAGGGACTCTCAAGAGTCTTTTCCAACACCACAGTTCAAAAGTGTCAATTCTTCGGTGCTACAGACTAGTCCAGACTCAGCCTTCAGCAAATTGTCAAAATTAGTATTTCAGTATTTCCACAATTTAAGCTGCTTTAGCAGGTGCTTCTCCAGGGAAGCAGATCTCAGTTGTGAGTCTCTGTATTCACCTGACACTCCAGATTTTGGGGTGACAGTTTGATAGATCTGAGAAAAGTAGTTGATTTATAGTTTGTCAGCTTTTCTGTTGTTGTTGTAAGAACAGGAGTGATGACTTTCAAGCTGACTTTACATATTGTAGCTGAAAACAGTTCCTCATGTAATTTTAAGGAAGCATCTAGACTAGGTAGACTTTCCTGACTAATTCAGATAAGCCTTTTTTATATGCCCCCAAAGCCATCTGAGAGCATTATGAATTCAATTATTGTACAAACTTACTCACTAGTTATCGCCTCAGGCCAAAAATTAGAATCAGAATTTATTCACTTGACATGTATAATCGTGAGGTAAAAAGTGTTATGGTAAAAGTTCCAGAGGTAGATGTTTTAACAACATGAATAAAAGCTGGAAAAAAAAAATAGAGAAGACTGGGGAAAAGTAAAAAGCTGTTTCAAATACCAAACAGTGATGCCTGTGAGTCAACTTTTAGTGAAGGGACTCATAGTCTTATAAAATGCTATGTAGACCCTGCGGTGATTTGTATATTTTCACAGAACATAATAATTGAGACTTACATTTATAATCTCAAGTTATGAAAATGCCAGAAATACAAAACTATGTGTAATATATTAAATGTAATAAAGCAGGGATGCATCCCAATGTATTTTAGAGCAAACCCCATACTTATACATTAACACATACAAACTATTTGGGACTTAGTCAGTTTCTATCGTCTGAAAAATCACTTATACAGAATAACTCAGTCCACCAGTGTTCTCAGTGGTGGTGCTGGTTTAGTTGCTAAGTTGTGTCTGACTCTTGCAACACCATGAATTGTAGCCCCCCAGGTACCTCTCTCATGAGATTTCCCAGGTAAGAATACTGGAGAGGGTTGCATGTTGTTCTCCTACTGTCCTCAGTAGGTGAATCATTTCTGCATATTTTAGGTATGAACTATCTAGTATCATGTATAATTATAGAAAGCAGCAGCCATTTAAAATAAATATTTTTCTTATCCAGGTAATATTATTATGGATAATTCTCTACCAATATCTTGAAGATATGCATGCAATCAGAACTGGCTTATAGTTGCCTTCTTTTCAGTAAGAGTGAAAAGATAGCACTGGGATACTACCTGATGATAGATTTTCTTTTAGGTACATGGAAAAGTATTTGATTGTTAGTGACAGAACCATCCTTTACCCTTGACAGAACAACAAATGCTCACATTGTGACTGTATCTTGCAGGTATTGTTCAAAAGCACTTTGGAAAAGGTAACTTGCATTTTCCTTGTGAAGCTGTTTCTAATAGGTACTTGCAGTGCTTATGAAGCTGATTATTGATTCTTAGTGGAAGCCTTATGACTGATTAATGGTTCTTAATGACCAATAATTGATCAAAAGATCCTTCCAGATTGCACACAAACAAGGCATTTTTAGTAGAGCAGACACAAGTTACAAAGCTTATCATAGTTCAGAGTTATACTCCTTTACTTCAAAATCTGGCCTGGTGTACTTCAGAATCTTAGTAAAAGACTGACATTATCAAAATGATACTCTCAGGAGATGATTTTTGTTGCTGCTGGGTATAACAGGTTAGAGGAGCAGACGCTGGTGCTGAAGAGGTTAGAAAGGAATCACTTTATAGACTTTTAGATTCAGGCTGAGTTTGGCTGAATAAGAACTCTGGTTTATGGCTAAAGCAATGCAGACTAATGGCAGGTATGTGAAAAATTAAGAGGAAAGCTTTAGCAAGATTTGGAGACACCCTGAAAATAAAAAGAAAGATGATAATATTTACTTGTCATCTTACTGAGTAGAAATATCATGAATTATGAATTTGGGAAAAATTTTATACAAGAAATGAATCATCTATTGTCTGTCTGAATCAAGGACTGGGCTATTTTACAAAATAATGAATGCTTCAATATGGGGAGATATTGTACATTCCAGTGGGATATGTGAATATATTGTCCAGTAATCACAATTAAAGCACAGTGCTGAGGGGGATATCTTGAATGGCCCTTTTTCCAAAAATGGGAGTTAGTCACTCTGTTAAAGGCCTTATTGGGAGTTGACAGAAATAGCTCTATTACTAGTCATATCCCTAAGCTCTCCTCAGAAAATAAGGAGTGAAAACAAACCACGTTGCTCTTTTTTGAAGAATACTAATATCACACAATGTATAGTATTTCCTTTTCTTATGTGATCTTTTTCTGTCCAGAACCAACTGAAGAAAGATCTAAGAACATCATCTGCAGAAATTAGAATATCCTGGAGAAAAGATGATAGTAGGGTTGTCAGATAAGATACAAAAAGCCTAGTTAACTACGGTTTTCTGATGAACAACAGAATGTTTGTATTTCAAACATGTCCTATGCAATATTTGGGGCATGCTTGTAATAAACAAGCTATTATTCACCTAAAAATTCAGGTTTATCTGGGCTTCCCACATTTTAATTGGCTGAACATGGCAAACTAAATAGGGTAAACTGGATGATAGATGTCTTTCTCCTGATTGGCTACTCGAGTGACAGAGCATCTAGTTTTATTCTGATATTACTACCTGCCTCAAGCATGATTAGAAAAATTAGAAAAAATAAATAAGAGGGGCAGGGCTGGTTTTACGGTGGGAAGCTCCCCACCCTTGAAGAGACTAAAGAGAAACTGGCTACTAACCCATAGCGACTTCCCTGGTGGCTCGGACGGTGGGGCGTCCGCCTACAATGCGGGAGACCCCGGTTCGATCCCTGGGTCGGGAGGATCCCCTGAAGAAGGAAATGGCACCCCACTCCAGTGCTCTTGCCTGGAGAATCCCATGGACGGAGGAGCCTGGTTGGCTACTGTTCATGGCGTCACAAAGAGTCGGACACGACTGAGCGACTTCACTATCTAAAAAAAAAAAAAAAATTGTTACGGGAGGATCAGAGTGTGGTATGGTGTTGGGATACCTCCATGAACCAGTTGAAATATCCAGTGAGCATGCTTCTGAGATTTTTGTGATAAATGAAATTGTATTCCCACAAAAACTGGATGCCTGTCAAGATATTTCAAAGAATATAACTGTTTCAGAGAAGAACTCCTAAAATGTAATGTGCCAAAGAATCCCCTGGGGATCTTGATTCTTATCAAGAATATTTTTCAGAATATTTCAAAAGGTCTAGGATAGCACCTAAAATGTTACATTTCAAATAAATTCAAAGTTATTTCCCAGGCTGAAGTCCCATTTACCATACTTTAAGTAGCAATGTAGTTGACCATTATCTAGAGTCCACAGTCTGACTCACAAAATTTCACTAATGAAAAGTTGGTCTTATCAATGACCTTAGAGAGTTTTGTGAGCTAGAAACACTAAGATTTAATTAAACAAACGATTGATATAAGAATCCAGAATGCTATGCTATTGGCCACCCTCTTTCTCAATAATAAATTAAAACCTCACATAGAATGTCAGTTCTCTACTTAAAATGCCCTGAGCCTCCTATTACTCTCAGAGTAAAAACCAGTCTCCTCAGGGCATCTGAGGCTCTGTATGCCCTGGCTCTCCTTCATCCATCCTGACCTCATCTGTTGAGAAAGACTCTCTACTCACCCTCTCCATCTCCTCTCCTGCTGCCCTGGGTTCCCTGTTGTTAATATGAACACCAGACACTCACCTAATATACATTCTCCTGATCCCCAGCCTTGTTTTGCCAAACTCTCTTTCTTCCAATATCTACATGGCTTTCCTTCCCACTTACTTTAGGACTTTACTTAAAATGTACCTTTGGAATGAGAACACCCAGACAGGCTCATTTTATTATTTTTTTTTTATTCTAATTTTATTTTATTTTTAAATTTTACATAATTGTATTAGTTTTGCCAAATATCAAAATGAATCTGCCACAGGTATACACGTGTTCCCCATCCTGAACCCTCCTCCCTCCTCCCTCCCCATACCATCCCTCTGGGTCGTCCCAGTGCAATAGCCCCAAGCATCCAGTATCGTGCATCGAACCTGGACTGGCAACTTGTTTCTTACATGATATTTTACATGTTTCAATGCCATTCTCCCAAATCTTCCCACCCTCTCCCTCTCCCACAGAGTCCATAAGACTGTTCTATACATCAGTGTCTCTTTTGCTGTCTCGTACACCAGGTTATTGTTACCATCTTTCTAAATTCCATATATATGCGTTAGTATACTGTATTGGTGTTTTTCCTTCTGGCTTACTTCACTCTGTATAATAGACTCCAGTTTCATCCACCTCATTAGAACTGATTCAAATGTATTCTTTTTAATGGCTGAGTAATACTCCATTGTGTATATGTACCACAGCTTTCTTATCCATTCATCTGCTGATGGACATCTAGGTTGCTTCCATGTTCTGGCTATTATAAACAGTGCTGCAATAAACATTGGGGTACATGTGTCTCTTTCCCTTCTGGTTTCCTCAGTGTGTATGCCCAGTAGTGGGATTGCTGGATCATAAGGCAGTTCTATTTCCAGTTTTTTAAGGAATCTCCACACTGTTCTCCATAGTGGCTGTACTAGTTTGCATTCCCACCAACAATGTAAGAGGGTTCCCTTTTCTCCACACCCTCTCCAGCATTTATAAATTGCAGCTCCTTACCAAACCACATCCAAGATGATCCCTCGTTCTGACCTCATTTTTTCATAGCACTATTATCTAAGATGGTATATACTTTACTAATGTATTTAATCAATTGCTTATTACCTATAATCTCATGTTAGAATATAAACTACATGAAGGCAAGGATGTAACACCACTGCCTTGAATAGTATCTGCCTCGTAGTAAGCTCTTAGTACATAATTTTTCATTTGATTTCAACTAAATTATTTGAGAGGAAGAATTATTGAGTGGGAGGTTACTTTGAAAGACTTGAACAAGGGGGAGGATGTTGGAAAGTCATAAAATACATTTAATCCATGAAACAGTAAGTCTGACAAATCGTTCCTCATCCTTATCATGTCTTTATAAGCCTGATTGTTATTCCACTGGAGTCAATGTGCTTTTTAACTAATGAGTTCTAAAAAGTCGCTTTTCATATACTTGTTTTCTGTCTTATTCTCCTTTCTCCTTAATGGGAATACCCATTTTGTTAAATCAATATTTTTAATAATAGCATGGCAGAGTTAGGTATTATGTGCAAGCTGTCCATTTTTTTCCAGATTGTTTGGCAATTATTTGATATGATCCAGTATAAGCTGATTTTATAACCCAAATTCTAAGAAATTTAGGAATTCAGAGTTTAAATAAAAATTTTTATTTTGTTTATCAGTGTCTGATAACATAAGATGTTTTAAAAAACTAATGGTAAAAACTAAGGACATAGAATTGTTCTTTGTGTAATACTCTCCATTATGAAAGAGGAGGAAAAAGTAATAGTAAGACAGTCCATGGTGTATAGGGAAAAGTTTACATAGAAAATTAGCATCAAACATTTCAACTGGCCCATATTTAGTAGTACAGTATATTTTTCTTTATTCCAATTTTCTTGAAATATTTGAAATTTAAACATATGAAAAGGAACTACTTAAAAACAATAATGGTTGGTTAAGAAAATTAGGAAATAGAGATGGGATACAGATTTTTATAAAATAATAAGGATAAGGGTTAGACAATAACATTGATTCATCAGGAATTTATTGAGCACATTCTATGTGCCAGCTATTTGATTTGGAGTACATTAACATTAAATGGAAATTTTAAAGTTATATTAAAGATAGAAAAATACCAAGGTTGTGGAAAAATATGCCTAAATTCTAAGGCAAGGAAATCATATGAAATATCATGTTTTTCCCCAAAAGGATTTTATACAGTTTTGGATTTAAATATCTTTTGTAGTGTCTTTTCTTAAATCTTTATCAACATGTTCTGTATAAAACTTTTAAAAAATTTTACTAAATGATTAAAGCAGTTATCAAAACTGCATTGGAAACAAACTTTTAGCAATAAAATTATTGAAAATGATTAAAATATCTTCTTTTTGTATCTTAAATCTAAAGGTAAGCACTGGCATGTGTTTTAATATTACTTTCAAGTTAAGACATAATCTTGAGAGCAAATTTGTGTTGTTGTTGATGTTATTGTTATTCCTTTATAAATAAGCTCAAACTCTTGAAAAATATATGATGAGTAGTTTCCTAATGGTCTATAATACACATATTTTATCTTATATTTAAAAATTTGAAATTGAGCATGTATTAGAAACTTTTTCTTTCCTCTATCAAATTTTAAAACAGCCTAAGTTATTATTATGGTGGAAAATATCATTCCCATCATGCTGAAGTGAATTATTAATACTATTCATGTAATGTTATAAAGAAATTTAAGGTTTCATATAATGTTCAAAGAACCGATTACTTTTCTTTTTACTATGGGTGTCAAAGCATTGCTATCTAACCTGGCCATATGCCAATTCCTGATCTGCAAGTGTTGCTTCTGCAGTAGAAAGACTTTGTACCATAAAGTTATCAACTCTTCACTCCCAACCACAGCTAATTAATTAAACTAGAAGGCAAAACCAGACCTATATCATCTAGCTACTTCATCCTCACTTAACAAGGTAAGTTGAGACAATCAGATTCTCTAATTCAGAAATCTAAATTCAGAGTCTAAGAAAGAACTGTCTACTTAAAAGTAAGAGGATAAAATAATATGTATAAATGCATGATTGGGCAGACTATGATACCTCGTGTAAAAGACAACCTAATGGAAAACAGAGTCTGTGAGTAAGCAGAATAAGTCAATTCAAAGTGTGATGAATAAAGCAGACATACATATTGTGAATAGAAACATATATGCAAAAAACTAGAGCAGAGATTGGTGACCTTCTCCCTCTAGAGTGACTTGGGCCAGTGTAATCTAATACTGCCCTCCTGCTCGATTCTCTTCAGCTTACCCTATTATAGTCTTCATGTTAAAACTCTCATAGCTTCATATGTATCATTATAACAATACCTTCCCATTTGATTTAGTTTAACTGCTTTCTGTGCTTCTTTTACTATCTAAACTATATCACAGTATAGTGGCCCCCAAAAAGATTTGTCCACAGGAACTGTGCATGTGACCTCATTTAGAAAAAAGGTCTTTGCAGATGAATGAAGCTAGAGATCTCAGGATGAGATCAATCTCCATTGTCCTGGTGGGTCCAAAATCCAATGACAGGCATTTGTATGAGAGACAGAAATGAAAACACAGACCCAGGGGAAGGGCATGTGGAGACAGACGCAGAGATTAGAGTGATATAGCTGTGAGAAATGTTTTTCGTCAACCAGAACCTGAAAGAGGCACAAAAGCTTCTCCCCTCGGCCCTTTGAAGGGAGTGCAGCCCTGCTGACAACTTGATTTTGAATTTCTGGTCCAGAATCATGAGACAATAATGTCTATTATTTTAAGCCACTGAGACTGTGGCTACAGCAACCATAGGAAACTCACATGGATCTTAAGCATTTTTCCCCAGTAGGAAGTGAGTGGCAGGGGTTTTCATTAATAGGTTTTGAATGTATAAACCTTGCCTCTATTTTCTTAAATAGAACATTGAGGATGTAATTTATTTCCTCAACTCTGGATATACTTTATAAACTTTGCTTTCATATTTTACAAAGATAATGATGTGCCAGGGACTGTAGATGTTGATAGAGCTGTTGGTCCCTTACACCAAGTGGCCCTAGGTTACCAGATCTTCTTGAATTATTATTTCTCATTTATGGCAGTATTTTAGTTTATTCATCTACTCTCTAATTGTTATGATATTATTTCTCATGTGTTAAACCATATTCTAACAAGAATTATTCATTTAGGAATTTACTATGCATAATAGTGTCTATCTTTTATAGACATGCAGTACCTTCCAAAGCTACTATCTATAAGATAGTAGAACAAAAAAAAAATTGTGATTTTTTGGAAGTTATTTTTAGATTTGTTTTGTGTTTGAAGAGAGACATTAAACATTAGGTCTTGTCTATGGAATTTGGACCAAATTATTTAGCATCTTGTTACCTTAGTTTCCCTATTTGTAAAATGGAGATAAGGTTAATTACATCATAGATGTGTAAGAAATTATTAAATATATATAAGCGTTTTGATCAGTATAGTTTTATATTAAACATTCAATAAGTATGATTTAGTATTAACCAGTCAAAGCTGTTATAACTATTCATATATAGGAGGCTTCCTTGATGGCTCAGTGGTAAAGAATTCAACTGCCAATGCAGGAGACATGGGTTTGACCCTGGGTCCAGAAGATCCCCTGGAGAAGGCAATAGCAATCCACTCTACTATTCTTGCCTGAGAAATCCCAAGGGCAGTGGAGCCTGGCAGGCTACAATCTGAAAGTGAAAGAAAGTGAAAGTCACTTAGTTGAGTTCAACTCTTTGAGATCCCATGGACTGTATAGTCTCTGGAATTCTCCAGGCCAGAATACTAGAGTAGGTAGTCTTTCCCTTCTCCAGGGGTTCTTCCCAACCCAGGGATCGAACCCAGGTCTCCCACATTGCATGAGGATTCTTTACCAGCTGAGCCACAAGGGAAATCCGAGAATACTGGAGTGAGTAGCTTGTCCCTTCTCCAGTGGATCTTCCTGACCCAGGAATCGAACCAGGGTCTCCTGCATCTCAGGTGGATTCTTTACCAACTGAGCTATGAGGGAAGCCCACAGTATATGGGGTCCTAGAAGAGTCAGACATGACTTAGTGACTAAACAACCTTAATTATTTAGTTATTAACAATTTTAGTTTTTTATATTTACTGGTATTTTCATCTCCTAGAAATGTACTTGTAGTAGGAACAACATAATTGCATTTTATATCTATCTATCTTCATATATATATTTTAAAGTATAAGTACATAGTCTCAGACGAATAACCAAAAGGGAGTAGAATTTCTTCTACCTGACTAAATTTTTGTGCTTGCTTTTATAGTACATATTTTTATTTCTGAGTCATTTTTTATATAGGCTATTCAAAACTAAGCTTGTTAATTCCCCTGACATCCTTCCTTTGATATACATGGACAAAAACATAGCTAGATTGTATCTTCCTCAAACTCAAACACAGAATTTATCTTCAATTTTTCTTCTCACCTTAAGATTATATCTAATTTGTTAACAATTCTTTCAATTCCAGCTCCAAGCCCCACACTTTTAGACCTAATCCTACTTCCAATTCTGTAGCTCAGGTCTTATTTTCCGTAGCATGAGATATGGAGAAAGCCATCTACTTTGCCTCCTCTAGAGCGTGTGTGTGTGTGTGTGTGTGTGTGTGTGTGTGTGTGTGAGACTAAAGAAAAACAACATAATATATTCTCAACTTTGTGAATGATACATTTTAAAAGAAAGAAGCTGTTGCTAGCTCTCACTCACCTCTAATGTTTCAGAAGGCTTGCCATTCCTTGGTACTGAAAAACTTAAGTGTGATTAACAATTTTGACACAGTAAAGGTTAAAAAATCACCTGTACTATCCACAACTCTTCTTTCAAGTATTATTCCAGCTGCTAGCATCAGTCAAGTTCCTGGTAAAGGTCCCAAACCAAGCGCTAGAGGAAAACAGGCCCTTCCTTCTTTTTAGATACTTGGCTCTTAGAGTTTTTTGCATATTAAAATTATGTATAATGACAAAGTCCTAGAATTTCTACATTTCAGCAATAATTTGGTTAAAATAGGAGTTTATGGCAAAACAATGCATTTAAGAATTTTAAAAACTATTTCTGAAGTTAAAACTAATGATACATAGATGGAAAGTTCAAGTTCAAATGATAAAATACATTTCAACAGACTGTTTCTACTTCATTTATGCATGTACTAACTGCATACATACACACATACACAAACATATGATTTCACAGACTAGTATGAAGTACTTGTCCCTATTAGAGCTTTTTATGCCTCCCCAATATTCTTTGGCGGAGAGAGGATTTTTACAAGATAATCACCAGTATTATACCATGAAAGAATACTAATATTGGCAAGATGAATTTATCATCTTTGCGTAGTCACGCTACAGAATCTAATGATCCAGTTACCTATCCAAAGTGCCCACAACAGGATCAACAATGATACTCTAAAAATGTGAGAGTTGGGCACATCCTTGGCAGTCTAGTAGTTAAGACTCTGCTTCCAATGCAAGGGCACAGGTTTGATCCCTTGTCAGGGAACTAAGATCATACATGCTGCCTGGTGCAGCCACAAATACAAACAAAAAATAATGATAAAATATTGGTAATTCCTTGGGACCAGTGGTTAGGACTCAGCACTTGAACTGTTGTGAGCCTGGGTCAAAACATAAATAAAAAATGAGATCTTAAAAAAAAAAGAATAAAAAGTGAAAGTTAAGGCAGCATGTAAAAGGCCCAGATAAAAGAAATTTCAGAGCCCCCATGTGAGGTTCTCTCTCTAAGAAGTGAATGTATATTTCATTGCTTTCAGAACTTCCTCACAGGCACTTCATTTCCTTGCTTTGACACTTTTAGATGGAGTGAACATCCTTGGCAACTGCACCCAAAAATGTTTGCCAGGAGAGATAAGAAGGATCTATTCTGTCTTTAGAGACTGCTCTGCAATATTGAGAGAAACCTGAGAGGGCTGGAGCTATAACCGAGGGAATGGACTTGGGCTCTAGGATCAGGCAGCTGAGCCAATAGGCACAACAGTCTCAGTACTTGCTGCCAAAACTACTCCAAGAAAGCCCCACCTGACAACTCAAGGACTTCTCTTGGAGTCTTGGATCACAATAAAGATAAACTAGGAATAAACATGAATGTTTTGTTGGTATGCAAGGCTGAGCCAAAATGGAAAGGACACTTTCCCATTTCAACCACACAGAATTGATAGTAGAAAAATGTCACTATCAGGAAAACTCTACATACACACAAATTCTTGGTCAATCTTCATAGCAGGAAATAAGAAAAAAACTACACTGAAAAAAACAAAAAGCTGACTCCAAGTCATAATAGTCAGGGAGAATTGAAATCAGCAATGACGCAAAACTGACAACCATCTAGCTATCATCTCAGGGTTACAGGGCATTGAGAGTTCAGAAAGCAATCCCAGATGCTCAGAGAGTTAAAACAGAGGTCCCTTTATAAAGCTGGGACCTGTGGAAAGTCAATCAGTTGGCTTAGAAAACTCTACAACTGTGTCTGGGAACACATCACAGAAGTATGCCACCTGGCTGGGCCATAAGAAGAAAATGCCTCTTGCTAGAAATCTGACCCACATAACAATGCTGTTTGCAGTGAATGGTTTGGATTTTAGATGTCTATGGATGGTAAAACCTAGTGTTCAAATTCACATGGATTTGGTTCCCATTGTAAGTACCAAGGTAGTCATGTTCAGAAGGTACTTGACTGCATTTGACTTCAGCTGTGTTAGATGCCTCTTGCTTTCTGCTCTAGGGCTTCTCTTGGTGGAATACCTGTAAGAACCTATTCAAGAATTCCAACTGATTCGTTAGCCTGGAAATTCCGGGGAATTGACACTGTAAGGGGCAGCCATTGACCAATTGAGAGCAGAAGCTCATATACATCTTTTGTGTTTCTTGCAAGCAAGCTTGCCAAGGGTAGCAAATAAAAATATCAGATACCAATTAAATTTGAATTGTATATAAAAAGGAAATTTTACTATAAGTAAGTTCCATGCAACATTTTGGATTTATTTTCAAATTGTTGTTTATCTGAAGTTCAGATTTACCTAGTACTCTGTATTGTATCTCCCAATCCTGCTTGAGAGAAAAAGTATAAGACACATTCAAAATCACTCCTCAGAGAATCCCCGTGGAGAGTAGAGTCTTATTTCCCCACAGCTGTTACCAGCTTGATTGCCCACTTTTCAACTGGCTTCCTTCTTTCTCATTTTATGCTGGCTGGTATCTCATTCTTCTATGTAAGGATCAGTTCTCAAAGTAATAACACACAGATCTTGTTTACTTTGAGAGAAACCATAAAAAAGTGACTCTAAAAAATACACCTTCAGGATGGAATTCTAGAACTAGATAGTTCATTGGGAAGCAGCAACTGAGCATTTGTATTCTCCTAAAATTCTGAAAGAGATGGGAATACCAGACCACCTGATCTGCCTCTTGAGAAATCTGTATGCAGGTCAAGAAGCAACAGTTAGAACTGGACATGGAACAACAGACTGGTTCCAAATAGGAAAAGGAGTACATCAAGGCTGTATATTGTCACCCTGCTTATTTAACTTATATGCAGAGGACATCATGAGAAACACTGGGCTGGAAGAAGCACAAGCTGGAATCAAGATTGCTGGGAGAAATATCAATAACCTCAGATATGCAGATGACACCACCCTTATAGCAGAAAGTGAAGAGGAACTCAAAAGCCTCTTGACGAAAGTGAAAGAGGAGAGTGAAAAACTTGGCTTAAAGCTCAACATTCAGAAAACGAAGATCATGACATCTGGTCCCATCACTTCATGGGAAATAGTTGGGGAAACAGTGGAAACAGTGTCAGACTTTATTTTTTTGGCAGGGGGGCTCCAAAATTACTGCAGCTGGTGACTGCAGCCATGAAATTAAAAGACGCTTACTCCTTGGAAGGAAAGTTATGACCAACCTAGATAGCATATTCAAAAGCAGAGACATTACTTTGCCAACAAAGGTCCATCTAGTCAAGGCTATGGTTTTTCCTGTGGTCATGTATGGATGTGAGAGTTGGACTGTGAAGAAAGCTGAATGCCAAAGAATTGATGCTTTTGAACTGTGGTGTTGGAGAAGACTCTTGAGAGTCCCTTGGACTGCAAGGAGATCCAACCAGTCCATTCTAAAGAAGATCAGTCCTGGGTGTCTTTGGAAGGAATGAGGCTAAAGCTGAAACTCCAGTACTTTAGCCACCTCATGCAAAGAGTTGACTCACTGGAAAAGACTCTGATTCTGGGAGGGATTGGGGGCAGGAGGAGAAGGGGATGACAGAGGATGAGATGGCTATATGGCATCACTGACTCCATGGATGTGAGTTTGAGCGAACTCTGGGAGTTGGTGATGGACAGGGAGGCCTGGCGTGCTGCAATTCACGGGGTCGCAAAGAGTCGGACACGACTGAGCGACTGAACTGAACTGAACTGAAATTCATATACTGATAAGTCAATGCCCAAGGTGATGCCTTTGGGAAGCAACTGGGTCATGAAGACAGAAACCTCATGAGTGGGATTTGTTGTAGGATTAGTGCCTTGGTAAAAGAGGCCCCAGAGAGATCCCTCTCACCTTCTGTCATGTTAGGATATAAGAAGCCTGCAACCTGGAAGAGTCCTCATCCAACCATACCTGAAGCTTATCTCAGACTTCCAACCTCCAGAACTATGAGAAATAAATGTCCATATCCAATAGGTCACCCTCACTATTGGTAAAGAACCCATCTCCCAGTGCAAGAGATGTAAGAGACACTGGTTCCATCCCTGGGTCAGGAAGATCCCCTGGAAGAGGGCATGGCAAACCACTCCAGTATTCTTGCCTGGAGAATCCCCATAGACAGAGGAGCCTGGTGGGCTACAGTCCATTGGGCCACAAAGAGTCAGACATGACTCAAGGACAAAGTACCCATGCATAAGCCACCCAATCTGTGACATTTTATTGCAGCAGCCTAAATGGACTGAAATTCTGAAAGAGATGGGAATACCAGACCACCTGATCTGCCTCTTGAGAAATCTGTATGCAGGTCAGGAAGCAACAGTTAGAACTGGGCATGAAACAACAGACTGGTTCCAAATAGGAAAAGGAGTATGTCAAGGCTGTATATTGTTACCCTGCTTATTTAACTTGTATGCAGAGTACATCATGAGAAACACTGGGCTGGAAGAAGCACAAGCTGAAATCAAGATTGCCGGGAGAAATATCAATAACCTCAGATATGCAGATGACACCACCCTTATGGCAGAAAGTGAAGAGGACCTCAAAAGCCTCTTGATGAAAGTGAAAGTGGAGAGTGAAAAAGTTGGCTTAAAACTCAACATTCAGAAAACTAAGATCACGGCATCCGGGTCCTATCACTTCATGGGAAGTAGATGGGGAAATAGTGGAAACAGTGTCAGACTTTATTTTCCTGGGCTCCAAAATCACTGCAGATGGTGACTACAGCCATGAAATTAAAAGACACTTACTCCTTGGAAGGAAAGTTATGACCAACCTAGATAGCATATTCAAAAGCAGAGACATTACTTTGCCAACAAAGGTGCGTCTAGTCAAGGCTATGGTTTTTCCTGTGGTCATGTATGGATGTGAGAGTTTGACTGTGAAGAAGGCTGAGTGCCAAAGAATTGATGCTTTTGAACTGTGGTGTTGGAGAAGACTCTTGAGAGTTCCTTGGACTGCAAGGAGATCCAACCAGTCCATTCTGAAGGAGATCAGCCCTGGGATTTTTTTTTGGAAGGAATGATGCTAAAGCTGAAACTCCAGTACTTTGGCCACCTCATGCGAAGAGTTGACTCATTGGAAAAGACTCTGATGCTGGGAGGGATTGGGGGCAGGAGGAGAAGGTGATGACAGAGGATGAGATGGCTGGATGGCATCACTGACTCGATGGATGTGAGTCTGGGTGAACTCCAGGAGTTGGTGATGAACAGGGAGGCCTGTTGTGCTACGATTCATGCGGTTGCAAAGAGTCGGACACAACTGAGCAACTGAACTGAACTGAACTGAACTGAAATGGACTGAGGGTGATAATTCTTAGGATCATTCTCATTGAATGGTAGTAGAATTACTAAAATTTTCATATATGATAGATTGGGATGGAGCACTGAGAAAAGTAGGTACTGATTTATCTCTCCACAGACTGTGTAATTAGTTAACTATTGTTAATGGTTTAAAAATCCAGTGTCTGTTAACTGCCTTGAAATAGAAAAAAAAAAAAAAATGAACAAACAAAACTATGGGCCAACTCTAAACTCGAGGAAATCTGCAAGAGGTATTTATGTTTTTATCTTTGTTTCTGTTATTGTTGCATGTGATGTAAGGCACTCTTCAAGTTATATATTATCACATGAGGAGAATCAATTCCATCATTTCATTTATTGAAAAATTTGTCTTGTCTTCACTGGTTTGTGATGTGGTCTCTGTCTGATGTTGTTTTCATATCCCTGGGTGTCTATATGTGGGCTTTTTAATCTGTTCTATTTATTTTTCCCTGAACCAACACCAAGGTATGTTAATTATTATAGTTTGGGCTTCCCTGGTGGGTCAGAATATAAAGAATCCGCCTGCAAAGCAGGAGACCTGGGGTTCCATCCCTGGGTTGGGAAGATCTCCTGGAGAAGGCTCTGGCTGATCTGGGCTTTTTAATCTGTTCTATTTATTTTTCCCTAAACCAGCACCATGGTATGTTAATTATTATAGCTTAACACTAAATATTTTAGCTGATAAAGAAAGTGAATATTCCATGTTGTTCTTCAAGAAAGAATATTGGATATTCTCTTAAAAAAAAAAAAAACACTAGGTTTTCTATGGGATTGCACTGTATCTATAAATAAGTTTGGAAATAATTTTAGAATCCAAAAACATGCTGTGTTTGTCTATATAATTAGGCCTTTTTAAATGTTTCTCAATAGTTTTATGATTTTTTCCATTGAACATTCATACATACATGGTGAGATTTATTTCCAGATAATCCATATTTTCTCTAGTATTGTAAATAGTATCTTTAAAATTTTCATGGGTAAAAAACAAATAGACATCTATATTGATTTTGTATCTAGCATCTATGATAAACTTTATTATAATAATAATTTATCTGCAGATCTTCGGATTTTCCTCTGAACAAAACCATATTTTCTGCAATAATGACAGTTTTCTTTCTTTCCTGATGTTTCTTATATTTCCAATTATTTTCTTGCTTTACTTTACTGCTTAGGATTTCCAGTGAAGTTCTGAATAGAAGTAGGGGAAGTGGCCCTTCTTGTTACATTTCTGATTCTTTCAATGATCCATCACAATTATGTTTGATGTAGGTTTTCCACACTTGGGAGTTGAAGTTAAATAACCTTGTAGTCAATGTTGTTAAAATTCCGCATTTCTTTAAATTGGACTAGGCAAAATGCAATCCTAATTAAAATTCTGGAGGCACATTGAAGAAACTGGCAAGATGTTTATGAAGTTCATATTAGGAATGCATTTCTCCCCGCCTTTCTCATCTCTAAGCAATAGATTAATTTGTTCTTCTAGAGCTTTATATAAATGCAGTCCTTTGTGTGTACTCTGTTTTTTTTTTTTTTGAATTCTTCCATTCAGCATAGTTATTTTGAGATTCATCCATGTTGTGTGTACAGTCAGTTCCCTTACTTTTTTAAAAAACTTAAGCATTATTTTTTTATTTTTTAGAGAAGCTTTGCTGCTGCTAAGTCACTTCAGTCGTGTCCGACTCTGTGCGACCCCACAGACGGCAGCCCACCAGGCTCCCCCGTCCCTGGGATTCTCCAGGCAAGAACACTGGAGTGGGTTGCCATTTCCTTCTCCAATGAATCAAAGTGAAAAATGAAAGTGAAGTCGCTCAGTCGTGTCAGACTCTTTGCGACCCTGTGGACTGCAGCCTACCAGGCTCCTCAGTCCATGGGATTTTCCAGGCAAGAGTACTGGAGTGGAGTGCCATTGCCTTGGTTCACAATAAAATTGAGCAGAAAGTACAGAGAGTTTCCATATCCTCTTCCATATATTCCTAGTCCAACAGATACACAGTCTCCCTCAATATTGATATCCCTCACTGTTGATACATTTGGTATAATTAACTAATATATACTGATAAATCTTTATCACATGAAGTCCATGGTTTATATGGGCTCACTCTTGGTTTTGTAGATTTTATGTGTTTGTATAAATGTATAGTGACATTATACCACTGATATAGAATAATTTCACTGTCTTAAAAATTCTCTGTTCTCTGACAGTTAATCTTTTTCTCCCCTGTAACCCTAAGCAACCACTGATTCTTTTATTGTTTCTATAGTTTTGCCTTTTCCAAAATGTCATATAGTTGGAATCAAGAGATATGTATTCTTTTCACATTGATTTATCTGACTTAGCAATATGAATTTAAGGTTCCCCCACATATTTTTATGACTTGATAGCTCATTCCTTTTAGCGCTGAATAATATTGTAGTGTCTTGGTGTATCACGGTTTATCCTTTCACCTACTAAAAACATGTTGATCACTTTTAAGACTGAGCAATTTAAATAAAGTTTCTATAAACATCCATGGGGCAGGTTTTTAAGTGTATATGTTTCCAATTCATTTGGATAAATAACAATGATCATGATTTTATGGTAAAAGTATAGTCATAAACTACCATTCTGTTTAACAAAGTATCTGTACCTTTTGCATTACCATCATCAGAGAATGAGAGCTCCTGTTAATTAAAATCCTGACAGCACTTGGTGTGGTCAGTGTTTTTGGATTTTAGCGTTTTCTATCTTTCCTTTTTACTTTTTAAATTATGAAAATATGATAGCACATTTTCAGGAGACTTGGAAAATACAGAACAAAGTTACATATAGTTCCACTATATATTACAATTGCTTGTTTTAAGTAGAAAAATTAAGATCTTTAGTTTGAGTTTTAATATCAAACACTTAGAAAATAGTAGAATAAATGTATGGACAAGTAGAAGAATATAGTAGATCTGAAAAGCATTATGATGCAATATGACATAATTAAGATTTATACTATTTTCACACAACAGTGGGATACAAATTCTATTCAAGTTCCCATAGACTATAAACTAGGAGACACTGGAACATATCTAGAGACATAAGACCAGGTGCAAAAATTTCACATTCTAAAGGTATTGAAATCATACAGATTCTGTTTTCTTTTTAAGATTTTATCCTTTCTCATAGGTGTTTCGGTTTCCCAGATGGTGGTAGTGGTAAAGAACCCACCTGCCAATGCAGGAGACATAAGACACTAGCGTTTGATCCTTGGGTTGGGAATATCCCCAGGAGAAGATAATGACAACCTACTCTAGAATACTATTCTTACCTGGAAAATCCCATGGACAGAGGAACCTGGTGGGCTACAGTTCATTTGGTTGGTCAGTGGGACACAACTGAAGCAATTTATCACAATAGGTGTTCAGTGATATCTAATCGCTTTAATTTGTGATTCCCCAACCATTTATGTTTACTTGCCTTCTATTAATATATATCTTCTTTGGAGTGATACCACTCATATCCTTTTATTTTTAATTAGGTTGGTTGTTTTCTTACTGTTGAGTTTTAAGATTTCTTTGTATATTTTAGACACCAATCTTTTATCAGATGTGTCTTTTGCAAATGTTTTCTCCCAATCTATGACTTGTCTTTTTATTCTCCTGGTATTGTCTTTTACAAAGCAGAAGTTTTTAGTTTTAATAAAGTCCAGCTTATCACTTATTTCTTTCATGGTGCATTTGTTATGATATTTTAAAAGTTATTGCCATACTCAATTTCATACAGATATTTTCTCCAATATTATCTTCTAAGAGTTTCATAGTTTGGTATTTTACATTTAGGCCCATGATACCTTTTGATTTACTTTTTTGTGAGGGTTATAATATCTGTATCTAGATTTCTTTTCTTTTTGCATCTGTATGTTCAGTTTTTCTGACACCATTTTTTGAAAAGAATGTCTTTGCTCCATTGTATTTCCTTTCCTCTCATATTTGGGTCTCCAATTCATTTTGAGTTACTTTTTGTATATAGTATAAGATAGAATCCAAATTCATTATTTTGCATGTGGATTACATATTTATTTTTTCATATTAATTTTTTTTATCTGAAATGTTGTCTAAAATCATTTCATCAGAATTTATCCTTAAGGAGCTTTCTTTGTGGAGAAATCTCAGGTTTTCTTGGTGAATTTTCTATTTGCTTTAATTTGTGAATGGTACTTTTCTGGAGTAAAGTATTCCAGATTGATAGTTAATTTATTGTTGAATATTTAATTCTTTTTATTCACTTTTTGTTGATTTTGAGTCTCAGTTGTCAGTTTGCTGTGTATCCCTTGAAGATAATCTTTATTTCCTGCCTGTTCTCAAGATTTTCTCTTTAGCTCTGGGTTTTATCATTTTTATTACAATATGATTACATGTGTGTTTCTTTTTACTTTTCTCTTTAAGATTAACTTGATTTCTCAGGTTGTTGTTTGGTGTTTTTTAATAGTCATGGAAAGACTCAGCCATTATAATTTCTACTATTAACTCTTTCCTCCTTATCTGTCTCATTTTTTGGAATGTCCATTAAAACTAAACTCTATTTTTTTGTGCACTATCTTTCTTCTGATGTAAACTCTAGTATAAATTCTCTTCTTCAATTGCATCTAACCCCTTGTTAAGCCCAATTTTTAAATGTTTCATTTTGAAAATTGTAGTTTTTTATTTCTAGAAGGTCTATCTGATTCTTTGTCTTTCTACTATTGGCTTTTATCCTGTCAGATTCCTTATTGATATTTTGAAGTTTTCATTTTGCTTCTTTTGCCATATTCAATGTAATAGTTTATAAGATGTGACTGATAATTGTAGTATCTAAAGTCTTTCCCTGGAACATTTCTGGTTATCTTGATTCCTGGCACTTTGTTTCCATGTATGATATATCACTTTTCTGTTTCAGTACTCTTATTACCTCTGAACAGTAATTTGAAACCTATTTCAGAAGTACTTTTCTCCAGAGTAGATTTTTACTTGCTTCCACTAAGCAGCTTGGCACTACCAATTCAGTTGGGTCCTCAACCCAGCTCAGAGTTCAAGGTCACCTGGACCTCCCTGGTGAGGGAAATCAAAACTGCTAATATGTAGCAGAGCCATTTATTTCCACAGCATTTCAGAATCCTTTTTCCTTCCTTTTTATGGCCGCTGTTTTTCTCAGTGACAGGGCAAAATTATGTTTCAGTGTCAGAGATCAGGTTTGCTTGTCTTTTATCATTGTCTTGAAAACATGCATTAAGATCCCGTTTTAATATGTTGTAGTCTTCTATTAAACTAAACTCTTTGGGAAGTTGCATAACCTTTATGCCATCTCCTTTTCTCATGTAGACATCATATTAAGTTCAAGATAGCCTATTCAACAGATGCTCTCAAGACAAAACAGTTTATTATTCAGATCTTTTCATACAATCTCCATGCTTATAGTTTTCTTCTATTTTGACAAATAGTTTCTTAAATGCAGGATATTTCTTAAATATGCTTAAAGAATTTAAAAAATATTTTATTTAGCATTCCTAATTGTTTTCAATAGAAGTGGTTCAAATAGTCTTTTGTCTCTGGTAATAGAAATCCTTCCTTTATGATACTTAATGCAGGAGGAGATGTTGGGTTGCTTACTAATCTCCCATTTTGGTGTTAGTATTAAGGATGAAGACTTGAAGAACTTTACCTAATGAGAGTCAATCTTTATTAGTTGATAGCTTTAACAGCTTGACATAGGACCACAAAGAAAAATACTCTGTTTCAGATAGATGGACACAGGAAAAATCTTTTCAGTAGACTCATGCTCTAGGCAATAATTAGATATATGTTAGTGGTTTATTAGAAGAAAGCACAATATGTATTGCCAGTATATAAAGTCCCACCATACATAACTGCTAAGATATTGCATTGTAACATTTCCCTTAGAGAATTAAAGGAAAAAATAGAACTCACCTAATCACTGCTAAAGGATTAGCAAACCATGTTTAGTGAGGAGAGCAAGAGGGTGAAGGAAAAGCACAAATACCATATTCTCCAAGTTTGTGGGAATTTGAGTCATTTGTGCTGTTTTACTCAGAGAAGGCAATGGCACCCCACTCTAGTACTCTTGCCTGGAAAATCCCATGGATGGAGGAGCCTGGTGGGCTACAGTCCATGGGGTTGCTAAGAGTCGGATATGACTGAGCCACTTCATTTTCACTTTTCACTTTCGTGCATTGGAGAAGGAAATGGCAACCCACTCCAGTGTTCTCGCCTAGAGAATCCCAGGGACAGGGCAACCTGGTGGGCTGCTGTCTCTGGGGTCGCATAGAGTCGGACACGATTGAAGCGACTTAGCAGCAGCAGCAGCAGCAGCAGTGCTGTTTTACTGGAGTATCAGTTCAGTTCAGTTTAGCTGCTCAGCTGTGTCTGACTGTTTGCAACCCCATGGACTGCCATACGCAAGGCCTCCCTGTTCATTACCAACTCCTGGAGTTTACTCAAACTCATGTCCATTGAGTCAGTGATGCCATCCAACCATCCCATTCTCTGTCATCCCCATCTCCTCCCATCTTCAATCTTTCCCATCATCAGGGTTTTTTCAAATGAGTCAGCTCTTCACATCAGGTGGCCAAAGTATTGGTGTTTCAGCTTCAGCATCTGTCCTTCCAATGAATATTCAGGACTGATCTCCTTTCAGATGGACTTGTTGGATCGCCTTGGTGTCCAAGAGACTCTCAAGAGTCTTTTCCAAAACCACACTGTGGCATATCAGTACCTTTCCCTTAACCTTAATCAGAAGACCTCAAACTTTCAAGGTAATGGTATGAGAGTGAAAGTGCAGATAATCTATTGGTGTCCAAACAAAGACTATGGAGGACTACTTAGGCAGATGCAACTGGAGATTCCTTAAGATTCATTATCACCTAAAACCAGTTGTGTCCACAGAAGGCACACCTGTACAGCTAAATACAGCCTCGTGTGGAGAACACAGTAGTATTACACTCCTGACTTCTGTATTTAAAAAGAAAGTAAGAAACATCACTCTCTTTTGCTATGATTTGAATTATTCTACCAAAGGGAAAGTGTGGCATATACTCTTTTTCTCAGCACCTTCAGTTCCAGTGTGAAGGAGACTTTTTCTTTAATAATGTAAGGATTAGTGATCAACATTAGCAAATGAGAAGTTGATTTTTTTCTCTATAAACACTGCAGTCTGAAACAACTGGATAGTGCACCACTACCCTCCGAAATTGGAAAAGGGAGTAGGTCAGCTCTCCCTATGGCTTTAACAGAAGGTGATAGAATAAAGAAGCAGTAACCTCGGCAGAGCATGGAAAATTAGAAAATTGGAGGGAGACCAAGGAAAAAAAGATGTCTATGGGTTCATGATTGGCTCTCTGTACAGCTTGTTTTTCTCAGGTCATCCATCACACCTGCATCAGCATACTCTCTCAGTGACTCCAGACCCTCAATACATGAATATATTTATCTAATACCAACATATAAAATTGCTATTTTGAATTTTTTGTTTGTTCGTTTATCCAAAAAAAGCTAAAGCATTAGTTACTCAGTTGCGTCTGACTCTTTGCAACCCCCTGGACTGTAACCTACAAGGCTCCACTGTCCATGGAATTCTCCAGGCAAGAACACTGGAGTGGGCTGCCATTCTCTTCTCCAGGAATCTTCTGGACCCAGGGATCAAACCCAGGTCTTCTGCATTTCAGGCAGTTTCTTTACCATCTGAGCCACCAGGGAAGCCTGCTATAAAATAAAGCTTATTGCAGGCTATTCTTCATATTTGATGATTATTTTAAAAGTGAAACAATCCTAGGATATTAAATAGATTTTTGAAAGATAACCTAAACATAGATACATTCATTTACTATAAACATATTCAGTATAATATATATTTGATCTAAATGTCAGAAATAAAATAAATTAGGTACTAGCAAGTTCAGGAGAGTTGACATGAAGAAAGCATTCTGATACTTAGAAAAGTAGTTTCTCAAACCTAAATTACCTCTAATTTCTAACAAAATTAAGTAACTCGTTTCATCTTGTTTATTTAATTATCTGATGAAAATAAAAAGTCAGGGAGCATGGCTCAATCAAAGCAAAGAAATATTTAATTTTCATTTTACGGTAAGGCATACAGTTTACTTGTTAACAATAAAATGTTTTAAGCCATATGCTACTTATGGTTTTCTTTAAAGCTAGATTAAAATGTGCTAATTAGAGTGTAGGCTGCATATATAAATATACTGCTCTATTGCAAACTTGCTTTGATAAGGACCTATTTTGAATCCCAATAGAAAAAACTGCTATAATTGTCAGACACCCAAATAAGTAATTCACCTCAATCATGTTTTAATCTATCAAATGCCTGGTTCACAAATTGCTTAATCATATTTTATGTAAACTTTTTGTAATAAAATGTATGATAGATAACAATAGTGACGTGTGTACCAATGATATATATTTTTTCCATATTCACCAGCTCTTAAATTTTCAGCACAGATTTATTTGGGGTTTCTCAATACTGTCTTCACATTGGAGACCATTTCATAAAATGAAGCACAGAAGTCTAGTTCTAATCTTAAGGCAGGTATTATGATACTTTGGCTCACCTACTAACCACTTAGCAAATTACTCTACACCATTCACTGTCCTTTTTGCTGAAATTACACTTTAACACAGATTTATCACTATTCCATGGGGTCGCAAAGAGTCAGACACAACTTAGCAACTAAGCATGCACATCTTTGTGTGAAAGGAAGATATTTTTGAAAACAGTATATTAATATAGTAAATGTATCTCAATAGTAACCCCTTATTTACTTCTGGAAAATTTTAAAAACTTAATACACAGCTTTAAAAGGTAGCAGAAAAACACAGATAATTTTGTTTCCTTCATACTTTAAGTTCTAAATTGAAGTCTAATGGAACAATGAAATTACTATTGTTTTCAATTGTTCCTGGATTGTGGAAAAAATAATCTTAAATATAAAAGGTAGAATTAAATGCACATTGAAGAATTAAAGATAAAAAGTATGAGAATACTTAGAGGAAAAATTCATTTAAAAAATAAACAGCATTTTTTTAATGTTAAAGGAAAACTTTTTAAATTTCTATGAAAACTTTAAGCTTTCTAGTCAGAAAGGAAAAGAGCAGAAATATAGAGTCCAGAAAGGTGATTTTACCAGGTTTAAAAATGGAATAAAGCTTTAAATGATTTAATTTCTTTACCCTTTTGCGCTCCCTATTTCTATATGCATTTTCATATATCTCATTTCTTTTCACAGCTCCAATCCTTCAAATCTTAGAAGCAGGCTCTAAAGGGAGTAAGGGTACAAGTACGCTACGTGAATATTGGATTGAATTAAGAAAGGGATTCCTAGAAAAATGGTGTTGGTTACCTGGTCTTATTTTCAGAGCGATTTCTTCCTTTCTTCTCTCTTTCATAACTATCTTCAACCAGCTCTCTTGTAAAATACCCATGCATTTTTCCTGCTCAGTCAGACTTTATTAAATCTCAGTATGTTTTGATGTTATTGCTGCTTTGCCGTAACTGTGTTCATAAACATGGTGGATTAGTTCAAAGAGTTTAATTTTGTTAACATACAATAGTGTGTTTCCTTATGACTTCAAATTAGCTTTGAATATAGAAATTAACTTGGTTGATCATACAAGTCATGAAATACCACATTATTTTTAACAATCTCTCTTGTCATTGGCCAACAGTTAACTAAATATGGACTTGGACAGAACGTTATTAGATTTGCACCCAAAGAAGCTTGCAAGGAAATACATGTCTTTTCACTGATGAATGGGAAGCATTGCTTGTTATTCTGGCAAGGATTTACCATGTCATTTTCTGGAAAGCCAAGTGTTGACATTGATCTTAATTGGTACCCATCAAATGCCATATCTTCTTGACGTAAGATTGAGTTATGGCCATCACCAATCATTAGCACTCTAAATATTTATATAACATTCCTTTACATTGGAGTTTAAAATTAAGTAAATATGCAAGAAGTAGAAGCAGGACTATCCAGATTTAAGTTACTAAAGAATTCTGTGCCTGAGAACAAATTTGACATACAGAATTGAGTGACATCTTCCTTTAAAATTCTAAGAATAGTTTTTACATTCCAAGGCTAAAAAGCAGTTTCCTATGGTTCCAACCTAGTAAATTTCCATGCTGAACACAAAGGAATTATAGAAACAGATACTATTAAGTTAATGATGAAAAATACATTCTAATTTTTAGCACTTATCTTTAAGTAAGTAAGAGACCCTATAGATTGTGTTTTGTTATTTCTAAAGCATTTATTTGCAGGAGAAAGATGAATTTTTAGAGATGTCTTATCAGGAAAAAAAAAAGAGAGAGAAGAGATAAAAATCTATGTAGCGTCTCTCTCCTAAATAATAGGTGATTGTATTCTAAGTCATTTTTGCTCCCAAAGAGATACTGAATTAGGGGGCCTATAAATATACTCTGAGGATTCTTAGCAGGCTTGTTTATTTTACCAGGAAAATATCCCATGCACAATCTTCTACCTGAGAAAGATGGGATAGAAATTTCTGGGAAAAAAATGACCTTTTTATTCTCCAACTCTTTATTCTTCTCTATAATCAATATAGTTTAAAATCAAAGGAAAAATCAATACTTTTCTTTATAAATTATATTTTATATATAGTATAGGATTTTGTAACAATGAGACCTAATGACTTTTAACTGAACTCTCATACTAAAGCTTATTTAATCCTTGTGATGCCTGTTATAATGCCCATATTTTACAGAAAACATTATTCATTTAGGTTAACAAACTTTTCCAAAATCACAGACTTAATAAGTATTGAAGCTAAATTTCAAACCCAGGCAACTTAACATAAAATTCTATATTCATTCCCATGCTTTCTAGTCACCTGAAAGCTTATATAATAGTGCAGCTCCATCAGTCCACAGAAATGAATACCATTTACACTAAAACACTGCCTTGCATTCCATCAGGTAAAAAAAAAAAATGGTTTTCAAATACATTGGCAAATACATAGAATTTTTTTTCTTATTTAAGGAAGAAGTACTTCGCCTAAGGTCACACAGCAAGTGACTGGCAAAACTTAAATGAAAATATAAAAGTAATTTAAACATATCTAACAGTGAATATTATAATTTATAATGCACACTATTTAAATGTCTCTCTCCTGCTGGGAGCATTTGATTAAAAAAAGACAAAGGGAAGTGTAATCAAATTATCTATTTAAACTACCTTGCCCTACAGAGTATATAGATTTAATAACCTAATAGCAGGTCCAGTGGTAAAATATGATCTATGATTTTTTATTAATGGAAAACCATTGCTGCTTAAGTGTACGCTCTTCTGTCAAAAAGACAAAAGTTGAAACAAATAAAAAATAAATAGGAACAATATAAATGCCTACTGATATTTCTGTAGAAATCATTCATAAACTTTTTTTTAAAGAAATCACACATGAATCTTTCAGAATAGAACAATATCCTAAACACCCCATCAGAAGAAAATGTTGACCCTTGCCTTATAGGATTTTACTGCAGCTGAACCACAACTAGCAAAGAATCTGGCAGAAAATAAGTAGTATTATATTTATAAATTGAACTTTACTTTATTTCAAGTGACCAGTTTTGTTTATTTGATGTCTCAGGTGATGTATGAATGGTATTTGCTTGACAACATCTGATTTTAATGTATCATTGGTAAAGAAGACAGTATCCTTTTAACAATTTTCCCTATTGCTTAGGAACATAGAGCAACAATAGTACCTATTTTTCTTCTTTAGAATTCTTCAGACTCCTTATTTTGTACTCACATAACTTTTTTTCTTGTGTTCTGCAGGTAATTCTACCTCTCTATTACCTCCCATTCTCTTAATATTCTTAATTTTGGTTTTAATCTGATATCACTCAACCGTTTTAGCTGTTAAATACTTTGTGTGTCATTTCCTCCATATTAAAAAAAAAAAGATATAGCACACTGGAAAGTTCTAAACATTTAATAAAAATTTCATTTGCCCTGGAGAAATATGACACAGCAGTTTAGTTAGAAAGAAGTCAAATGAAATGACATCCCTACCACCCTGGTGAAATTGAAAATTATTTACTGTGTATATACTAATAATATTCTTCAAATGAACTCACTTAAATGGTGGTAAATCAAAGATGTCACACAAATAAGTTCCTCATTTTATATCCTTAGCAGACTCAATACTGGAATAGTAGTAAATCAAAGATGTCACAGAATTATGTCTCTTGTTTCTATCTTTACCAAGAGTAGCATTGGAAATTACATTATAATCTGCTCTCAAGCAGCCAGAGTTTTGGGGAAATACATAGCTTGAGAAGAGCAATCCTGGGACAAAATAAATGATTCCCACAGAGGCAGACATGACCCTGAGTTAGCAAAATTCAAGCTTCAGTTGTATTTACATGTTCATATATTACTAAAAATTATCTGGCAAAAAATACTTTGGCAAAATTTGCAATGTATGGTATTTTTGAATTGTTTTCACTTAAGTTGTACCAAATCTCAGTTCAGTTGCTCGGTCATGTTCAACTCTTTGTGACCCCATGGACTGCAACATGCCAGGCCTCCTTGTCTATCACTAACTCCGAGTTTACTCAAACTCATGTCTATCAAGTTGATGATGCCATCGAGCCATCTCATCCTCTGTTGTCCCCTTCTCCTCCCACCTTCAATCTTTCCCAGCATCAGGGTCTTTTCAAATGAGTCAGCTCTTCACATCAGGTGGCCAAAGTACTGGGGTTTCAGCTTCAGCATATCTCTCCGATGTATATTCAGGACTGAATATGATTCTGATTCAGCCCTTGATTCCTTGACATATTATCTAGGGTATGAAAGTAACACTTTTTAGTCAAGTAGCAACATCATACACTCTTATCAGTGTAAAAGGCAGTAAACTCACCCATTCAACCTCACAATAAAATGTTTTAAAACCCTTAAATTATGTCACTAAACTACTAAAGCAGTGCACCTTTATTTAAATAATATCCTTGCCTTTCCTCTTAAGCTGATAATTTAAAAAATATTTAAGTAAAATTTATTAAAAATATATATGAATTATTCCTATATATATGAATTTAACACATATACATTAAAGTTATATTTTAATAACTTATCTATAGTTATATTTTTATCCCTATTTTATACCTGAGGAATCTGAAACACAGTTTCTTCACAGAAATTCTTGGTATTATACATAGATTAACGGCTTCTCAGGTGGCTCAGCGATAAAGCATCTTCCTGTAATGCAGGAGACACAGATTTGATCCCTGGGTGGGGAAGATATCTTGGAGGAGGAAATGGCAACCCATTTCAGTATGCTTGCATGGAAAATCCTGTGGACAGAGGAGCCTAGCAGGCTGCTGTCTATGGGGTCACAGAGTCAAACACCACCGAGTGACTGAACACATGTACAGATTACTATGGTATGAACACACATAACAAAATTTCAAGGTGCTATGATATAAACTAATATTGGTTTTTATTGAGAACAGAAATCCAGATCTTTTCTTTACTTGAAATGATCATTGGGGAAAAAAAAGAAAAAAGGAAGTATTTAAAATGTGAGGACAAATTTATTTAAATTTGTGAAACTTTCTAATTTATCTCTTCTAGAGCTTGATTTATTAATCATCCTTCTCTCTTTTGTATCTGTAATCTGTCTTCCATGAATTCCTCACTCTCAGGTTACTTGTATATTCAAGAAACTTTTATTCTGAACAATAATAATTACAGTAACAATAATAAAATTAACAAACTTTACATTTAACTTTTACTCTACACCAGTATACAATGAATTGTATATAAATTTTAATGCTTACTGTTAAATTTCAGAAAGGATCATGTACTTTGATTTCTCCACCTTTCAACTGCTGATCCTCAATATCTACCACCATGATGAGAACATTCCAAAGGGCTCCCCAGTGCTCTCTTTAATTACCACCCCACTCTTGGTTCTCTGCATATGTAGAGTTCTGCTTCTAATATTCATCTTTTCTCTCTAGATTCCCTAGATAATTATATCCATTCCCAAAGTGCCATGTGGTTATCATTATGAACGAAAGTTTGCCAAACATATTATCAAGTGCCTACTTTAAGGCACACTGTATTTTCAACTGCCTACTTGCATCTCCACCTAACTCTTTTCAAACTCAAACTGTCATTCAAACTCAGTGTATCAAAGACTAATTTCCTTCATCTTGCCCCCACCTCAAACATTGTTGATGATAATGAAGAAGATGCAGTTGCTGATTGAAGAGGATTCAAAACAGACCTGCTACTTTCTCCATCTCCTCTTTAGTTAGAAGTGTTACATATCCATTTGCTAAGTCCTGCATATTTCTCTAGTCCTTACCTTCTCTTTTTTCCCCTCATGTTTCCTATATTTCTTGTTTCTGGAAAAATATCTTTTAATTGATTTACATACAACTACCCTTTTCTTTTCTCTCAGCTCAGTTCTCTAGACAACTACATTGTTATTAAAACCAAATCTAATTTTGTCACATTTTTGTAAAATTGTTTACAATTATCTTTGGAATAAAAACCGAAGTTTTTAGCACTGAGTATAAGCCCCTTCCATCATATAAAGTTAACCTGTGCTTATAACTTATTATCCCATGCTTTATCCAATCACACTAAGTTATAGGCCACACAATACAGTAGGAAGCCTTCAATAACACTGATGATGCATGTAGTTCCTCTTCATGAACTTCTTTGTACCCCTTATAGAATAGATGAACAACTTGGGGAAATGTTTCCATTATCTGACATAGGATAGACATTCAACAAATGATTGTTAATGTGGAAAGATTAAATCTAGAGCCATATTTTCTATAAATCTATGGCAACCATGAAGATGCAAAGCATAGAACTTTCTTCAAGAGATAACCTGCTACACAGATTGCAATTAGACAACAGTCTTCAGCTGTAGCACTTTGTGGATTCACTGCAGCATTGCAGGTGAGGCCATCCTCTCCCCAGTTACCAATCAATGATTGTACACAGTAGAAACTCTAGTTCCTGGCCCCACTGACACTCATGGACAATCTTTGCACTGGAGCCAACTATTAGGGTGGTTAGGGCCTTCTCAGACATGCACTCAGTACTGAAGCTCCTCCAAACCAATCTTCCTTTCTTCCCCCTCTACTTCACAGGGGTCAGATCTTCATCACAGTCTGAAGCTCTCTCTAACAACTTCTGCCCTATCTACTCATTAATTTTTATCAGGTATAATCCCCAATAAATCTCTTGCACTTCTAACTCAACTTTTTCCTTATATTTACTTCATTGAAGTCTCAGGCTAACTAATACAAAACCTTTCATGATTTACAAATCAAACAGTCCTCATACTCACAGAGTTCTGTATACATAACACTATTTTTTTTCCAAATTATATTCTACATATTTATGTTGCTTTTTTCACTAGGATGCAGATTGTATCACTGATACAATAAATGAATATTTATTGTTAAATGAATTTATCCATTCATGGTTTTAAATTTTTAATGAAAATGAATTATGTCTGTGTGTAGATTTTTTTTTTTTTTGCATTTGCACACACAAACACACTAATTTGGTTAAAATCATATTTAAATTCTCATTCAGGGAAATTTTCTGAAACTTCTGCCATTTACATATTGTAATAAATACCACGTAGGATGCGTTTTGAGCATACTACAGTACTCAAAGAAATTTAGTACTTTGGGCTGAAACTAATTCTCCCATCTCTTCATTTTCAAGTCAGAGGATAATTATGACTATTCCTTTAAACCACACAAAGAACAAATATACTGAACTTAACAAAATTAAAAATGGAACCCAAAAAGAAGTGTTAAAAGTGAGAAGATAGTTGTAGTGTAGCTTTATACTCTTGACCAATGGTATTGATTATACAGTTAATAACTAGCTATGAAGAGAACCTGAGCAATTTAATTAATGGAACATATGAGTCATACTAAAACAATTGGGAAGAAGCTAGAGTAATAACCTATAAGCTTGCAAAGTGATATGATTTCAATAAAATTATATTTGCAATATGACTGTTTTTTGCACAACAGACTACTTTCCAAAAGTCAATTCTAAACTTACAATTCATACATATTAAATTAATGTGCTAGATTTTTAATTTCTAAAATAATTTCTTGTTGAACTAAATTAATTCTAAATTATAATAAAATCAACTGAGAATTACAGCATTCACTTTAAAAGACCACCTACATTTGATAATGTATAATTCATTTGCATTTCAATTTCTCAGCTTAAACCTTAAATAAATGCTATTCAAATTTACTCTCATGGTGTCTTATTTACATAATCATGACAGACACAAAGATATCACACCACTTTGTTGCTGTGTGATTTGGTGTTACTTCTGACAGTAGCTGTGAAATTTGTTACCACATTTTAGCTAAAATCCTGTGTATCTGCTAGTATTTTTCTATATGTCAATACAATTTTTATGTGACCATTGTTTACCAAGAAACAGAAGGAATAAAAACAAAATTAAAGATACATCTTATATCTTTAATGAACTTCAAACTAATGAAAAGACTACAGTTGTGTATCAGACAAAAAGAGCATAATAAAAGTTGAAGCAATGTGTTCTTAAGATGAATATTATCTATATCTGCAAATGCTTTATTCATAAAGAAAACATTGCTGTGCAACCATTGGAAATTTACAATAATTATGTGTTCTTGATGAAGACTTTACAGATAGAATTAATAGAAATTAGAAGAAAATGATTAAAAATAGGAAGAAAATAAGAACTATTATGATATTATGTATGGACATGAAGGGAAAACTAGAGATGAGTAATCAAAAGTGTAATTAAAAGTAGTGGAAATCAATGTATAGAACCATATTTATAGGAGTGTAAGAATATGACAGAATTCAAAGGTAAATGAAAAATTTCAAGAAAAAGATTTATAACAGGGTTAACATATATTTAAAAGATGCATTTAGAAATCAAGAAGAAAGATATCAACTCTATTAATATAGCAAAAACCATAAATAAAGCATTCACAGAAAAAGTAGAAATTGAGAGTAACATATGCCAAATCTTCAGCTTTACCAGTGTTGATAAAAAGAATAGTGGTGCTCCCCAAAAATGTCCACTATCACTGGGACCTGGGAATATGTTGTGGTATGGGTTGAAAGGTGATGGAATTTGTCACCCTAAAATATGTCACTATGGCATAAAGATTATTTTGAGCTAAAGGCACTTAGGAAACAGCAGGTACAAGATGGATTCTCTGAACTATCCTTTGTCTTCCTGAAAGCAGGAGATAAAACCCTTGTGAGAAAGATGCCTTCTTGATACCAGATGGCAAGACACATTCTTATCACCAAAGATGGGGAGTTGAGGCCCAGAATGTACTATAGAGACTCAGGTTGGTAAAATAACTTGTAGCAAAGTTTCTGAAATAACTAGAAACACAATTTTCAATTCAAGCAGATTTAACTGCCTAACTTCTGGATTCCACTTTTGGGCAGTGAGCCATAGCCCTTGTGGCTGCTCTGGTGTTCTTTCATCCCTAATCAGCATCCAGGGCAGAAACTCAGGAGTACCTGTCCTACATACTCATCTCAGTGTACTTGTTCTTACATCCGAGAGATCTTTATCTTCTCATATTGTCACATACATTTTCCTTGTTCATGTTTGACTGTTAAAATTCTCTCCAATCCATACCTTGCCAAAGAGAGAACACTTTTTAAATAGATTCTGTCATTTGAGTGCTTTCTGAATTATTAACATAGGAGTAACAATGGCACCCCACTCCAGTACTCTTGCCTGGAAAATCCTATGGACAGAGGAGCCTGGTAGGCTGCAGTCCATGGGGTCACTGAGGGTCGGACACGACTGAGCGACTTCACTTTCACTTTTCCCTTTCATGCATTGGAGAAGGAAATGGCAACCCACTCCAGTGTTCTTGCCTGGAGAATCCCAGGGACAGGGAGCTATGGGGTCTCACAGAGTCGGACATGACTGAAGTGACTTAGCAGCTTAGCAGCAACATATCTGAGGACTGCAAAGCATTTTTTTTCCCACTTTGAAAAACTTTTGTGTCATAAAAAAACTTATTTTTTTTTACTGTTCAACAAGTTGTATTGGCACTTCATAAGCAAGTTTATTTATAGGACTTGTGTGGGTAAGAATTCCATTGGAAATGACATTGCTTAAGAGACTTAAGGAAACATTTTACATAGAAGATGTGAAAATACCTCCTCTTTGTCCGCAGATCACCCAAATCTAGATAAAGACACCAGAACTCAGTGAAAAGGAGGGAATCAAATTAATTATCAAAGTTCATAGTTTCTAGAAAAGTTGTCATTCTTTTCAGATTATTGAAACTTTAAATCATACTGATAGATTTCGGGAATATTTTACTCTGTGGAAACAAAGGAAAACTTAGTCTTACAGACTCATAAATTACATTTTTAACTTGTTTCAGGTTTCTCTAAAATTGAAATGAATTTGTATGAGAAATGTGCTAGAGTTATGAAAAAAGAGGGTTTGTCTGTTGACTTGTGAAGCTTAATTTTTCTCCCAGCTAAAAAGATTTTTCCTTGAAACAGATAAAATATTAAATATGTCAAAAATAGTATTGATTCAATAATTCAATAAAAACATTGAATATCCACTATGTACCAGTTATTGTTCCACTGACCTTGGATATAAAAGTATACAATATAAATAAAAATTCTTTTTTATTAGAACTTGCTCTCTGGCATAAAGCAAATAAGTAAGAATCATAAAATTAAATTCCTTTTATATTATAAATATTACAATATAAAACATTATATTATTTATATAAAATAATTATATCATTTACATAACATATATTTATATTTTATATATTATTTATACTTTATATTTATGATTTATTATTTGTTAGCCATGGAAATTTACTTTAGAGTACTGTAATTATTGAATTATGTTGCTGTATCTACAGGTACTAATTAGAGTAACACTTTTTTTGGTCTGGGTGATTATACCAAAATTAATAGGTCCACTATACATAACTGATCTTTCTTTCTCATCTTTCTTCTCTTTTATAAGTGACTAGGAAATTTGTACTATGTCTACTCAATGGATGAATCAGAATGAGAAATATCTGGTCTGTCTGTTGTTCTGGACTATAATAAACTAACTGCTTTTATTTTTGTCTCTCTTTCAAACAAGTCAATTGAGAAATAATTTCAGTTGTGCTCTTTGGGTGTGATTTCAGTAGCTTTATTGAGAGAAAAGTAGAAATGTATCTCTGACTCTGCAATATATCTCTCATTTGTACTAAGTGACCTGACAAACACAGATACAGTTAACATGTAGTGGAAGGGTTTCTAAGATAGCCAATAGTTCACTTGGGCTGAGAAGACCATTCTGAAAGCTAAGCAGATGACAAAGTCCAAAAATAAAAGGAGAGAAATTTTTTGAGGAATGAAAACAATGTTCAAAACATCAAACATAAAGTAGTAAAACCAGAAAACACTAGATAACTATAACAGAGAAATATTCAAGAATTATTTATTGAATGTCAGCCAGCTGTTGTGCCTTAGGCCAGGTCTTGGCAAGGAGTTGGGGATGGTGCAGGCCAGACTTCGTTTTTTTAAGTTTATGGTCTACTCTGGGATGTCTCCTGGGGTATATTGACATTAAATAAAGAAACAGACACATATAAACAATATTATAAGTTATATTAAGTGCTGTGGAGGAAAATAATAGAATGTTATGAGAAAAAATCAGTGGAGTGATTTAATGCATATTGGTCAATAAAATAAAGCACTTTTCCTTCTCTGAAATTTAATTTAAGACCTGAAGCATGAGCAGAGAGAAGGCTCTAAGGAGTAAAAAGAGATTAGATCATTCTAGGAAGTAATAGATGGACAGGGTACCTTAACTATAGTTGAGTGAGGAGTGAAATATGAGTAGGTTTCAGGTTCAGAAGCTTGTAGGTCATCCTCATCATTTTAATTTTATCCTGACAACAACAAAACCCACTTAAGAGTTTTAAGCAAAGAGAAGTGAAAACATCAGCTTTGAATTTTATAAGGTATATATTGGCTTTCTGTGGCAATAGTCAGAGGATTACAAAGTGGATGTATAACAGTATATTTGAAAGACAATATTGGTTTCAACCTGATTCTTAAGAGAGGAAATGAAGGGTAATACAGAATATATATCTATATCATCTCTACCTCTATCTCGACCTCTACGCCTACCTCTATCTTTTGTCAAAAGTTATTGTTTCCCAATCAACCCTAGACAGGATCAGGGCAGATTTTTTTTCATAACTGCTTTACTATGTTGTATTAGTTTCTGATGTATAACAACGTGAATCAACTATATGTATACATTTATCCTCTCCATGTTGATCTTCCCTCTCACTTCCTAATCCCACCCCTTTAGGTTATCACTCAGCACTGAGTTGAGCTCCTGGTGTTATACAGCAAACTCCTACTAGCTGCCTATTTCACACATGGTAGTGTGTATAATTGTTGGTGCTACTCTCTTAGTTCCTCCCAGCTTCTCCTTCCCCTGCTATGTCTGCAAGTCCATTCTCTACATCTATGCAGATCATGAGATCTGAAATGATGATAGAGTACAGTGGTACAGATAGGAATAGATACAAATTTGCCACTTGCTTGATTGATAGCTTGGACTTAATCATATTTAACTACATTAAGCTGTTTTTACTACTTGGTGTTAATAAATTATACCTTGGCATCAAATATAAGATATGTATATATATGCATATGTATATATACACATATATGCATATGTATAAGTGTGTCTAACAAATACAGTTTAAATGCCTTAAAAACATCACTGCCTACTCACTGCTGAGATTCAATCCTTTTAAAAAAGGATCAGCAAAATTTCTGTAAAGGACCAGATAGAAACTATTTAGATAGATGGTCTCTGTTGCAACTGCTTAACTCTGTCTCTATAGTGCAAAAACAGCCATGGTCAATATTTAAACAAGGGGTCATGGGAAGAATTGGCCAGTCTTTAGTTTGCCAAACTGTGAAACTTTTAAATAAACATAAGACAGAATGGAAAGAAGAGACATTGATATTCAGGTTGAAAGTGCTCCTCTCCACTAATAACAGAATGGTAAAAACTTAGTATGATAAATTGAGAAGCTTATCAAATATATGATTTTGAAATACTCCTGAACCACTGTTATTTTTAAGTGATTTTATCTATGACTTGAAGTTGAGCAATTTTGATACCGAAGTTTTTCATATGTTTCTGCAGTATTACCTATTGATATGTGTTGCAGTATATGATTGTCAAAATAACAAACAAATGAAAAAGTGTGAAAAATTGAAATGACAAGATTGTTGAAGTAGCTTCAACATGGTGATGTGCTGAAATCTAGGAGCTGAGATACACCATGAGTTTTGATATAGTGAAATTTAATCAATACCAGACAGTGACCAATATGTCTGACTATCCAGTGTGCCTAGCAGGCAACACTAAAATTCTCCCAGCACAAATAAAAAAATTGTCAATGAGACTGTCAGAGACCAAAAAAAGAAAACAGAA
The DNA here is from genome assembly GCF_000754665.1 of Bison bison bison. Lineage (NCBI taxonomy): Eukaryota > Metazoa > Chordata > Mammalia > Artiodactyla > Bovidae > Bison > Bison bison. The sequence goes on along the minus strand of NW_011494923.1, from coordinate 5,483,500 downwards.
AATCATTTACAGACTAGCTGATTCTAAGAAGAATGCAAAAGGTTTTGTACAGAACTCCCAAAAAAGATTATCTGTTTTTGGCATTTTTATCTGCTAGTACTCCATAATGCAGCTGAATCAACTGAATATATCCAGTGCTTCACTGGGGGCAATTTGATATATATATCCATAAACAGTTATACATACACATGTGTGTGTATATTCAAATTTTATTTGCTGTGTGGTGGACAGAATATATTCTTCCCAATGATAGCCACCTTCCACTGCCTGGAGCATGTGAATATGTTACCTCAGTGGTAAAAAGGACTTTGCAGGTACGAGGGATTAATGTAAGGATTGGAGATACAATTTTCCTGCATTATCTAAGTGGACCCGATGTAATCACTAGCATTCTTTTAAGAATGAGACAACTAAGTCAGTTGGTATTAGAAGCTAGGACTCAAAGTTGTAGTGATGCTAAGGAGCAACTAGGAGTCAAGGAATACAGGTAGCCTGGAAGAACTGGAAAAGACAAGGAAACAATTTTTTCCTCAAGCGTCTAAAGAGAATGCAACCCAACTGACGCTGTGATTGGAGATTTCTGACTTTCAGAACTCTAAGAAAATAAATTTCTGCTGTTTTAAGTCATTAAATTTGAGATAATTTGTTACAGTAGCACCAGGAAACTAATGTAATATGCGAAGTCGGTCATGCCCTGAATTACTTAGGAGTATTTTTTCTAGGAGTCTTATATTTTGGCTGCTGTGATTGTCATAATTTTGTGGGTGATTAATTATGGAACTCATTTGTCATATTGTGTTTGATGTGGCTGAGCTTTCAATCTGAAAATTTAAATTTTAACTTCTGAGGGATATTTTTAACTTGCTGCTTATATAAGCTATTTTATTTTTTATCATCCATGTGTAAAACTCAGTGATATAATGCAGTCACAGGATGCAACATTATTTGAAATGTGAAACCAAATAAATTAGATAAAAATGATTCATGTTTGTTATTATGAAAGCAAGAGATCAGAATATCATACAGTAATACCAGCAAAACATTTGCTACTTTTGATAGGCTAAGAATTTAATTTTCAGCAAAAGTACATTCCCGAGTTTCACTTTTGTTTTGTAATAAAATCTCAATTTCAGGAGATACTGAAATGTAAACAGGAAATAGGTGTCAGCCTCAGGTCAGACCTGCATTACACAGTATATTTACTTGCACCAAGTATTTCACAACTGTTATCTTTAAACTAAATAATCATCTCTCGGATTTCTTCTTAGGATTAGACACAACTTTTGTATGTGCAATACTTTTATATTTCCTTTAAGGGATACTAAATACAAGTAAGGAGACATGTGCCAAAAGGGACGGATGTTGGAAACAATCTTGAGCTAGGAAGCAGCATGAGGAAATTGAAATATTTGAAAGATAGGTTATATCAGATGATATTGGATGAAGAGAGAGAAGAGGAATATATTATATTTTAGTTAGCTATCTCCAGTCTCTCCCCATTTTCTGTCCAATCAAATGCTTGGTATCTTTGGAAGAAAACAAAAGAAACAGGCAACAATAGCAACATCAAAAATAGCCAAAAGGAATAGAACTGAAAAAACTATTTTGATGATAAACATTGTTACAAAATAAATTTTAGATAATTAAATGAATGAGAGTTAAGGTCATATTTTACAGTTACTAGTAATTGTGACTGAAGAGACAAGCAATACCAGGAACAGATTCTAAACTGCTACAGAAGGAAAAAAAAAAGACTATGTAAAAGCATGAAACTCAACACTAGAAAAAATAGAAATAGGAAGGGGGAAAAAACTACTTAGTAATCAGACTACAGAAGTAAGGGCAGGCTTAACAACTAAGAGAAATAGGCCAAACAGTAAACATGGTGATCTGTATTGATACGTATTCTTGAGAAACTATTTGGATAATTTATGTGTTTGACAATGGTATTTGTATTGGTGGTGCTAAGTCATGTCTGACTCTTGAGACCCCATGGTCTCTAACACACCAGGCTTCTCTGTCCATGGGATTTCCTAGGCAAGAATACTAGAGTGGGTTGCCATTTCCTTCTCCAGGGGATCTTCCCAACCCCAGGGGTGGAACCTGCATTTCCTATATAGCAGGTAGATTCTTTACTGCTGAGCCACCCTATGTGCTATAAACTACACTAAATATTGGAAATGCAGCTTATGTTTGGTGATGGAAGAGTCCAGACACATGTAAATATTTTTGCTGTGAAGGTAACGAACTGGAAAAGAAGTATAAAATGTGAAGTGGTATAGAAAGGAAGATATTTTAAAGAGAATTGTCAGGAAAGGTCTCTCAGATAAGTTTATATTAGAATAGAAATATGAAAGAAGGTCAAGGTGCAGAGTATGGAAAACTGTGGGAAAAGAGTCAAAAGCAGATAGAACCATATGTGAAAAGGCCCTCAGACAAGAGCATGCTAGATGTGTTAAAATAATAGCTAGCATTACTGAACCAAAGTATTTCCTTGATAGCTCAGTTGGTAAAGAATCTGCCTGCAATGCAGGAGACCCCAGTTCAATTCCTGGGTATGGAAGATCCGCTGGGGAAGGGATCGGCTACCCACTCCAGTATTCTGGCCTGGAAAATTCCATGGACTGTATAGTCCATGGGATCTCAAAGAGTCAGACATGACTGAGCAACTTTCCCTTCACTTCACTGAACCAAACCATTGTCTGCTCACAGTAAAATCAATCTACTGATATGAGGTTTTGGTTAAGGAAAGTGTAGCATTTATTGGAGGGTGCCAAGCAAGTAGCGCAGGCAACTAGTGCTTAAAAGACCCAGCTTTCAGGGAAAAGTTTCTAAAGATGAGGTGAGAGGGGTTGTGTGTGATCAGCCTGTGGACATTCTTCTGATTAATCAGTGGTGAGGTAATTGGGAATCAAAATCATCAACCTTCTAGTTCCATCCAGAGTGAGGGTCTACCTACTGTGGGCAGCATACAGTTAACTTGTTCCACCAGGTGGGGTTTTCAGTATCTACCGAATAGCTCAGAGGATTTGGCTCAGAAGATTATCTGCAGCCCTAGAGGAGGATATGAAGCCCTTGACTTTGTTTAGTGACTGAACTATTACTTTGTCTTGCTTAACTCTTTTCCTTTATTTCTGCCTTTTCTCCCTTCTCTAACTAAAAGCATTCGGGGAACTTGGAAAGGCCTAGGAAACTAATGTTTTTCTATAAACAAGAGGCAGGCAGAGAGCACGGAGGGATCTGTCCTTGGAAGGCCCTGTAGGATCCTTCTTGGTTACACTAGGAATCCATTGTGGTTTGTATAAGTAGAGGAGGGGGTCCTGGAAGAAGCCTAGGCCAGAGAAGTAGATCTGGGAAAGAGTAAACACACCAGAAATTCAAAGGGATAAATTACAGATTTTATTCTGAGTGAGATGGGAAATACTTGCACCCCCTTGAGCTGAAAAGTCCTATGTTAAAAGTTGTTTTGAATGAATAAATGTAGATATTGTGTGGTGAGTAATATAGAGTTCCAGAAAAACAGAAGCAGCAGGCACCATTGCAACAGTTGGTTAGGAGATAATAGTGTCTGTATTAGTTTGCTGCTGCTGCTGCTGCTGCTGCTGCTAAGTCGCGTCAGTCGTGTCTGACTCTGTGCGACCCCATAGACAGAAGCCCACCAGGCTCCTCTGTCCCCAGGATTCTCCAGGCAAGAACACTGGAGTGGGTTGCCATTTCCTTCTCCAATGCATGAAAGTGAGAAGTGAAAGTGAAGTCGATCAGTCGTGTCCGACTCTTAGCGGCCCCATGGACTGTAGCCTACCAGGCTCCTCCGTCCATGGGATTTCCCAGGCAAGAGTACTGGAGTGGGGTGCTATTAGTTTGCTAGGGCTGCTATAACAAAATACCATTATCTCACTGTTTCACACTGTTTGGTGAACCCAGGGTAGGCAAGGTGGTAGGCAGGAAAGCTGGAAGAAAACTCGAGGAGATGTAGGAACCGTAGATACGTTTATTCTCTCCAGGCAACCGTAAAAAGGGCTTCCTCAGGTGAGACTTATATACTTGTACAGAAAAAAAGTGGCCATGGCCAAGCAAGTATAATGTGAAGTGCATGCACAGTGGTATAAGTGATCTCAGCTATTACATAACTATGCAAAGTCATTGTTTACATATTGTGGGTGATTGATAGGGCGTGAGACCATGGGGTGAGACAGCTTTACTGGCACCGTTTAGCCACATGCTATTTTCCCCACAACAACAGATTGGTTGGTTTGTATGACAAAAATTTATTTTCTCACAGTTTCAGAGGATAGATGTCTAAAATTAAAGTGTTGTCAGGTCTGGTTTCCTCTGAAGTCCTTCCCTTGGCTTGCAGATGGCCACTTTCTAGCTGCGTCTTCCCAGGGATTTTCCTTTGTGCTCATGCATCCCTGGTGTCTCTTTGTGTGTTTTATCTTCTTTTCTTATAAGGGCACCAGTCCAATTGAATTACAGCCCAGACTAATGGTCTCAACCTAATTTTGTCAAATCTTTAAAGCCCCTCTTCCCAAATAGAGTCATATTCTGAAGTACTTGGGGTTGGGGCTTCAACATAGGAATTTGGAGAGGACAGAGTTTAACCCATAAAAGTACTGTAAACTCAGGAAGTGGTAGTGGAAAAGATGAATAGTCAGATCTAAGAAAAATATTAGAGCAAATAAAAGATTTACTGACTGAATAGGTATTCAGTGTCAAAGACATATGTGATGTTTTTGATCCAAAAACTGAAAAATGAAATTGCTAACAATTGGGATATGGCAGAACAGGAAGGAGTAAGTTTGCATTCTGAGTGGGGTAGCAAGAATTTAATTATTATGATATAAAATGTGAAATGCCCTCTAGATATCCAAGTAAAGATGTTAACCGGACAACAAAATACACAAGATGCCTTAGAAATATTCCTGTTAGAGACTGTGTAATTTTATGAGCCCAGCTGTGATGAGATTTCAGCCTGGGAGCTGGTGTAGGTGAGAGCAGACTAAGAAGTGTAGGCCAAGGAATTAAAGGAATTCACTATACACACCACAGTTTTTTCTCTCCTAGAGCTTAATGGAACAATCTATATTTTTATCACCTTCTCTTCCTGTTTTCCTGAAAAGATGATGAATCCAAACTAAAACAAAAAACAATATATTATTATCTGCAGCAGCATCTTTTTTATATTTCTGCCAAATATTGCTTCCTTTCTGCATAGTTTTTATTTTTACCTTGAAATTTAATTTTTCATCATTCATTCAACTTCTTGCTACCACAATAAATAATGTATTAAGCCCTTTCTATGTGTTCAGTTCAGTTGCTCAGTCATGTCTCACTCTTTGTGACCCCATGAACCTCAGAATGCCAGGCCTCCCTGTCCATCACCGACTCCCAGAGTTCACCCAAACTCATGTCCATTGAGTCAGTGATGCCACTCAACCATCTCATCCTCTGTTGTCCCCTTCTCCTCCTGCCCTCAATCTTTCCTAACGTCAGGGTCTTTTCAAATGAGTCAGCTCTCTGAATCAGGTGGCCAAAGTATTGGAGTTTCAGCTTCAACATCAGTCCTTCCAATGAACACCCAGGACTGATCTCCTTTAGGATGGACTGGTTGGATCTCCTTGCAGTCCAAGGGACTCTCAAGAGTCTTCTTCAGCACCACAGTTCAAAAGCATCAATTCCTTAGACACTTCTTATAAACGCTAGCAGGGCAAGTGTTGCAGACACCAATAAGGCAGATTTTTAGAAACTGTGAGAAAAAAAAAACAAAAAACAAATATGCTAGAAAGGAAGAAAAGGATACAGAGCATGGAGGCATTATGCTTTCTAGAAAGCCAATCAAAAACAGAAAAAAAAAAAACACATACATATATAAAGAAAAACCACAGAATTATAAATAGATATACACAAACCCATCTATACTGGGATGGAAGGATATTTAACAGAATGACAAAGGAATAAAAAAAAACCTGTAGATGCTAAGTTTTCAGAATAAATATCTAGTGTAAACTGTTTGGATTGGTTTTTTTTTTTTTTTTGAAAGAAAAGAAATATGTTTTTGAATGTCTTGTTATGTAAGTGCCTACAGAAGAGTTTCAATTTCCCCTCTTGGGCTACAAACCTAAAGAGTTTACTGCTTGGCCCTTTACTGAATATGTTTGCTGACTTTTGGTTTAGGGTTTTTCAGTATTTCTATATAACATATTACAGTAGTTGTTATTCAGTTTTCTCCAGATAAAATAAATTAGCTTTCTCACTATCCAAAAGTATTAAAACCATCACTCATTAGCATGTAGTTTTCAAGACACCAAAAGAAATATTGGTTAGTTTTACTTTGCAAGCAAACTAGAAGTTGATTAATGAATAGATTTCTCAAATATAGTCTTAACATTTCCTGAATATTGATTTATGAGATGGTAGGATTAAATCCTATAATTAGCTGAGTTACACCTGTCATACATTACTGGATCTCTTCGTATTAAAGGTTGAAAGAAAATCAAGCGTGTCCTAGAACTGTCAACATAAAAAGTTTCTTCCTGCAGATCTTTTTGATTTTTATTTTGTTCTCTATGGGAAAGTAGATATCTTGACAAAAAGTAGATACCTTCTTTGGCACAGAACCAATGAATTGAAAATTTTTTCTGACCATTGGTAAACTAGGTGATATCAGTGTGATTCCTTGCATATTTCAAGTCAGTCAGTGTTGGAAGATGCAGCTTGGTGGGATTTGATAACCATTTAGAATATTTTAACAAACACATAAAATGTGATATTTCCTTTGTGTACTTCCACTCTACTTAGAGTGTTTTAATAATACAACTACTATAGCATTTAGCAGATACTAACGTATATACTGTAAATATTTTTTCAGATATATCACTCTCTGTAGGAAGCCAATTCACAGCAGTTTTCTTGTCTGTGCTTTAAAAAGGCCAACATTTTGTATGATTTAAGTCTTGGTTCTAACACTTGCTTTTTCTTGAAAATAAATTCTCCTTTAACATTAATTTCAAATGTCCTGTGTTTTATGCATCTTAAAAGTTCATTCGAAGTTAGCACACCCTGTGCTTTGAAACAATTGTATGTGGGCAAAAATAATATGCCAGAGGCTGCCATTGATTATATCCATTGCTACTTCCACCTTCGTTGAAAGAGGCACTCAGGATCAAATTACTCTATCTCAGTGGGCATATTGTAAGGAAGAATTAACACTAAAGCTGTAGTTCTTTGTGATACTATAAGATGTCTTGGTTTCCCTTTCCCACTTTTATCCATTTATATTTTCTGTGTTCAGTAAATTTAATGCTTGAATATACATTCTGATGCCATTTTATATCATCAAGCAGCTTTTATCTTTTACCTGATTCACCCATTAGAAATGCTTTTCTTTTCACAAGAAATCATAGTAGTTTAGGACAGTTATGGATTGTGTACTACTACTACTAAAGAAATAGGAGAAAGAACCAAAGTACTCAGGTAATTTTTATACTTTTTATGAGGTTGCCATTTTCAACATTACATCAGTCAAGGATACTAAAGCACCAGAAGTCTCTGGGGACAGGTAGAGATGGTCGATCATTGCATTAAAGATAAGAGAAATCATCCACATGCATATACTACATACACAAATAAAATTCTGAAATTTGTAAAGCCTTCATTTGGAAAATATTTTTGCATTTGGAGGAGTATGCAACTTCTGATCATAAGCAAAAACATTCAAGTGTCATCAGGCCTTATCTAAAACTTTATGCCTTTTTCCTATAGCAGCAAATGAAAGGCAAGTTAAGAGAACACAATTCAAGGGAACCCAAAACTGATGTTCTTTTCCACTTATATTTGATCACCATATGACAAGACTACTTACACATCAGGCTCCATTTAGATGATGTCATCAGTGTAGTTCAGTTCAGTCGCTCAGCTGTGTCCAGCTTTTTGTGACCACGTGGACGACAGCAAACTAGGCTTCCCTGTCCTTCACCAACTCCTTGAGCTTGCTCAAACTCATGTCCATTGAGTGGGTGATGCCATCCAACCATCTCATCCTCTGTCATCTCCTTCTCCTTCTGCCTTCAAACTTTCCCAGAATCAGAGTCTTTTCCATTGAGTCAGTTCTTTGCATCAGGTGGCCAGAGTATTGGAGCTTCAGGATCAGTCCTTTCAATGAATATTTAAGATTGATTTCCTTTAGGATGGACTGGTTTCATCTCTTGTAGTCCAAGGGACTCTTAAGAGTCTACTCCAACACCACAGTTGGAAAGCTTCAATTTTTTGGAACTCAGCTTTCTTTATGGTCCAAATCTCACATCCATACATGACTACTGGAAAAAAGCATAGCTTTGACTAGACAGACTTTTGTTGGCAAAGTAATGTCTCTGCTTTTTCATATGTTATCTAGGTTGGTCATAGCTTTTCTTTGAAGGAGTAAGGGTCTTTTAATTTAATGGCTGCAGTCACCATTTGCAGTGAATTTGGAGTTCAAGAAAATAGTCTCTCACTGTTTCCATTGCTTCCCCAGATATTTGCCATGATTTGATGGGACCAGAGGCCATGATCTTAGTTTTTTGAATGTTGAGTTTTAAACCAGCTTTTTCACTCTCCTCTTTCATTTTATCAAGAGGCTCTTAAGTTCATCTTTGAATCTGCCATAAGGGTGATGTCATCTGAATATCAGAGATTATTGCTATTTCTCCTGGCAATCTTGATTTCAGCTTGTGCTTCATCCAACCCAGAATTTCACATGATGTACTCTGCATAGACATTAAATAAGCAAGGTGACAATATTAAGCCTTCACATAATTTTTTTCCCAGTTTGGATCCAGTCTACTGCTTCATATCCGGTTCTCACTGTTGCTTCTTGATCTGGATACAGATTTCTCAGGAGGCAGGTGGGGTGATCTGGTATTCCCATCTCTTGAAGAATTTTCCACAGTTTGTTGTGATAGACACAGTCAAAAGCTTTGGCATAGTCAACAAAGCAGATGTTTTTCTGGAACTCTCTTGCTTTTTCTATGATCCAAAAGATGTTGGCAATTTGATCTCTGGTTCCTCTGCCTTTTCTAAATCCAGCTTGAACATCAGGAAGTTCACAGTTCATGTACTGTTGAAGCCTGGCTTGGAGAATTTTGAGCATGACTTTGCTAGTATTTGAGATGAGTACCATTGTGCAGTAGTTTGAACATTCTTTGGCATTGCCTTACTTTGGTACTGGAATGAAATCTGACCTTTTCCAGTCCTGTGGTCACTACTGAGTTTCCCAAATTTGCCGGCATAATGAGTACAGCACTTTCACAGCATCATCTTTTAGGATTTGAGATAGCTCAACTGAAATTGCTCCACCTGCACTAGCTTTGTTCATTCTGATGCTTAACAAGGCCCACTTGACTTCTCATTCCAGTATGTCTGGCTCTACGAGAGTGACCACATCATTGTGGTTTTCCAGTCTTTTTTGTATACCTCTTCTGTGTATTCTTGCCACTTCTTAATGTCATCTGCTCCTATTAGTTCCTTACTGTTTATGTCCTTTATTTTGCCCATTTCTGCATGAAATATTTCCTTGGCATCTCACATTTTCTTAAAGAGATATTTAGTCTTTCCCATTCTATTGTTTTCCTCTATTTCTTTATATTGTTCACTTAAGAATGCTTTCTTATCTCTCCTTGCAATTCTTTGGAACTTTTGCATCCAGATGGGTATATCTTTCCTTTCCTCCTTAGCGTATCACTTCAATTCTTTTCTCGGCTATTTGCAAGGCCTCCTCAGACAACCATTTTGCCTTTATGCATTTATTTATCTTGGGTATGGTCTTGATCACAGCCTCCTGTACAACTTCACAAATGTCTTTCCATAGTTCTTCAGGCACTCTGTCTATCAGATCTAATCCCTTGAACTTATTTGTCACTTTCACTGTATAATAATAAGGGATTTCATTTAGGTCATACCTGAATGGCCTAGTGGTTTTCTCTTCTTTATTCAATTTAAGTCTGAATTTGGCAATAAGGAGTTCATGACTTGAGCCCCAGTCAACTCCTGGTCTTGTTTTTACTGACTGTATAGCATTTCTCCATCTTCAGCTGCAAAAAATATAATCAGTCTGATTCAGTATTGACCATCTGGTGATGTCCATGTGTAGTCTTCTTTTGTGTTGTTGAAAGAGGGTGTTTGCTATCACCAGTGCATTCTCTTGGCAAAACTGTTAGCCTTTGCCCTGCTTCATTTTGTACTTCAAGGACAAACTTACCTATTACTCCAGGTATGTCTTGAATTCCTGCCTGTGCATTCTAGTTCCCTATCATGAAAAGAACATCTGTTTTTGATGTTAGTTCTAGAAAATCTTGTAGGTCATCATAGAACCATTCAACTTCAGCTTCTTCAGCATTATTGTTGGGGCATTGACTTGGATTACTCTGGTATTGAATGACTTGCCTTGGAAATGAACAGAGATCATTCCGTCATGTTTGAAACTGCATTTCTCAAGTACTGCATACTCAATGCATACTCAAGTACTGCATTTCAGACTCTTTTGTTGACTATGAGGGCTACTCCATTTCTTTGAAGGGATTTTTGCCCACAGTGGTAGATTTAATGGTCATCTGATTTAAATTCACCCATTCCGGTTGATTTTAGTTTATTAATTCCTAAAATGTTGATGTTCACTCTTTCTATCTCCTGTTTGACCACTTCCAATTTACCTTGATTCATGGACCTAACTTTGCAGGTTCCTATGCAATATTTTTCTTTACAGCATCGGACTTGTATCACTGTCACTTCCACAGATGGATGTTGCTTTCTTTTTGGCTCCATCTCTTCCTTCTTTCTGTAGATAATGTCATAAGTTTTGTCAAATTAACTAAATGATTTTTCAAAATATCAGTGTCAGATAAACTGATTGTGTGTGTATGTTAGTTGCTAAGTTGTGTTCGACTCTTTGTGACCCTATGGACTTTTGCCCACCAGGCTCTTCTGTCCATTGGATTCTCCAGATAAGAAATTAGAGTGGGTTGCCACTCCCTCCTTCAGGGGATCTTCCTGATTCAGGGATCATACCCTTGTCTGAATTGCAGGGAGATTCTTTACCACTGAGCCCCCTGGGAAGCCCTCTTTGACTGGAGGGACATATAAAACTATGCATTTAAATTCTAGTATCAAATAGACAATAGACTCCTATTATAAAATGTTTACTTATCATCACTTATATTTTTAACTGTGTATAATTAACTAGAAATCTGAGTAACTCTGAACTTTCACACGGCCCTTAAAGCAATTTGTATCTTCATCCTTTCCCCTATTTAGATAGCATTGCTATTTTTAAGTTTGTCAATTGTCCTAGGCAAGAAATATTGAAGAAAGGCATTTGTGTTTATAATTAGAAATTATATGAATAAACAACACTGATATGAGAAGATTTATTTGACAAAGGTGCATGAATTAGTATATTGTTGAAAAGTAAGGCCAAAGACTTGAATCCTTGTACAAGGAGAAAAAAAAAAACAAACAAAACCTTATAAGTAAAACTTGTAACATGCCAATTTGGCTTTTAATATGATTAATAAAAATAAATTATTTTTGCTTACTTGGCAAAAGGAATACTACCTATTCAAGAGTCTTTTAAGGTCACCAGTATCTTGCTTTCCTCAAGCAATAATGTAAATAAATCAAACGTGGAAAGACAAGTGAACCATGGAAAAAATCCAATTCTAAACATAGGCATATGGACATATTCCCTGGCAATTTAATAAGGTGCACACCTCCATAAAGGACTTGGAAACCCAGGATCACTTGGGTAGTAGTAATTAATTGAAGTGATAAGAGCCAAGTTTTCTATTTTGAATCACTTATGTGGCCACACATAATTCTGCTGAAGCTACAGTTGGAATCATGGGATTAAAACTTGGTTGCAGGAAGAAAGAATACAAATAAGAGTTAAACATTAGCAAGTTTAAGAATCATGGGTGGCTTTTTGGGGACTGAGTATTTTCTTTTTTAGAATCTATATTCTCCTTTCTCATATTCAGAATAGATTGAGAAAAAATAGAGATTGAGAGAGAGAGAGGGAGAAAGAGACAGAGAGAGAGAGAGAGAGAGGGAGGTTACAGAGATTTACACAGCCAAAAATAATGCCTAGAGTTTGTAAAGAGAATCTCTGGAAAGCACAGAAATACATACATTACCACCCCCATATATTCCAGTTTTTAGACTTACTGACATATTTTATATAATACCTTGAGATCCTTGAAGCAAAGGTGTTGCAAACATGCAAAACCAAAGATCTCAGTGGAAAAAAAGAAAAATGTGGGTTAGTTCATACAGAAAGAAAATATTGCTCTATAATCATTAAAAGTTTTAGTTTTCTTAGAGTTGGGAAGTTAGTGAAAGAAATAAATTGCAACACAAAGCAGAAAGTGCTCAAAATCTTTCAAGATTCTTATTACTTCCCTTCTCTCAGCCACTCATCCTTGGCAAGTCAAGGTAAGTACGTTCTATTATATAAACGTATGTAAGAAAGTGGAGAAAAAGACAGTACAATTTCATTGAGAGTATCTCAATACTTAGGAGATCTGCAGTCTCTTTTAAATGCAGTATTTTCTAACATTTGCCACAGAAATTTAACACATCCTACTACTTTCTTCCCATGCTTTTTACATTGCAAGAATTTTAAATAGGCTTATTCTGTCCCTCAATTACTTTATTTACATAGGCATACTGTGATTAGTAAACTCTTTGTTAAGCAGCTTAATCTGGTTAAAGAGTTTAAAATGTTATTTTAAGAGGTCAGGATGCATAGATTAGGAGCTTCATCATCAGATGTGTTGGCCCCAGAGATACTGTTTCATCTTGACCATTGTCAGGAGTGGGCAGGTGATGAGAACAAACAGTTGGCATACTGCTCCTATATTCTGAGCAAAGGAGAAGACACTGGATTTAACATCTTCGGAAGCACTTTAATGGGCTTACCAGGAGGCGTAGTGGTAAAGAATCTGCCTGCCATTGCAGGAGATGCAAGACTCTGGTTCAATCCCTGGGTCAGGAAAATCCCCAGGAGTTGGAGATGGCAACCCACTCCAGTATTCTTGCCTGGTCAATTCCATGGACAGCATATGCTGTTGGGCTACAGTCCATGGTGTCACAAAAAGTCAGAAACAACTGAGTGACTAAACACAAAAATCACTTTAAATCTAATATATTTTACTTGCTGAATATAAAGCAGGATTCCATGGGCTGGTGTATGAGTAAGATGAAACGAGTAGAGTCCCTGGCCTCATATGCTGATGTGATACAGTGTGGCGAATACGCATGTATAAAACTGAGACAGCTGGTTGATTGAAAGTAAGGGAGAAACACAGGTGTGGATTGAGTGAGAGAGTATTCAGATTCTGATTATAACCTTGTGTGGAACTTCAGAAAGCATTTCATATTCTGAAGGTCTTAAACTTGTTTGTCCATAAGTCTTTATGGGGAAGTGTAATCTTCCACTATAGTACTTTTCAGAAATAATTTTGAAAATGTATTGTTCTACCCAGATATATACATACATATGTATACACACATGTGTTCTGTGCTATTTCTCCTTCTGCAGCTCCTTTAATTGTGACTTCTCTTCCTCCTTCTTTTTCTTCTCCTTCTCTTTCTCCTTCTTACTCTCCTTTTATTTTTTTTCCCCAAGCAGTATGTTTTAAAGTAGATGCTCCTCTTATGTTGGAGGCTCAAAGATCATGTTGGATAAATGGGACTAGTTTAAATTCCATCCTCGAGGCATGACCAGTACAGAAGAGTCCTCAGTGTTTCAGAGAAATTGTATAAGGGGTTTTAAAACATGGATGACCAGAAACTTATTTAACACAATATAGAAACAACTACTGTATGTAGTGAAGATTTGGATATTCGATTTAGGAAGTACACATAGAAGTCTACTCCAAAATGGATAACACATACAAGATATAAAATAAAAACACTCCTTTTCTGTTCAGTTTCATTTAAATTGTTCTGACTATTCTTTTTTAATACGTTTGTCCAGGATCTCTCTGAATTGCAGACTGTGTGTCCCATTAGAATAATAGCTTCAGAAAGGGCCAGTGCAGCTACCCAAAGGACACTTTAGAGTTTTGTGAGCAGTTTCTGATGAGCATCAATCGAAGGACATATTGCTGAACACCTTGCAGTGATCATAGTGGGTTATCTTAACAAATAATTGTTAGTCATGTGTGTGAAATATTGCTGAATAAGACGAGAAGATAATAATTTGTACTTAATAGTCAAGTACAAATTAATAGTCAAATGTTTTTGCACAATTTTAAGATATACATAGAATTTTCAAAAATGGACTAAAACCAAGGATAATTTGTATTTAATTCTGTTCAGATGCCCTTTGAGTTTATCACTATTTGGTAGAGTCATGCCATTGACAGCAACAATGCTCATGATACTTGCATCATCAGAACAACACACATCTCTGCGTAGGTACTGTAGAATTAGGTATAAGCATTTCACCATGTCATTGTATTTTCTACTGTAACATTGGCTATTGGAATTCACAATGTTTTACTTTCAATTATCTTCCTCCTTTACCTTCTCTATGTTACTGGTACACTGTTAAATTGATGTGGATCTTTCTGAAATGACTTGTGCAGGTTGGTTATGGTATCTCTGACTGTTATTCCAGGCTAGGAACATTACAAAATATTTGTTATACAAAAGGAATGAAAGGTTTTATAAGCTTGAAAAGTGCTACATGTAAAGAGGTCAAAAATTCTTACCTTGACTGAGTTCCATAGGTATCAGAGACTGCTAGACAGAGTAAGAAGGTCTCATTGGTTATCTAAAACCCTCCTATTGACAGATGATGCTGAGTCCTAGAATGATTAAATTTCTTTCCAATGGTGACATGAGCATTAGAACAATGATGGGAGTAGAAAATATGTCTTAAAAGTAAAATATTTTCAACATTGACAGGCATATGTAAGCCACATAGATCAGAAACTTGTTTCAACAATCAGGAACTGGGGTGGGAAAGCTTGCCTAGATGAAGTTGCATAAAATATATATCCCTGCTCCAGGTTCAATAGTCAGATATTTCACTACAGTAGGTCTTTATGCATTTGTATAATTCTTCTGCTTTATATTATGTGCTGGTAATGCCCAAAATACCAATGATTACTATGATGTCAAACGCATAATGATTTTTATTATAGTTATTAGCTTTAAAACTTTGATTCACATTCAGAAGTACATAATAAACTCCACCAGTCACACATAACACGTTGGAAATGACTTTCAAATGTGTGATCAAGTTAAACACACATTTCTCTGTTCTGATCAAAGGGCTGAAGTATCAAATAAATACCAAACAAAAATGGAAATTATGTGTTCATACATAAAGGGTAAAATAGTTTTCCATATATTATCATTTCATTTGGATTTGATTTATAAAACTTCAGTTTATCTTTCAATGTGTTCTAGTTATTATAAATTAAACCAAATTAGATGCACCTGTTATTTATAGTATGTTGCTGAATTAAAGCAATAGTAACATTTTTTGTTGTTGTTAAAATGGCAGTGTTTTCCTTATTTCTTATTTCAAAAGGTGAAAGTCACTACACTTATAATTGAATCATGGTGCAAGAAAGTAGGGAGATTTATGTAGTCTCAAGCAAGAGATAAACTATGAATAGGAAAATCTGGCTCAGTTCCATCATAGATTTCCAATTTTTTACCTGATTAGTTGTGAGATAATTTTAAATGGAAGTAAGGAGTGCTTCACCTTCTAAAATAGATCAGAAAATGCTGATGAAGTCTTTTGTTCTCATTACCAATATCAATGCAAATAGGAAAGAAGTATTTTCTTTTTTATCTCTCATGCAAAGTACATAGAGCTAACAAAGGAATTGAAAATATTCTATGAAGTTATTTTAAATATATATTTATATGTTTTATATATATATATATATAGCATAACAGAAATAAAATACTTCTGCAATATTTTAGCTTTCACTATATTCATTTGGAATTACTCTAAGGACGTTGGCATCCTTCAACACACATGAAATTATAATGTTAAATTTTTCATCCAAAAGAATTAATTATTATATTTAAATACAATTGCTCTGAATTAACAGTTTTGACTAAAAAGAAAACAAACAAAAAAAACAAAACTATGTGTTGGCACTTCCTTTCAGAAAGATGGATCAGATACATTTCTCCATATTCTGAAGAGTAGAAAATAAAACAAACAAAATATATCCTGCCTGCTAGTATAAAAATCTTGGATATTATGTGTAAAACAAACATAATCAGAGTAAAAAAAAAAAATTGGAAAGAAAAAAGTAAAAAAAATAGTGACCTCTGGACATAAACACAAATATGATTTTGAATTCCCTAGCTTTTCAGACTATAGTACAATTTCACTTATTTCATATGCTAGTAAGTTTACACTCAAAATTCTTCACACCAGGCTTCAGTAGTACATGAGCCGAGAACCTCCAGATGTAAAAACTGGGTTTAGAAAATGCAGAAGAACCAGTGATCAAATTGCCAAAATCCACTGAATCATAGAGAAAGCAAGGGAATTCCAGAAAAACATCTACTTCTGCTTCATTGACTATGCTACAGCCTTTGTGTGGATCACAACAAACTAGATATTTCTTAAAGAGATGGGAATACCAGAACACATTACCTGTCTCCTGAGAAACCCATGTGCAGGTCATGAAGCAAGTTAGATCAAGACATGGAAAAATGGACTTCTTCAAAATTGGGAAAGGAATACAACAAGGCTGTATATTGTCACCCTGCTTATTTCATTTCTATGCAGAGTACATTATGCAAATGCTGGACTGGATGAATTATAAATTGGAATAAAGATTGCTGGGAGAAATATCAACAACCTCAGATATGCAGATGACCACCCTAATGGCAGAACGCAAAGAGGAACTAAAGAGCTTCTTGATAAGAGTGAAAGAGGAGAATGAAAATGCCTGCTTAAAACTCAATGTTCAAAAAGAAAAATAAAGTAAGATTGTGGCATCAAGTTCCATCACTTCATGGCAAATAGAAGGGGAAAAAAATGGAAGCAGTGAGAGACTTTATTTTCTTGGACTCCAAAATCACTGCAGCCACAAAACTAAAAGACGCTTGTTCTTTGGAAGGAAAGCTACAATAAACCTAGATAGCATATTAAAAGGCAGAGACATAACTTTGTCAACAAAGGTCCATATAGTCAAAGCTATGGTTTTTACAGTAGTCATGTATGGATGTGAGAGTAGGACCATAAAGAAGGCTGAGCACTGAGAAACTGATGCTTCTGAATTTGGTGCTGGAGAAGACCCTTGAGAGTCCCTTGGAAAGCAAGGAGATCAAACCAGTCGAAGCTAAAGGAAATCAACCCTAAATATTCATTAGAAGGACTGATGCTGAAGCTGAAGCTTCAGTTCTTAGGCCATCTGATACAAAGAGCTAATTCATTGGAAACGGCCCTGATCCTGGGAAGATTGAAGGTAAAGGAAAAGAGGACAGCAGAAGATGAGATGTTAACATCACCTATTCAATGGCCATGAATTTGAACAAACTCTGGGAGATATTATTGAAGGACAGAACAACCTGGAGGCTACAGTCTGTAGGGTTGCATAGAGACAGACATAAGTTAGCAACTGAACAGACAAAACAAAGCTTTTCATTTTGCCTCAGTTAACCAAAATGGGTGCCAAAGAATCCAATAACTTGGAAGTACCAATGGACACAGAAAATAAGTTGTCCAAACAAATCCTTCTTTTTATATCCAAAGACCCGGAAATAGAAATAGGGAACTTATCTAGACCAGCAACCTTTAGAAAATAACTGCACCATTACCCCCAAACATACAAAAACAAACAAACTAAGCACAGCAAACTGGACCACTCAGACCCAAATCACCAATGGCCAGGGGATGAGCACAGATTTCTACTTTTTCCTGGTCAATATAGTGTTAGTTGCTTCAGCTGTGTCTGACTCTTTGCAAACCTATGGACTGTAGCCCGACAGGATCCTCTGTTCATGGGATTCTCCAGGCAAGAACACTATAGTGGGTAGCCATTCCCTTCTTGAAGGGAGTCTTCCCAACCCAGGGATCAAATCCAGGTCTCCTGCATTGCAAGCAGATTCTTTATTGTCTGAACCACCAGGCCAATAAAGAAGTTACCCCCACCCTCTGTCAACCTCTCATCCAACCAGAATAGGATCCAAGAAGACTAAAAATTAAGGAACCTGGATTTTCACCCCTCTCTGGCATGCTTCCTTCACATTGGTATCTGAGAAACCCATTTTGGGAATGTAACAAGGAACCCCCATCTCTCTCAGCCAAAGAAGTATCAGTGGATGGCTATATGGTAGATGAAACACTTATTCCCACCCAACAATGATGACGAGTCCCCCTTCTCTGGCTGAGTGGGAAACTTGGGCTTTTATTGCCACTGGGCTATAGGTATATGGCACTTGTGTACAGGGTCAGAGAAAGCTGCATGCCATGTGATGATTTCAGTACTGTCAACCAGGAAGATCTCAAGCTGAACACAAAAGACAGTCAATCATTGCCAAACCCCAGAAAACAAAAGATGCTAAAATTATCTGACAAAGATTTTTTTTTAAGATACCATAATGATTCTTTGACCAACAACTATGATATGCCTGAAATGAGTGAAAAAATGTCTCTGAATTAAATATGGAAAGTTTCAACAACAAGATAAATATATAATGAAAACCCAAGTGAAAATTTTAGAATGAACTTGAGAGCTAAGCTGCTTGGTGTAGGAATAGTCAATATTGTAACAATGAACCAAAGTGAAAACAACCCTCCAGTTTTTAAATCACTTACTCCCATGGTGTAAGCAAGCGGCCAAACCTAAGAAATTGTTGGCTCTCCTGACATCCATTTTCCACCATGGCACAATGCCAGGTCCAGGCAGCACAGACACAGGGATCTTTTTACTTCCAAGTGACATCTGATGGTCAGTGGGGAAGGACAGGAGTAAGGACTAGGACTAGAAAACTGCTTGATGTTGAGTAAGAGTAGAGAAACATGTCTTTAAGTTTCCCTCCAGTTCCCTCTCTAAAATGTTCTACAGCAAAAGCACCAGGGGGAAGGAATATGTATATTATACATATTACATATGTATTACTATGTATACATGTGTATACATATTACATACTATAGATATATCAGATATGTATAATAGCCTGGCCAGCTGGGGACCCTGAATCCTTGACTGCAACTCCCTTTGGAGAAGGCAAGGCAAAGTCCATGTGCGAGTCTGGTGGCCCCTGAAGCCTGCCAGGAACAGCCTCTGTAATTGCATGTAGTCAGGTCTAAAAAATCACACACAAGCTATTTAGCCAGGAACCAGATTCCTCACGTTCTAGCCCAGCGTTTTGTTGTTGTTGTTTTTTTTCCTCTTCACATGTTCTTGATACATTACTGTTCCATTGATTTCATTAAATAGTTTGTGACTTCTCATTGAATATGAAATATTCCAGGTCATTCAAATTTGAAGAAAAACAAGAAAAGAGACAAAGCTTTCATATTTGCTTCCCACTCCTAGGCCTGGAGAAGTTGAAAGGCAGAGTCTGAATGTTAAAGATAGGGGAAAAGGAGCTCACTTCAAATGGAAACTTTTACTCAAAACATTTAAGTTTTAGAAACTTCAACTTAAAGTGTAAATTGTCCAATTTAAGCAGAACACTTTAAAAACTTAACTGTCTCAATGATATGGATTTATTTATTTTGAAAATACAAAGAAACATATTCAAAAATATGTCTTTTCTTCTTAAACATCTGACAGTTGTGGATCTAGAAAAAAAAATCTTGTCAGTCACCTCAGTTTCCAATTCATGTAGAGGGCATTAATATCATCACCAGTAAAATCCTCATAGTGGCTTTGGCTACAAATATGCATAATGTGTTTCAGATGATTGTTTTTCCCCTAAAGGAATATGAACTCAACTGAAATGCATTTTCTTACAGCTGACAATCCTTTACATAATCCTGATATTTTGATTAGTCTTTCAAAGACTTTATTAAAGGACAAAAAGCAGAAAATGTCACACATATGGTATCTCAATATGGGATTCAGATTGTGTATCAGATAATGTGAAGCACATGTCAATAAAATGATCGGATTTTCTTTCTGTTGCTTAGTTTCTGGGTCATGGTAGATGATGCTCCAACAGCATTAGTTCAGTGCTTCATACAGAACTCCTGAGAACAATTTCTAGTTTTTTGCTTTTAAATCTTCAATAAATAAGAGTCAACCGAAGTAATGACGCATAGATCAAAATGTACAATGCAGAGCAGACAAAAAGATATATGAATCCATTTTCTCTTCTAAAATTATTCAATAATTCTATTTTAAATTTAAACTTTATTTTCATGTCCATAAAATTTGCCTTGTAGTCAAGTAAACTATTTGTTTATTATTTTCACAATAAAACTTCAAAGATTTTGTGAATTTTAATGAAGACCTAAAACTAGTTCTAAAATAAAAAATTTACAGGAAAATCAAGTTATTATTTTACTCAGACCTCTGAAGGAATAAGAAACTATGAAAGCATATACCCACAAACACATGTCATATTTAGCAACCATGTGTATTTTGTTATAGAACTTAGAAAGTCTTCATTAATGATAAACTATGAAATTCTCTTATTATTTCACAGATATCTTTTTTCAAGTTGAAATTCCTTCTTTCTATACCTATGAATCACTGCATATGAGTAGTTCTTATTTAAGACATTATTTTTCTCTTTGAGTGGTTTTAGAGTCAGAGCAAATATGAAAGCAAGGGGCAGAGATTTTTCATATAGCCTCTGCTCCCCCATATACATAGGTTCCCCAATATCAATATCCCCCTCCAGAGAGGTATATATTTTATAATTGATGAAACTACACTGACACATCAAATTCAACCAAAGACCATAGTTTATGTTAGGGTTCACTCTTGGTGCTGTACAGTCTAGGGATTTGGACTAATGAATGATTACATGTCAGACTTCCCTTGATGGCTCAGATGGTAAAGAATCTGCCTGCAATTCAGGAGACCTGGGTTTGATCACTGGGTGGGAAAGAT
The DNA here is from genome assembly GCF_000754665.1 of Bison bison bison. Lineage (NCBI taxonomy): Eukaryota > Metazoa > Chordata > Mammalia > Artiodactyla > Bovidae > Bison > Bison bison. The sequence continues at coordinate 5,462,420 of NW_011494923.1, read as the reverse complement.
CCCCTGGCAATGGGAATGGCTACACACTTTATTATTCTTGCCTGGAGAATTCCACAGACAGAGGAATGTGGCAGGCTACAGGCCATGGGGTTGCAGAATTGGACACGACTGAGTAACTAACACTCACTTTTCATGATGAGGTGCATCCATCATAGTAGTATCACACAGAGTATTTTCAATGCCCTGAAAAATCCTGGGTTTCACCTTAACATTCTACCTTGCCCCACCCTCTAATAAACACTGATATATTTATTTTCTTCTTAGTTTTACCTTTTCTAGAATGTCATATAATGTTGGAGTTATGCAGTATGCAGTCTTTACAGAGTGGTTTCTCTCACTTAACAATATGAATTTAACATTCCTCCATGTCTTTTCACACCTTGATAACTCATCTCTTTTTAGCTCTGAATAGTGTACAATGATCTGGGCATTCTACAGTTTATTTAACCATTCACCTAAAATCTTGGTTGCTTCTGAGATGGAGAATTGTGAATAAAGCTATTATAAACATTCTTATGATGATTTTATGTGGACATAAGCTTTCAGCTTCTTGGTAAATACCAATGAGTGTAATAACTAGACTATATGATAACATTATGCTTCATTTTGTTAGAAAGTATCAAACATTTTTAAAGAGGCTGTACTGCTCTGCATTGCTACCAGCAACAAATGAGAGATTCTATTGTTCCAAATCCTTGTGAGCATATGATGTCAGAATTTAGGATTTTGACCATCTAACAGGCGTATAGTAGTTCTCATCTTTGTTTTAATTTTCACTTCCCTGGTGACATAAACTGTAGGGGATATTTTAATATGATTATTTGTCATTTGTATATCTTCTTTGGTGAAGTGTCCATTCTTTCACCAATTTTTAATGCAGATTTTGATTTTTGAGAGTTAATAGTTCTTTCTGTATTTTTGGACAACCGTCCTTTATCATATATATGTTTTGCAAATAATTTCTCTCCTTCTTTTATCTTTTCATTCCCTTGACATTATCTTTTGCAGAGCTAAAGGAACATGCCTTTATTGTTGTATCTAAAAATCCATTGCCATACCCAATGTTATCTAGGTTTTTTCCTATGTTATCTTTCAGGAGCTTTATAGTTATACAACTGATTTTACATTTAGTTTTTTCATCTGTTAGTTAATTTTATGAAAGGCTTAAAATCTGTGTCTGCTGCTGCTAAGTTGCTTCAGTCGTGTCCGACTCTGTGCAACCCCATAGATGGCAGCCCACCAGGCTCCCTCATCGCTGGGATTCTCCAGGCAAGAACACTGGAGTGGGTTGCCATTTCCTTCTCCAATGCATGAAAGTGAAAAGTTAAAGTCAAGTCGCTCAGTCGTGTCCGACTCTTAGCGATCCCATGGACTGCAGCCCACCGGGCTCCTCTGTCCATGGTATTTTCCAGGCAAGAGTACTGGAGTGCGGTGCCATTGCCTTCTCTGAAAATCTGTGTCTAGGCACACTGTTTTGCATGTTGGTAGCCAGTTGTTATAGAACCATTTGTTAGAAACATATTCTTTTCCTCCATTGTGCTCCTATATCAAATGTCATTTGACTGTATTCAATGGGGTCTATTCCTGGACTCTCTATTTTATTCCATTGGTCTACTTGTCTATTACCTTTCCAATACTGCACTACCTAATAACTGCAGCTTTACAGTCTTGAAGTCAGGTAGTGTCTCTCCAAATTTGTTCATCTCATTCAATATTGTCTACTATACTGAATCTGTTGCCACCCCATTTTTTAGGAAAAAAAGTAGATATCCATAAAATAACTTGCTGGGATTTTGATAAGGTTTGGATTGAATGTATAGATCAAGTTAGGAAAAACTGACATCTTGATAATACTGATTCTTCCTACCCATGAAAATGTAATGTCTCTCCATTTATTTAGTTCTTTGGTTTTGTTCATAGAGTTTATAGTTGTCTTTATAAAGATACATACAAAATTGATTTTGTTTATTAAATTTGTATCTTTCAACTATGCTGTATTTGCTTATTAGTTCCAGGGGTGTTTGTCAATTCTTTCTGACTTTCTATTTAGACTATCATACAATCTGCAAGCAAATCTAGTTTTATTCATTCTTTTCCAATCTGTATACTTTTTATTTCCTTCTTTGATCTTATTACATTAGCTAATACTTCCAGTACAATGTTGAAAAGTAATGTTGACAGAATATATCCTTGCCTTGTTACTGATTTTAGAGGGAAAGCTTCCAGTTTCTCACAATTAAGTAGGGAGTTAGCTGTGGGGTTTTTTGTAATCTATGTTATCAAACTTGTGGACATAGAATTGTTCATATTATTCATGTATTATACTTTTAATGTCCATGGGATCTGGTGATTATGACCCCTCATTCTTCTGAAATTAGCAATTTATTTCTCTTTTTTTCTTAACCAAGGTAGAGGCTTATCAATTTAATTTATCTTTTCAAAATATATTTAACTTAAAAATATATAATAGAACTAATGCATAAATATGGAATCTAGAAATATGGTACTGATGAACCTATTTGCAGAGGCGCAGTGGAGACATAGACGTAGAGAAGAGACATAACGTGGCTGGAAGAGGAGAAGGAGAGGGTGGGATCTATGGAGAGTAACAGGGAAACATACATTACCATCTGTAAAATAGACAGCCAATGGGGATTTGCTATATGACTCAGGGAACTCAAACAGGGGCTCAGTAACAATCTAAAGGAGTGGATGGGGTTGGAAGGGGGAGGGAAGTTTCAGTGGGAGGGGACATAGGTAAACCTATGGCTGATTCATGTTGATGTTTGGTAGAAACCAACATAATACTGTAAAGCAATCATCCTTCAATTAAAAATAAATAAATTATATGTGTGTGTGTGTATGTGTGTGTGTATATATATATGTGTGTATATATATAAAAATATAAAAAAATAAATAAATTATATATGTGTGTGTGTATGTGTGTGTATATATACACACACACATAGTAGAGATATACATTCTTTTAATATTCTCGAGAGTTGATTTTAATATCTGTGTCAATTCTGGGATGGTTTCAATTGATTATATTTTTCTGCCTAATGGCATCATATTTTCCTGCATCTTTGCATTCTGAATATTATTTCATTGATTGCCTAATGTGATGGTTAATTTTATGTGTCAAAATAGGTAGGCAGCAGTGTCCAGATACTTGGACAAACATTACTTTGGATGCCTTTGTAAAGGTGTTTCTTTGGATAAGATTAACATTTAAATTAGTGGATGTTGTGTAAAGTATTACATATGGTATCCTATGTAATATGGATGACTACCATACAATCAGTTGAAGGCCTAAACAGAACAAAGACTGACCTCCCTCCAGCAAGAAGGAGATCTGCTAGATTTGAGTTGCAACTTTTCACTGGGATTCCAACCTACCAGTCCCCACGGCAGATTTTAGACTTACCAAACAAGTGATTGACTCTATGATCACTTGAGACAATTCCTTAAAATCTCTCGATACATACATACATACATATATACGTACATAAATAGGCAGGTACACACACATCCTGTTCTGTCTCTCAGGAGAACCCTAACTAATACACCAGACACTGTGTATTGCACTTTTTTGCATTGGATATTTTGTAGTGCTGCACTTATTATTGAGCTTTGCTCTGGAAAGTAGTTATGCCTAATATTTCTTGCTTTTGGCAGTTGTTAGGTGGGACAAGAACTTTATCTAGAGTTAATCATTCCACCCAACCCTGACCGAGGGGATCATTCTGGGTAGTTTTCCCAGTTTCCTATGAATTTTGAAGCTTTCTTTTGTGAGTGCCAGATACTATTCATTTTAATTCTTTTGGATAGTTCTTTCCATGTTGTCTTAGTCAGTCTTGTCTACAATAACAAAGTACCAGAGAGTGGATGGCTTAGTTAAGGAAAAAAAAAGAATATTTTTCTCACAGATCTGGATGCTAAAAATGTGAAACCAAGGTGTCAGCATGGTTAAGTTCTGGCGAGACCTCTCTATGACTTTACAGATTGCAGACTTATCCTTGTATCATCACGTGGCAGAAAAACAGAAAGCTAGTTTTCTGGTCTTTTCTTTTTTTAATTGTTTTATTATTTTTTTAAATATAAATTTATTTATTTTAATAGGAGGTTAATTACTTTACAGTATTGTATTGGTTTTGCCATACATCAACATGAATCTGTCACAGATATACACGTGTTCCCCATCCTGAACCCCCCTCCCTCCTCCCTCCCCATACCATCCCTCATCCCATTCATGAGGACTCTACTATCATTATCTCCACTTCATAATGCCATTATTTGGGGAATTAAATTTCAGCATATTAATTTTAAAAGGACATAAATAAGCCATAAAATTCTGTCCCTGGTAACTAAAATTCATGGCCTCATGTTAAAAATTACATTCATTCCAGCCCAATATTCCCAACAGTCTTGACTCATTCCAGCATTAAATCTGAAATCTGAAGTCTCATCTAAAATATATTCTAAATTAGACATGGATGAAACTCAAGGTATGATTCATCTTGAGTCAAAATATCTCCCCAACTTATAAAACCAAGCAAGTTATATGCTTCCAAAATGAAATGATAGAAGAAGAATAGGTTAGACATTCCCATTCCAAAGGGATAAAAAAGGAAGAATAAAATGATGATGGTCCCAAACAAGTACAAAACTAGCAAGGCATGAGATATTAAATATTGAGAGTAAACTGTTTTGTTCCTTGCTCTTCTCTTCAGGCTCACTATGGTAGCAGTCCAGCTGCTACAGTTCAGCAGGAGAAATTTCTGTCCTATATTTCTGCTAAGTGGAGGTCAAGCCCCCATAACTGGGCAGAGATTGACTGTCCTATTGTAAATGAGACAATAGTCCCCACTTCTGAAACTGAAGAAATATCTCTGATAACTACTGAATCATCTTAGGGGTCATTCTTCCCTTAAATTAAAAAAATGGAGTATGTTCATAGCCAAATAACTCTGTGATCCCACCCTATAAACTTCTGAAGTCTGACAGCCTTTCTTAATTCTGTCCTGTCTCCTTTCTCTTTAGTTTAATCTGTAGTTTTCTTTTAAAGGTAGTTGGTTATATCCAGGGTTCATAAGTATCCAAATCTCCTTATCAAGTAGTTGCTTAGCCATACCCTTAGTATTCTCTTCTGAATATGCTTCCTCATTTTTTTGCAATATGGATAAACTGAGAATTTTCCAAATTTAAGATCTAGTTTCTCTCAATAGTTCAATCTTCAAGTCATTTCCCTCTTCTTGTGCTTCACTATAAGCAGTCAGGAGGACCAAAGTGCTCATTCAGTAATTTTCTCCTCTCCTAAATGTCTACTTTCATTGCTTGCAAGTTTTACTTTCCACAAAATACAGGAACAAGAACACAATTTAGCCAATATCTTTGCTACTTTATAAAAAATATCACCTTTTCTTTGCCAGTGTGTGGGTTAGTCACTCAGGCGAACAGACTCTTTGCAGCCACGTGGACTGTCGCTTGCAGATTCCTCTGTCCATGGGGTTCCCCAGGCAAGAATACTGGAATAGATTGCCATTCCCTTCTGAGGCTTTCTCTTTATTGTTCAGTAAGAGCCCATCATTTCTTCCTGAGACTTCATTAAAATAACATTTATTTTCCATGTTTCTATCAATATTTGGTATATGATTACATAGTCTGTAAGAAAACATCAGTTTTGTTTACATTTCTGAGACCTCTTCAGATTTGCTTTTAAAAATCCCTTTACAACAATCTTGGCTTCTTCTAGAGTGATTTTCAACTCTTTTCCAATATATTCTTACTGAGTTCAATACAGTTCAGTCGCTTAGTCATGTCTGACTCTTTGCAACCCCCGGATGGCAGCCCACCAGGCCTCCCTGTCCATCGCCAATTCCCAGAGTTTACTCAAACTCATGTCCATTGAGTCAGTGATGCCATCTCATCCTCTATGGCCCCCTTCTCCTCCTGACTTTAATCTTACCCAGCATCAGGGTCTTTTCAAATGAATCAGTTCTTCATGTCAGGTAGCCAAAGTATTGGACTTCAGCTTCAGTCCTTCCAATAAATATTCAGGACTGATTTCCTTTCAGATGGACTGGTTGGATCTCCTTGCAGTCCAAGGGACTCTCAAGAGTCTTCTCCAACACCACAGGTCAAAAGCATCAGTTATTCAGTGCTCAGCTTTCTTTATAGTCCAACTCTCACATCGATACATGACTACTGGAAAAACTATACCTTTCACTAGATGGACTTTTGTTGCCAAAGTAATGTCTCTGCTTTTTAATATGCTGTCTAGGTTGGTCATAGCTTTTCTCCCAAGAAGCAAGTGTCTTTTAATTTCATGGCTGCAGTCACCACCTTCAGTGATTTTGAAGCCAAAAAAAATATAGTCTGTCACTTTTTCCACTGTCTCCCTATTTGCCATTAAGAGATGGGATCTGATGCCATAATCTTAGTTTTCTGAATGTTGAACCTCAAGCCAACTTTTTCACTCTCCTCTTTCACTTTCATCAAGAGGCTCTTTAGTTCTGCTTCGCTTTCTGCCATAAGGGTGGTGTCATCTGCACATCTGATGTTACTGATATTTCTCCCAGCAACCTTGATTCCATCTTGTGCTTCATCCAGCCCTGCATTTCTCAGATGTACTCTGCATATAAGTTAAATAAGCAGGGTGACAATATATAGCCTTGATGTACTCCTTTCCCTATTTGGAACCAGTCAGTTGTTCCATGTCCAGTTCTAACTGTTGCTTCTTGATCTGCATACAGATTTCTCAAAAGGCAGGTTGGTGGTCTGGTATTCCCAACACTTTAAGTATTTTCCACAGTTTGTTGTTGTCTATGTAGTCAAAGGCTTTGGCATAGTCAATAAAGCAGAAGTAGATGTTTTTCTGGAACTCTCTTGCTCTTTCTATGATCCAGTTGATGCTGGCAATTTGATTTCTGGTTCCTCTACCTTTTCTAAATCCAGCTTCAACATCTGGACATTCATGGTTCACATATTGTTGAAGCCTGGCTTGGAGAATTTTGAGCATTACTTTACTGCATGTTAGATGAGTGCAATTGTGCGGTAGTTTGAGCATTCTTTGGCATTGCCTTTCTTTGGGATTGGAATAAAAACTGACCTTTTCCAGTCCTGTGGCCACTGCTGAGTTTTCCAAATTTGCTGCCACATTGAGCGCAATACTTTCACACCATCCTCTTTTAGGTTTTGAAGTAGCTCAACTATTTTATGGAATTCCATCACCAGCACTAGCTTTGTTCGTAGTGATGCTTCCTAAGGCCCACTTGACTTCTCATTCCAGGATGTCTTGCTCTAGGTTGGTGATCACACCATTTTGATTATCTGGGTCATGAAGATCTTTTTGTATAGTTCTTCTTTGTGTTCTTGGCTCCTGTCTTAGTATCTTCTGTTTCTATTAGGTCTATATCATTTCTGTCCTTTATTGTGCCCATTTTTGCATGAAATCTTCCCTTAGTATCTCTAATTTTCTTGAAGAGATCTCTAGACTTTCCCGTTCTATTGTTTTCCTCTATTTCTTTGCATTGATCCCTGAGGAAGGCTTTCTTATCCCTCCTTGTTATTCTTTGGAACTCTGCATTCAAATGGGTATTTCCTTCCTTTTCTTCTTTGCTTTTCATTTCTCTTCTTTTCACAGCTATTTGTAAGGCCTCCTCAGACAACCATTTTTGCATTTATTTTTCCTTGGGGATGGTCTTGATCCCTGCCTTCTGTACAGTGTCACGAGCCTCCATCAATAATTATTCAGGCATTCTATCTAATCCCTTGAATCTATTTTTCACTTCCACTGTATAATCATAAGTGATTTGATTTAGGTCATACCTGAACGGTCTAGTGCTTTTCTCTACTTTCTTCAATTTAAGTCTGTATTTGGCAATAAGGAGTTCATAGTCTGAGCCACAGTCAGCTCCTGGTCTTGTTTTTGCTGACTGTATAGAACTTCTCCATCTTTGGCTGCAAAGAATATAATCAGTCTGATTTTGATATTGACTATATGGTGATGTCCATGTGTAGCAACTTCTCTTATGTTGTTGGAAGAGGGTGTTTGCTGTGACCAGTGCATTCTCTCAGCAAAACTCTGTGAGTCTTTGCCCTGCTTCATTTTGTTCTCACTACCCAGTTCCAAAGCTGCCTCCACATTTTTAGTTGTTTGTTACATCAATACCCTACTTCTTATTACCATTTTCCGACTTAGTTTGTACTACAATAACAAGTCACTATACATTGAGTGGCTTAAACAATAAACATCATAGTTCTGGAGGCTGGAAGTCCAAGATTAGTGTGCTGAAGTTGTATTATTTTTGATGAGGACTCTCTTCCAGATTACAGACTGTAGACTCCTGTATTCTCACATGGAGAAAAGAGAGAAAATTAACTCACTGGCCTCTTTTACTAAGAGCACTACTTCCATTTATGAGGATTCAATCCTCATGATCTGTGTACCTCCCAAAGGCACCATCTCCTAATGGCATTGCACTGAGGATTAAATTTCAGTATGAACATTGAGTAGACACAAATATTTATAAATAAATGTTTTCAAAAAGTTATTATATGCAGTATGATGATCAACATTCTGCTGAGTACTTAAGACATACATTCTGCTGAATGTCTGCAGATTTCTTTCTCTGTACCACTTTTTAGTAAATGAAACTATATCCTGCAACTCTGTCTACTTTGGTTCGCTGCACTCTTGACTCTGTCTCTTCAAATATTATAATTTCTGGGTTCTACTTAGATTTCTTTTCCTGGTGTCATTTTTAAAACTGTCCCAAGATAGACTGTTAGGGCTTACCTCATCTCTTTCCAGTGTCCAAGTGTTCAATGTCTTCTGTTGTTTGATGTCCATTGTCTTGAAAACCGTTGAATTAAATGTTTTTGTCTGTTTTATTGTTTGTTTTTGTTTGTTACAGGGAAAAGTATAAATATAACCTCTGTTACTGTCTTTTCATTGGTATCAAATATTTATTTAGTTGTATTTTTTTTTAATATTAAGAACACATGTATACCTGTGGCAGATTCATGTTGATTTATGGCAAAACTAATACAATATTGTAAAGTTAAATAAAATAAAATAAAAAAAAAGAAAGAAGGATGAGGAAATATGTTATTTGCCAGTCATGTATCTTCTTAGCTATTAAATTGAGAATCATGCTGCTGAGATATGAAATACTCTGGCTACCGTTAAAGTTAAGAAAGGCAAAAGACATAACTTGAACTAATTTGAAGAAAGCCAAGACCATTTTAAGACTAAATTTCCAGATTTTAAAGATAGTGTAGTGTGTCAAAGGGTGAAATTCTGAACAGTGTGAAGCAGTGGCTTCAGCCATCTAAGCAGCATGGTATCCTGAAGATTGTCTTGTCATGCTGGAAGGTCAGGTTCAGAAGGCTCACTAGTGAGGTTTCTCCCCACAGAGAGGGACAGAGAGAGCGGCAGAAGTTCTCTGCATACTGCGAAGGTGACTTTGTTCTCAGCGTGAGAGCAGGGTGATCATAGCTCTCTAGGCTGAACTTGCTGTGAGCCCATCTATAATGCCTGTGCAGGGAGCAGAAAGGCCAGTTTGTCTGTAGCCTTCCCACCCCCGCCATCCCCCCTAACCTCATGACCTGGTAGCAAAAGTCTAGCTTATTTTCCAAAAGAAACGATGAAGGACAGGGAACACCAAAAATCTACCCAGGACTGGTACATAATTTTCACAAGAGGGAAATAAAGTCATGACACAGTTCTAAGCAATGGCATGAACTATGACGAGAAAGGGGAAATGAAGTAGAATGAAAGCACAAAAATCTTGTAGAAAAGGGGCCATATTTTTAAAAGTCTATAATGTTGAAATCAATTTCTCTGGGTTATTGCCTCTAGAATATGTCCATAACTTTTTTCTGTCAGTTTTATAGTTTAGATATTATAAATATAATATATTGCCAAATACTGTTAGTATGACCCTGATCAATGTTTTTACAATCTATGTGTTGAAAGACATTGGATGGCTTTTTCTTGAAGCATTCTTAGATTTGATCAGACTTATAAAATGAGTTTGGATCATTATCTTTCCCTTTATTCCACAGATTATATGTAAATATATAGATATAATTTTGTATAGATATTTATATGCAGATATAATATATATATGTGTCTATTAAAATAAATTTGAAATATGTTGACATATTTTACTTTACATGCTCTACTTAAGAACTACTTTCCTTCAAATTAATGATGACTTTCATTATTTAAAATCTTTTCATCATAACCTTGACTACTTTCTTCCTTTCCTTAAGCTTCTTTTATTTGTTTTTACATTTGATCTTGTTTATAAAATAAACTTTAAATTCTCTGCTGTTAAAGATTACACATACACTGCAAATGTATGGTGACATTTAAGTGTCAGCCGTCTTGGAACCATATTGAAACAGCTGTTTTGGGATTGTTCTCTTATAAGATTTAACACTGTTAACTATGGCATCCTAAATTTATATTGGTCTTGCTTTGGCTCCCAGTAATGAATTAAGATCATTTTTTTTATATTTACCTGATAATTTACATATATTTTTTTCATTTGAAATCTATTTCCCCATATAAAAGTGATTTTTTGGAACATGTGTTAACCAATAACTTTTATCTAGTCACTGAAATTATATACCGATATATCACTGGTACATGATCCACAGTTTATAACAAGCAAAAATCTTGCTCTAAAAGTATTTAATAAACCAAAATGATTATGCATATGTTTCACTTGAAAGTCTTAAAAATTGACCCTGGAAAATTCAGCCTGATGTGTAATTTTCTTTTTTTGCCCTGTGTTTGAAATAATTTTAATTATGTTTCTATAGACATATTTTATATATACATATATATATATATAGTATATATATTTATAGTAGTTGTCAGGTCAGTTGATTTCCCCTTTTAATATAATAATAATAACATACTGTATGACTTTATTAAATAAACATTTGTTAAATGGAGCACAGGGTGTCTGATGGTGAACCATGGGTTTACAAACAGATCAAAAGAAAATAGCAAAAGTCTAGCTTATTTTTCAAAAGAAACGATGAAGGACAGGGAACACCAAAAATCTACCCAGGACTGGCACATAATTTTCACAAGAGGGAAATAAAGTCATGACACAGTTCTTAGCAATGGCATGAACTATGACGAGAAGCTTTGAAATAGCAAAGTTTACTACACACGGTTCTTAAATCCTGGAAGAATTAAAGGGATGCCTTGAGGGGCCACAAGGAAAGGTTAAGGCAGAAGGTAAATAAAGACAGGACTGGGAGTACAAGACTTTTTTAGTGTCCATCTCTTCAGGCATTGGGGATTGATATTGTGGCTCTGACCTGACTGGTCAATTCAAACCAAAAAAGTGGGATTTTGGTAAATCCTGCAAGGATCATATAGGACATATAGGTGCTGGGAAGTAAAAGAGACTGTTGACCAAAAGGGTTGTGGAGAAAGTCATCTCAGGGACTTATATTTGTTTGTATCTAGATCATGGCATCTGGTCCCACCACTTCATGGGAAATAGATGGGGAAACAGTGGAAACAGTGTCAGACTTTATTTTTCTGGGCTCCAAAATCACTGCAGATGGTGACTGCAGCCATGAAATTAAAAGACGCTTACTCCTTGGAAGGAAGGTTATGATCAACCTAGATAGCATATTCAAAAGCAGAGACATTACTTTGCCAAAAAAGGTCCGTCTAGTCAAGGCTATGGTTTTTCCTGTGGTCATGTATGGATGTGAGAGTTGGACTGTGAAGAAGGCTGAGTGCCGAAGAATTGATGCTTTTGAACTGTGGTGTTGGAGAAGACTCTTGAGAATCCCTTGGACTGCAAGGAGATCCAACCAGTCCATTCTAAAGAAGATCGGCCCTGGGATTTCTTTGGAAGGAATGATGCTAAAGCTGAAACTCCAGTACTTTGGCCACCTCATGGGAAGAGTTGACTCATTGGAAAAGACTCTGATGCTGGGAGGGATTGGGGGCAGGAGGAGAAGGGGACGACAGAGGATGAGATGGCTGGGATGGTGTCACTGACTCAATGGACGTGAGTCTGAGTGAACTCTGGGAGTTGGTGATGGACAGGGAGGCCTGGCATGCTGCGATTCATGAGGGCAAAGAGTCGGACACGACTGAGCGACTGATCTGACCTGATCTGATCTGAGGGCATGAGCTTACAAGAGGAGTCTAATGTCAGTTTAAGATCCCTACAAGCCCAGTGGTCAAACAAAATAGACATGAGACTCCAATCCCAAGTTGTAACTTAGCTAAACACTCAACAGATGCACACAATGGGATTTTAAGAAATCAGGGTGAGATCAAGGGGGGATGCAAGGCTTTGGGATCTCCTGGTTCTTCAGCTATCAAGATTACCTGTGTGACTTCTAATAGACTTTTTTTACCATTTCTGAAGCTTTACATAATTATGTTCAAAGCATCTGGCATAAAGTAATAAGATAATGGGATTTTTAAGGACTTTTTATGTAAATTTATAATATTACATTCTCTTTACCTTTCTTCAATTGATTTCTTTTTCTCCAGATCATAGTAGTCTTGGAGAGTTTAGGTTTTCACTAAGGTGACCTGCTCAATGTAGGGTACCAATCCAAGCTAATGCAGGGGGCACTCAAAACAGCATGAAAACCCAATCTAAGTTAACTAGATACATGGCTAATTTCTACAGATTTGGATCAATATTAAAATTACATTTTGGTCACTTAATATGTTTTTGCAATTAGAGAAGACTTTCTTTTTTCTTTACTAGTTTAGACCTTGTTGGTTTAAATCACTGATGAATTAATTTTGATTATTTGAGAAATATAAAACAGAAAATAGGAGATTTAATTTGTAAACTAAAATTTATCTATAAATGTGAAAAATGTGTTTCTATAATATATATAT
>NW_011494923.1:5440552-5449413 GCF_000754665.1 Bison bison bison | reverse complement strand
ATATACAATATTAAATCAAACCATATTAAAGTGCTGTCTTTGATTATGTGGGGAAAAGATCAAAAATGAAAATTAAATGTTTAAATATGCTCAAAGATTATTACCCTACAAACTATTCATAACATATAGTTTACAGCAAAAGGAATATATAGACACATAGTCATGAAAAATATTAGAAGGGATCTTGCTTTCAGAATCATGGGGAAAAAAACATCAATTTTTTCTACTTGCATTTGAAAAAATAATATTCTGGCATATCAGACATAATTTAAAATATTTGGCTTTGCTACCTTGCTGCATAAATTGGCATTATTTAAATACATGTTCATTAAAAAAAAAAAAAACAAAACACCTTTTTCCTGGAAAGATCTTGACACTCAATGGCATAACATCTGCAAGTTTCAGGCTGTCAGACAGTCACATTGGCACTGTCAGGCAAAAGGCTAATGAGTCTGAGATGGTCTAAAATAAGGACTAAAACATTCGGGAGGCCTGGCAGATAGCATTAAATAAATGGGAAATAATCAGCTCTAGAGCAGTTGATTAGAAAAGAGGGCAAATTTTACTTGCAAATAGGACATAGTTGGCAGGTTAACCTGAACAGGTCTCAGTGCTATTGAAATCTCATAATGGTGCTTTGTGAACACTTCCTTTTAAGCTTTGACATTTTATAATTAAGTTACATGGTGTATTGTTTCTTTTTTGGGTGATGGGCTGTTTAAGGGGGGGTCTCTAAAAATGACGAAAATACTTTCAATCCATTAACATAAACAAGTATCATTAACCTAAAATAAAATCAGAAATAAACCTTTTGGTTTTCTCTGCTATAGTTTGTACCATACCTGCAGAGTTACAGTTGTCTTTTCTCTTTTCTTTCATTTAACAGTCTGGGACATAGTGGTTTGAAAAAATGATTACCACTGGAAATCCTTATTCAATTCCTCCTAAATATCAGAGCTTGAACAGAATTGCAGTAGGTTGCACTAAATCATTTCTGTTATGACCTTATATTTTGAAATTGTAACTGATAGACAAAATACTGTATATGTTTGTGGGGAAAAAAGTGTATCTGGTTGACGAGAAGAAAAGTTCTTATCCTTATTTCTTACATAAAACTGATTCCTTAAAATTTGAAGAAAATAATTTAATATTAATTTTGTTATAAAATTTGTTATAAAATTATTGTTCCAATTTCTTGCCTATGAGAAAAATTATATAATCAAAAAGAAACGTTTAAAAATTTGAATATTCTTATATAGTTAAATTGAGATATGACATTATTTTAGGATTTCCTTTGATATGTTATGAGTAAAGTAACTTGGAAAAACTTGTGTCAGTTCCACACCTGTAATTATGTGGAATTATGTTAATTAGACTAACTAGAATGTGTTGAACGCTAATGATTAATGATAAGAAAGAAAAGATCATAAAAAGTCTAATAGGATTCAAATCTGATCTAGATGGAATAATTTTACACAAAATGAATATTTTTATACAAAATGAAAGGAGTTATGCCAATAAATGGAACAATTAAATGTTAATAAAAACAGCAATAAGGTTAAGTATAATGATCAAGGTTTAATTAAAATTCTATTGGAAATTTCAAATCATTCATCTCTCTCTATCAGAAAAGATGATGTAATACTATAGTATATTGTCCTTCAACTAGTCCCTTTGTAGTTTTCATATATATATATAATTTATATATTATATAAATTATATATATGTCTCATCTGTTCTTAATGAGAACTCTGTAGCAATTCTGACTAAACCAGCAACCATACCTCAAAATGAGACACCAATTCTTAAGGTGCACAGTGGTGTGATTAGAATTATGAGTTAGATACTCTTCTAAATTAGTAACGGAGATTCAATTATTGTAAATGATTCAAATATCATTTCTATCAAATAATGATCCAAATAAAGTGACAGTCCAGATATGATTATAAAATCTAAAATGCCAACATAAACTGAGTATGAACAGGTGAATATAAGAAGTATTCTGAGTGATGCTGTAAAATATCCAAAGATTTCTAGGCAGCAAAATTTATTTAGTCATCAAGCACTGCCAGTGACGTGACTTAGAAAAATGGGCAGTGTACACTGTAGCCTACATCTGTAGCTATAAATGATAAAACAAAACCACCACTCATAACCAGGAAGGGAAATTGGCAGATCACATATTTATGTTTTCTTTCACCTTAAGGTGCTGAAGTTAAATAAATGATAATTTATTAAAAGCACATATATTTTTTATTTTGCTTATGTTTGGATAACATTTAAAATTAATCATGAATTCATGTTATTATGAAACATTTTTGAAAAAAAACACAGTCCCAGAATGAGTTTAAGTTTTCAAAATATCAGGTTAAAAAAGTCTCACTTCTCTGAAATAGGAGATAATAATATACATAATCATAACACTGCTAAATTAATTTCAATATTTAAATACCATGAATCATTCTCATTGGGATTTCAAGAAAAAATTCATGTTTTTATATCAAATAAAAGGGAAAAAATTATCATCTTGAATGTTTTTCAGGCTTTTGCCCTCAAACATGCCTTTTGTAACTTCTTTCAAATTCTAATAATAATGACAATTTTGTGTGATGTAAGGTAAATATGAATATACTTTGTCTCAATATTGTATAGATTTAATAGACGTAGGTTAAAGTCACATAAACTAGATATTCTATAAGTATCTTCCTATTTTAAATATGGATTTTATTTCAGAGGGTATCATAATGTATTTCTGAACAATTAAAAAAAACATTATGTAGTGACTTGTACACCTTTTCAATTTAGATCACCATTGATATAATACATATCTCTAGAAGATATGTTCTAGTAAAGAAAGCATAAATAGAACCTGGCATTCATTAATTAAAACCATTCAGTATTTAAACACCATAATATCACTCAATGGAAAATAACACTCTAAATTCTGATTTTCTATCACCGTAAATTTGAACAATACTACTTCAAATTCAAAATCACTGCAAATGGTGACTGCAGCCCAGAAATTAAAAGATGCTTTCTCCTTGGAAGGAAATTTATCACCAACCTAGACAGCATATTAAAAAGCAGAGACACTACTTTGCCAACAAAAGTCCATCTAGTCACAGCTACGGTTTTTCCAGTAGTCATGTATAGATGTGAGAGTTGGACTGTGAAGAAAACTGAGCACTGAAGAATTGATGCTTTTGAACTGTGGTGTTGGAGAAGACTCTTGAGAGTCCCTTGGACTGCAAGGAGATCCAACCAGTCCATCCTAAAAGAAATCAGTCCTGAATATTCATTGGAAGGACTGATGCTGAAGCTGAAACTCCAATACTTTGGCTACCTGATGTGAAGAACTGATTCATTTGAAAAGACCCTGATGCTAGGAAAGATTGAAGGAGGCAAGAGAAGGCGATGACAGAGGCTGAGATGGCTGGATGGCATCACCAAATCAATGGACATGAGTTTGGGTAAAATCCGGGAGTTGGTGATGGACAGGGAGGCCTGGTGTGCTGCAATGCATGGAGTCGCAAAGAGTTGGACATGACTGAGTGACTGAACTGAACTGATTTGAAATTTAAGACTATTTTTGTATATAATTGGTTTGTCTACAGAAGCATTAGATGATAAAACTCCACAAATGGCAAATGATATAATTTTAGTTAATTAGAGTACTTTCTAAAGTTCTTTTTAAGTTTGTCAAATTATTAAAACACAGAAAAGAAAAGTGATTTGTCAAAGATGCAAAATACACATGCTACTTTTGCTTTTCCAAATGTTACTAAAAAATAATTTATTTAGAGGCTGTAGGGTAAACAGTGATTTGTCTAAAATTCCAGAGACACATGTTTCATTTTACCTTTGTTAAAATTTTAATTCCTTCATTTATCACATATTTATCACACACTAAAATTTCCAAAGGCTAATGGCATAACTTGGGTTATAAAGAGAACACTAATTATCCTTACTCTGTGTTAATAGAATGATAATTAAAGTACAAAGTGGTTTGTACTGAGAAGAGTTTTGAAAGCTCCAAAGACAGCTCTCTGAACCAGACTTAAAGATGAGATGAAGGCATGAAGTGTGTGTGTGTGTCCCTAAGATTTTTTTTTTTTAATAATTCACTCTACAATCCTCAAATGGTATAGCATGATCTTTTAGTAGACATGTATGATGAGATGAGAACTATTTTGCTTCTGACCACTGTAGTTACTACCTTTGATTTACACCTCCCTAGTCTGCATTTTCTGCTGGAACAACAAAAGCAGTTTTCTGATTCTCTCTTGGGGGTATGTCCTCAACCTGAGCTCTGGATTTCACATGGACCGGCCCACACACATTGTATATAACCTGCCTCAGCCTCTATTACTAACAAAAAATTATCATCCACATGAGAAAATGCATTAATCTTACTCACTTTGAAAAAAATAAAGTTTTCTTGATCCCGAGATCCCATGTGTTCTACTCTGACCCCATTCTCTTTCTTTCCAATTATGTCCCAATATCTTAACATGGTTTATATTCCTCTTATTCAACCCCTTTCCGCCCTAACACACCTCAGTTGGGGGTCCTTCCTTATCACTCCACTTAAACATCAACAGCCTCCTTTGGTGAAGTCCAGTAGTCTGCTTTCTGTTCTTATTTTACTAAATTTTCCCTCCCCATTTAGCTGTTGATCACTTTCCTAGATTTCTGTGAGACCACACCCTCGAGATTTCTTCTGCCTCCTGGTTCTCTTGTGACCTTCTCTGACAATTTTCTTCCAGGTATTTTCAAAACTTTAAATATCAACTGTATGCAGATGACTAATGTATCTCCAACCCTCTTTTCTTTTTTGAGTTTTTCTCAAGCATCTCCATTTGCATGGCTAGTCAACTTCTCATACTGAACATCTTCAGCATGAAATTATGTGTTCTGTCCCCCACCTCCCCAGCTCCAGACCAATGCTCTTTTCTAGTCTTCCTCTTCCAAGTCCACAGGACCTTCCTTTCCCAAAATGCTGAAAAGAATGTCAGGGAATTTAGGTTTCCCAGATAAAATTTAGCGTACCTAGACAAAATGGAATTTCAGAAAAACAGCAAATAATATGATATAAGTATATGCTAAAAATTACATGAACATACTATTTGCTAAGTGTTCCAGCCCCACTCTTGGTCATATTTGTCTCTACATCAAATACTAATATCTTCAAACTTTATCTAGAATCTTACAACTTCTCATAAGCTACAAACCACCTAAAACTTGACTTAAAGCTCTCCCTTCCTCTTGAGCTTATGTCGTACAACAAATTCTAAACCCCAGACCAAAGCCTAAAATGCCTCACCTAATCTGATCCCTGGCTATATCTCCAATGTCAGTTCCTATCATTTTCCTCTTTTGTTCATGAGATTCCAGCCAAACCCTTCTTGTATCAGTGCCTTAAGTATACCGCACATAAGTCTATGTCAGGATCTTTGAACTTGCAATTCTTTCTATTAGAACAATTTTCACCTCTTGTCTTTTACCATTTAAGCTTCAGTTCTATACAGAAAGAAGTTTTGTTACCAAGCTCTATAAATTAATTCTCAGCCTACAATGCCTAAATGGTCTAAAATTTCTTTCTCTAATATCACTTTTATTATCTAAAATTGCCACAGTTTTCTTAGGTTTCTTTTCTATATGATCCTGGTAGAAAATTTACTCTGTGCATCTCCTGCTTTGTTTATACCACTTATTCCTGTGTCTCCAGAGTCCAATATGATCACTGGTAAATATTAGATTTCAATTAATATTTGATAAAGAAGTGAGTGGTTTCTAAAAGATAGCAGTTTAGCTAGGTTAATCTGGTTTCTTGATATCATCACATCAGAAAAATATATTTAGACATTTATAGCAGAATCTTGAATAATAACCACCATAATCAATTTTAAAGTCTTTTTCTGTAATTATAAAATAAAATAATAATCAGATTAAACTTATTATTTACTGATAGGCAACCTATGTGTTTTCCCTATTTAGTCACAACAATACACAAATAGTAGTTTTTTAATATCAATTTCAAAGTTAAGCATTTTGCAAGGTAAATGTATTTCAATAACAGTGATTTTTAGAGATCTCCCATATACTCTCCTTAATATTAATAATAAGGTGAGAGTTCTCTTTTTTCAGACTTTTGTTTTATGGTAACAGATAAGAAAACATTAGAAGTGTACCATCATAATTTAAAGCAAAATGTTAAAATGGAGGAAAGAAACACTACATCTTACATTAATGAGCCAGCTTGGTATATTTATAAAATTTTAGTTTAATCAATATTTTATGAGATATTAAATTAATATAATTCAATATTTTCTGTACAATTAAAAGTAATTGATACTTCTATGTGAAAGTTTTTTCAAGACTAAAATGTAAGTAAATGGATTTTAACTGACAGCTGTAGTCCAAAGTCTTGAAATACTGGGTGGAAAGGTTGAATGATTTTTCATAATCATCTCTTTTTCTGTCTTTCACATCACCTCATAACAAGAAGCCATATAGAAAACTTTGAAGGAAAAAAAAAGACACAAAAACTTTTTTCCCCACATTGTTCTATTCCTTAATTAGAAAGCTGACTGACAGTATCAATCCTTTGTCAAACCTTTATTCAGCCACACTGACTGGCTACTGGATTATAGAACTCTTATTTTCTTCAAGTTTCTGTTTGGTCAAAGGTGAATTTTATTTCATGTAGAGCGATCAAATCAATGTAAAGGTCAAACCTGATCAGAAAATATAGCTTCAGTAAATTACACAGGAGTCATTTGGAGAAGACATATAATTGGAAAGCCTTTATGCATATATATACCAGGAATGGGTAGCTCATTTTTATTTTTACATGCTACCCTTCAAGAAAAGTCATTAGCATACATGAAACAATAGCATTTCATTATGGGAAAGCCTTTTCAGTGTAGAAATTGGTGGTTTAATAGGCAGCCCTGAGGCAGAAGCACCAGACAGACAGGAACACAATATTTGCAACATATTCCTTAAAAAAATAATGCTTTCTGAAAAAGATATATCTATATATAGAGATTTGAGAACTTTGGAGAAGAGTATAAATGCTTATATGGTGAACTATGGAATCCAGATGCAGTTTCTGAAAAGAATCTAAAAATAAGTTTTCAACAGTCCCTATAGCCTGAGGCACTGGTTGAAGATAGCTTATGATTTGCCTGGTGGTAACTGTTGTTCATCTCTTTTTGGGAAAATCTAATTTCTGATTGTTATTATTTTTATGTAACACTTAATATTGTTGAGAATACCCTATAATTTAAAATCCCCCCAGAAATTAGGTCTGAAATATATTTAATTAAACTAATTTGAAAATATAATTTGGCAAAAATACATAGAGCCACATATAGAACAGCTGGCTAATGATTGGCAAATCAAACCTAATGTTCTTATTCCCTTTAGATTAATTGAAAATCTAATTTGAACTGAATTTCTGTTCATAATGTGTTTTTTTTTTTAAATATAATGTAAAGTTAGAAGTTAAAAGCATGTTTGTTTACACAAATGCCTGTTTTAAAGTTCTTTTCAGAATTTGATTGTCTAAGTTCTTAAAGAAACTATGAATATAAAAAATATTTGTATCATCTTCTCCCTTATATTATTTGTCCCAATATACAAAAATATAAAAGACTAATCTATAATGTACCTAGCATTGATCCTTCATGTGTGGGATCAGAATCTCACATTCACTATTTAAATTTAAAAAATATTTTCTTATAAACTAAATAATTCACTTTCTAATAAATTTTCAAAGAAAATTGTGAGACATAGATACTTATCAGTTTTATCATTTAATATTAATTAGAGTATTGGTAGAAAATAAAATGTAACTATACTTTTAAATATTCCAAATATTCCTGGTTAGGAAATACTTAGTGATACTATAATACACATAAAACTTTTAACAATAAATGCCTGTAGAAAGAATGTTTTTTTAGTCACTCTGTCATGTCCAACTCTTTTGCAACCCCATGGACTGCAGCCTGCCAGGCTTCCCTGTCCAGTGGATATCCTAGGTAAGAATTCTGGAGTGGGCTGCTGTTTCTTTCTCCAGGGGATCTTCTTGACCCAGGAATTGAACCCTCATCTCCTGCATTAGCATGTGGATTCTTTACCACTGAGTCACCAGGGAAGCCCAGAAACAATGTTAAGAGGTTAAATTACACAATGCATTATTTATTAGATTAAAATAACAGGCTATAAAATTGTGTGTATAATAATGCAAACTTGTGTGTCTGTATGTATACATATAATATATGTAATATGTAATATGAATATATAATAGTGCATATAATTGTATAGTATATAATAATATACAACATAAAAATTACAGAATTTTTAACATTATTAATTAATACTAAGCTCATCTGACAATATAGACCTATCTATACACATTATATACACACACATACAAACAAGTATGTGTGTATATGTACATTTAGGAAAAAAAATCTTAAAAATTAAAAATAGAATCTTGTTATTTAGTAATCAATGTTTTGTTCTTGAATTCTTTTCAAAATATGTCTCAAATTATTAGTGTAGGAAATATGGAGTTCACCTTGAATGATTACAGTTATTACATATTTTTCTAAAATTTTTCTTAAAAATTATTTAAGGGTCCTCCTTGTTTAAGCACCTGATACCATGTCTGGCTTAGTTTTGTATAAACATTTTAAAAAAGAGAAAAGAAAAAGAAATTTTTCAAAAGTAGAAAATGGCTTACGAGACAGCAAAAGAGACACTGATGTATAGAACAGTCTTAGGGACTCTGTGGGAGAGGGAGAGGGTGGGAAGATTTGGGAGAGTGGCATTGAAACATGTAAAATATCATG
>NW_011494923.1:5430398-5440452 GCF_000754665.1 Bison bison bison | reverse complement strand
AAACTAATACAATTATGTAAAGTTTAAAAATAAAATAAAATTAGAAAAATTAAAAAAAAAATACGAAATGAAAAAAAAAAAAGAAAATGGCTTAGAGGATTAAAAAACATCTTATGAACTTCAATGGTCAGGAAAGGGACTATAGTTAGCAGGAAATGTTTCTGGGAACTTCTGATTACTTAAACAAACCCATCATTTACCAGCCTTATATAGCTGGAAGATCCTGATCCTCAGGGTCAAGAGACACTGATTGTTCTTGCCTGTGTTCTTTGCCCATCATTTTGCCAGAGTGGGATGAGTGCCTTTATTGGCATTCTTGATAGAACTGTGTGTGATGGAGCATGTTTATAACTACTTCTGAAGGAATATTGTGCTATAGATAGCAAGAAAAGGATAAAGGCATACTGACTGGGCTGGCAAAATGATGCTTGTTCTCTATGTGTAGGGGGAGCCTACCAATCTTATGAATAAATGCTTTCACTTGTGTTTCATTTTGCAGGCTTATCTATAAAGATGGGTTCCTTTGCACATAAATTACACTGCACTTCTCAGTTTTGAGAGGTGGAATACTCACATTCCAGGCACAGAGAAGCAATTCAGCTTCCTAATTCACAAAATAAACAGGTACAGAAGGTGGCTATTAAGTGTGAACTTAGGCAGTAAAGGGCTTCGCTTGTGGCTCAGCTGGTAGAGAAATGGCCCGCAATGCGGGATACCTGAGTTTGATCCCTGGGTTGGGAAGATCCCCTGGAGAAAGGTGTTCCCACTCCATTATTCTGGCCTGGAGAATTCCATGGACTGTACAGACATGTACTGACTCACAAAGAGTCAGACACAACTGAGTGACTTTCACTTACATTTAGGCAGTAAAAGCTAGTCTTTTGAATAGTGATAAATACTATATATATATATATAAAAGAGGAAGTTTAATAGTATTTGCACATTATGTGAGTTTATGTCCAAAAAATCTATAATAATCAAATGAAATATGAATCTGATTAATAAGATAAATTCAAAAATAATAAACACAAAACAAATAATTTTACATACATTATGTTACCAGTGATAATATACTATGTTAAACATTATATTCAAAAGAACAATAGACTATATAACCTACTGTAACAAAAAATAAAAAAGCATATTACATATATTAACTCACCCAGAATTTTTATTGACCCATCTAGTTAAATACATTTCATGTGCATTTTTAAATTATCACAAAAATAAGAAAAATTGAAGAGAGTGGAATTTCCAGGAATAAAAATGGTAAAATTTTAAGTCATAAAATAAAATTTTAAATCATAGTTTTTATTATAAAAGATGGACAAGTTGCTGGACATTGAATAAGGCTAGAAAAAGGTTTGTAGCATGCATAGCAATTATAAAAAATTTTAAATAGAAACTAATGGAAATGTACAATAACATGGAAAAATGATAATACATTGCCTGTGAGATACATCCACTTACATATTTACGGATGTATATTTTTTAAAAGTCTACACATAGAATAAAACTAGAGCAAATATGGTGAATGCCCAAAATTTTTTCCTTACTACTTCTTCATTATTCTCATATTCTACAATGAATAAATATTCTATAATAAAAGTTAAAATGTCTCATTAACCCACATAAATCATTCAACTTCTTTATAAGACAATGCTTTCTTTCTCCATGAACCATTTAATTTTCGAAATATTTCTCAAGTTATTAAAAAATAGCTTCCTGTGGAAGAACTGTTATAGAAATATTAAACAGAACTGTCAATACTAAAGAGATGTTGAACAAATAGTACTAAAACCATGTTGATGAAAGGAAATTAGGTTCTACCTAGGGTTCTTGTCTATGGAAATAGCCACAAATGAGATGGATTTATCCCAGGCATTTGGGACAGAAAGGCATAAATACCAGAGAACTGGGAATGCATAAGTGCCCTGAGGTACATTTATTTTGTTCAAGTCAACTTTTCTGAGAAATTATGATTCTTCAGTCATTTTGGTTTGTTATGAAGCAGTGAGGTTTTGGATTCATATTTTTAATGCCAAAGTAATGACTTCCTCAGTATTATGTATGAAAAATTCATATCTAAGTACAACATGAAGCATTTACAGCCAAGCCCAGGAAATCAGTTGCCCAATGAGCATATCTGGCAAGTGGCTATGAATACAATAGAAGAAAGAGCTGAAACGGTCAAGCAAGCTTCTTCCAACAGGTGTCAGCTCATAATAGTGCCCCCCCGTAATAGAAAAAAAAAATTCAATTAAAAACTGAGATGCAAATTATTTTACCATTTCAGAGCTGAAAAACTAAGTTTGTGTGTCATTAATAGCAAGTTTTCCTTGCCTTGTATTAGTGCATGTCAATATATAGTCAAGTGTGCTTGATTCTTTATTTTTAAGAATTCTGAAAAATAAGTAAACTAGGTACATTAAATGTGGATGAGTAGTTATTGGAGCAGTGATTTTTAACTTCATTTTTAAAGTACTAGAGATAACAGCCTCTGGTAGCTCAGACGATAAAGAATTTGCCTGCAATCTAGAGGACCCAGGATTGATCCCTGGATTGATCTTCCCTGGGTTGGGACGATCCCCTGGAGGAGGGCATGGCACCCCACTCCAGTATTCTTGCCTGGATAATTCCATGGACAGAGAAGTATGGTGGGCTACAATCCATGGGGTTGTGAAGAGTCAGGCATGACTGAACGACTAATACACATCAGAGATAACAGAACTCTTTTGAAAAGAGTACATATCTTCTTGTTACTGAAACACCCAATTGAAAGTAATAAACAAATGTTTTTTAAACTTAGGTTTAAAAACAATTCACAGTTGAAAACTGAAAAGATGAAAATATTAGGAATTTAGCTAAAGTAGTGGCTCATATGGGTCTTTTCAAACTGTAGAACTTGGGTATTCATTCATTCACTGAGCAATCATTAAGTATTCACTACATGCTTGCAACATCTGCATTAGACACTCAGGATCTACTGTTAAGCAAAGCAACGAATTTTAAACTTCATACAATTTATTTAAAAAAAAATTTCCATTAGTCTCTTTTTATTCATTTTCAAACTCTTACATTTATCCATATTAATTGTTCTCACATATTTTTCTTGTGGACTCCTCTTTCCCAAATCCACATTGTGATGTGAAGTATTTCTTTGAAATTTTGAACAACTCTTGGTTCTAGTATATCACTTCCAGACTTACAACAGTATCAAATAAATATACTGCAATAGTGAATATCTGAGAAAGTTTTCATAAGCGGTAAACTCTGTGACATACCTAACAAATACTAATA
This sequence comes from Bison bison bison, assembly GCF_000754665.1. Taxonomy (NCBI): domain Eukaryota; kingdom Metazoa; phylum Chordata; class Mammalia; order Artiodactyla; family Bovidae; genus Bison; species Bison bison. The sequence continues at coordinate 5,437,152 of NW_011494923.1, read as the reverse complement.
GCCTACTGCAGAAAAGGAGCATTTCCATTTATTCACCCCCATTATTATATTGACATGAATATCCCCTAAGTTATTTAGAAACAATCAAGTGACCTTTCAAATGGAGACCATCTAGCTTTTAAGAACCACTTGAGCAATCATAGTCATGGAAAGAACAAGTTTAATGGGACAAAGTGTCATGTACAGCATCTGACAGACATTCATAGCATCTACTTCATTTATGTCTAAAACTGCTAGGCTGTCCATGAGTGCTGTGTGTGGGTGGCTTTGACTTGGCATGTGTGCTCTGTAAGCATGACTAATGGCTCATTTCTAACACCTAAGATGACTATTAATTTCTTTTCCTTAAAAAAGATTATACTAAATATATGTTGTTTTAATATTAAAAATATATGTATTTAGACTCCAATTCACCAAAGAGCTATTAGATTTCAATGCCTAAGCTGTTAAAGGAAATAAATATATTTTAATTTTATGGACCCCCCCCTTTTCTCATTTCACTGACATGCAAAGGAGAATTTGTCATTTCTGTATAGGGTCTTTCTTAAAATGTAAGACAGATTTTCTTCTTGATTCCTGTTCCTAGGTTATTGGAATTGACTATTATTTTTTTTTTTTCCTACTGCCCATAAGTTACAATCTCTTCAAGCATTTCAGAAAAGGACAAGCAGAGTATATGCCAGTCCACTTGTCTCCATGTATAGAAAGATGATACATTTTTCCCTGTGTACACTGAATAAACCAGAAATGAATTTTAAAAAGACAGGAAGAGTGGCTAGTCACCATTACTTGGATTACCATCTCTGCATGTGAGAAGTGTTATTTTCAGTAAGCCTTCTAAGGCCATGGAAATAAAAGAAGTGGGAAGACAATATTGATATGGCAAATTGCTCTTTATTTAAAGATGCTTCTTAATATGAATATGGCTTTATAATCTGTCAAATAAAGATGGCACACAGAGATAAAAATAAAACGTCAGAACAAAAATGTTCTTTTCTGTGAATAAATTTACATGTCAGTCAACTATCTGTCAGTGCATCTGCTGAATGAGTGACATGTCTTAAGTAAGTAAAAGCAGAAGGAGAGTAACTAACAAGAATAACTATAAGGAAAAGTGGCAAAATTGACAGTCTTGATGAGTGAAGATTCTTCTCTACACGCAGAATGTATTCATTTAGAATAATGCCTCCAAGCAAGCAAAAAATAGTGACAAACTAGCAATTATGATGGAGGGAAATGTAAACAGAAATGGAAATTCAGATGTTTGGGCTGTTCTGATGAAGGATTTAAGAATATGTGTTAGGATAACCTTTCTACCCATGGGCTAGTGATTTATTAACATTTTATTAAAATTCATTGATATTACCATTTTCATGACACTACTTTCTTCTTTGCTAGCATCAGAGAATGGCTTAATTTCACTTGCTTAAGCAAGATTTTGGAAAAACGTTTTGAAGAAAGTTAATATATTGCTTATACAAAGCAGGGCTCCCTGGGAGTAACCACAAACGCATGGATTCTTTTGTAAATGCATCACAGCACGTCAGGCCTCCTTGTCCATCACCATCTCCCGAGTTCACTCAAACTCACGTCCATCGAGTTGGTGATGCCATCCAGCCATCTCATCCTCTGTCGTCCCCTTTTCTTCCTGCCCACAATCCCTTCCAGCATCAGAGTCTTTTCCAATGAGTCAACTCTTCTCATGAGGGGGCCAAAGTACTGGAGTTTCAGCTTTAGCATCATTCCTTCCAAAGAACACCCAGGGCTGATCTCCTTATAGAGTTCTATAATTTTCAGATTCTTGGAACTTCATATAGTAGCACAATAACACCACCCTAATTTAAAAAGTTCTTCACTTTTTATTAGTGTTTAAGTGTTAAATAGTTGGATATTTTTAAGTGCAGTTTCAGGTGATGATTTTTTTTTTCTTTCAAAAGCATTTGATTTAAAATAAAAGTTAAACAATTGTTTACAGTTTAGACAACTTATCCTCATATTTTTAAAAAAGATTTTTTATTACAATTCAGAATATGTAATTATATCACAAAGCCTTTTTCTAGTAATATTTACACTTAACTATTACTACTATTCATTAAGTCATCAGGGCTTACCATGTGCCAAGATCTGCCTGGACTTTTGCAGGATTATCTCATTGGACTCCTCTTAGAACTAGTTCACTGGTGGCTCAGACAACAAAGACTCTGCCTGCAGTGTGGGAGACCTGGGTTCGATCCCTGAGTTTGGAAGATCCCCTGGAGAGGGGATATGGCAACCACTCCAGAATTCTTGCTTAGAGAATCCCCACGGAGAGAGGAGACTAGTGGGCTACAGTCCATGGTGTCACAAACAAACAGACTGAGTGACTAAGCACATTCAGAGAACTAGTTAAGATAATGTACAGTTAATGTTCTATTTATTCACTGAAGTGTATGTGCATGTTTTAATTTTTAATGAATACTCATTTTTTACTTTAAATATTTTTGATTATTATGAAAATCAACTAATGGCTAGAAGCATGTCTTAATCTAAAGGTATTTTTATAACCCAGCACAATGATTTGGAATTAGATTAAATGCTCACAATATTATTTAATGAATGAACAATGTTATTTATCTCTTTACTTTCCTATCAATGCACCACAAATAAGATTGTTGGGGCTGCAGTTAACATAAAAACAAACCAGAAATGGCTTAATAAAGCTACATTACTTCTTTTTTTAATATAAATTAATTTATTTTAATTGGAGGCTAATTACTTTATAATATTGTATTGGTTTTGCCATACATCAACATGAATCCGCATGGGTGTACACATGTTCCCCATCCTGAACCCCCCTCCCATCTCCCTCCCCATACCATCCCTCTGGGTCACCCCAGTGCATCAGCCCCAAGCATCCTGTATCATGCATCAAGCCTGGACTGGCGATTTGTTTCACATATGTTATTATACATGTTTCAATGCCATTCTCCCAAATCATCCCACCCTTGCCCTCTCCCACAGAGTCCAAAAGACTGTTCTACATTACTTCTTAAATATAAGAAAAAACCGGCAATTCCAGTATTGATTAATTGAAGTTTTAAAATATTATCAAGTACTTGGATATCTTTTATTTTCTTTTTTCTCTATTCTTTTCTTCTATTATACTTAATGAGTAAATTTTATGATCTAGTTTTCTCTCGTCATCACAAAAATATCAACTTTGGAGGTAGGGTCATAATCAAACATTATCCCTTCCATCTGTTTTCTAAAAGGCCTTATCAGATACCTTCTCCTGACCTGCTTTTGAGAAATACACCATATCCTCACACTTATGGCATATTCCTATTCCTAATATATCTGTTGTAGTTTAGATTGATAAAACTTACTTCCTGAGGCCAGAAAGTTGTCTTGAAAGATATAGCAACCTGGCATATAAAATAAATTTTTTGGTAACAAGGAAGAAAGAAGATGGAGGATGCTTAGAAAGCTACCAACAATACACGTTATAAAATATCCTCAAGGAAGCATTGAAAAATGTATGTGAAAGTCTATCATTTTGATAAATTTTACAATAAATTTTTCTGCTACATATAGTTCAACTGAAAGTTGTCATTTGTTTCAGAGGAATTCTAGATTAAACACTACTACAATAATCATATGTTCAATTTTCTAAATAAAACATTTACTCTTAAACAAAATGTATTCTCCCATACAAATTAAATGCAATGAAATAAAAATATTGGATTATCCAAATACTGAAGAAGTATAATACATTTGTTATTTATTTGAGATAATAAAAATGATTTCTTGAGAACAGAATGCATCCAACAATGCACATTGTTTTTATATATTTTTTAATATATTGTTTCTATATATTTTTTATTTGAGATCTAAAATAGAGCTAAACTGCATGTTTTTTAACATTATTACAATGATCTGCTATTATATTACTTTTCAAATAATATTTATATTTTCAGTGTTTTTATCATAGACAAGAATAATACTCTCAAAGTTGTGTACCATCTCTTTTTTTTCTGAAGTACCAAGGTAAAAATTAAAGTAAGAGAAGATATTGTTATTAATGGCTAAAAGATAATTATCATGAGAATTTGACAATGTAATAACATAAAGTATGGGATGATTTGCATATTTTGGTGTATTTCAACAAGTCAGATACAGCAGAAGACTTAAAAAAAAATAATGGGCAGAGGACTTTGCTCAGCATATATTCATTTTCAGCTTGAATGATAGGGACCAAGGATTCTACAACTAATATGTGCTTTGTGTGTTAGTTGCTCAGTCGTGTCCAACTCATAGATTGTAGCCTGCGAGGTTCCACTGTCCATGGAATTCTCTAGGCAAGAATACTGGAGTGGGCAGACATTCCTTTCTCCAGGGGATCTTCTCAACCCAGGGATTGAACCAGATTCTTTGCAATCAGAGTCATCAGGGAAGGGCCCACTATGAGCTTTATCAGATATTATATTTGCAGGTTACTTTGTCTTCTCTGGATTCTAAAATTCACCCTAACTCCTAACTATTTTAGGTAATTGATCAGAGCTTACAATATGTTTGATAGCTAACTTACAATGAGTACTTGTTCTTCTTGTGCCAATATATATTTTATTTTTAATCTAAAACAACCAAGGAAGGTAAAAAATCATATCCATATATTTCAGAAGACAAAACAAAACTCAGAATAAATAGTAAAGCAACATTCTAAGCACAGATCTGCCTGAGGCAAAGCCATTTTGTTTTTCTTCCTTCTTTCCTCTCTCCCTTTCCTTCTTCCTTTTGTCTCTCTTTTTTTGTTTGTTTCTTTCTTTTGTTTATTTCACATTATTATTCTTAAAAATATATTTTATGTACCTTACCTTTACATGCACTTTGGGAAAAAACAGGTAAGACTTTACTGAAAGTGATAACAAAAAGTTGGCTAATCTTATATACAAACAGTCAATGTACAAATGTTTACATTTAACTCTGTGTGTGTGCGTGCTCAGTTGTTCAGTTGACCCAATGGACTGTAGCTCTCCAGGCTCCTTTGTCCATAGAATTTTCTAGACAAGAATACTGGAGCGGGTTGCCCTTTACTTTTCCAGAGGATCTTCCCAATCCAGGGATTGAATCAGAATCTCTTTCATCTCCTTTGGCAGGCAAATTCTTTACTACTGTGCCATCTGGGAAGCCTGGCTACATTTAACTTTATATCAGGAGAAACCTTGCACCATCTTACCCCAGTGATCAGTTGTAACATCATCAGAAAAGGAACAAAAAAATTCCATAGCCTCCTGAGAGAAAATCAAAGTAATGTTTACAAGTATTCCTGACAAAACTGTATGCTTTGAATCTAATAGTGTTAAAATATAAAACAAACCCAAATTGAGAGATGCTGTACAAAACGTATGGATTATTAGCTTTAAAAATATCAATGCATGAAACAATTAAAAACTGAGGAACTAATCCAGATTAAAAGACTAAAGAGACATGACAATTGATGGCAATACATAATCCTGCATTGTATTTTGCTCTAAAGGACATTATTGGGACAATTGATGAAATGTTAATAACATATGTCTGTTATATAACAGTAACATATTGAGGTGGTTGTTTGGTTGCTAAGTCATGTCAGACTCTTTTTTGACCTCATGGACTGTAGCCTGCCAGGTTGTCCAGGGGATTTCCCTGGCAAGAATACTGGTATGGGTTGCCATTTCCTTCTCCAGGGAATCTTCCCAACCTAGAGATTGAACCCATGTCTTCTGCAACGGCAGATTGTTACCACTGAGCCACGTGGGAAGCATATTGAAGTTAACTCCTGAAATTGTTGCTTTTACTCTGATAACAGAAAAGAGATTTGTCTTATTATTATCCCAGGTTCTTAGGAAATACACTAAAGCATTTAGAGGTTCAGTTCAGTTCAGTTGCTAAGTCATGTCCAACTTTTGTGACCCCATGGACCACGGCACGCCAGGCCTCCCTGTCCATCACCAACTCCTGGATTTTACCCAAACTCATGTCCATTAAGTTGGTGATGCCATCCAACCATCTCATCCTCTGTAGTCCCCTTCTTCTCCTGCTCTCAATCTTTCCCAGCATCAGGGTCTTTTCAAATGAGTCAGCTCTTTGCATCAGGTGGCCAAAGTATTGGAGTTTCACCTTCAACATCTGTCCTTCCAATGAACTCTCAGGACTGATCTCCTTTAGGATGGACTGGTTGGATCTCCTTGCAGTCCAAGGGACTCTCAAGAGTCTTCTCCAACACCACACTTCAAAAGCATCAATTCTTTGGTGCTCAGGTTTCTTTATAGTCCAACTCTCACATCCATACATGACTACTGGAAAAACCATAGCCTTAACTAGACAGACCTTTGTTGGAAAAGTAGTGTCTCTGCTTTTTAATATTCTGTCTAAGTTGGTCATTACTTTCCTTCCAAGGAGTATGTGTCTTTTAATTTCATGGCTGCAGTGATTTTGGAGCCCCCCAAAATAAAGTCAGCCACTATTTCCACTGTTTCCCCATCTATTTGCCATGAAGTGATGGGACCGGATGCCATGATCTTAGTTTTCTGAATGTTGAGCTTTAAGCCAACTTTTTCACTCTCCTCTTTCACTTTCAACAAGAAGCTCTTTAGTTCTTCTTCACTTTCTGCCATAAGGGTGGTGTCATCTGCATATCTGAGGTTATAGATATTTCTCCTGGCAATCTTGATTCCAGCTTGTGCTTCCTCCAGCCCAGCATTTCTCATGATGTACTCTGCATATAAAGTTAAAA
>NW_011494923.1:5410626-5430298 GCF_000754665.1 Bison bison bison | reverse complement strand
GCTGCAGTGATTTTGGAGCCCCCCAAAATAAAGTCAGCCACTATTTCCACTGTTTCCCCATCTATTTGCCATGAAGTGATGGGACCGGATGCCATGATCTTAGTTTTCTGAATGTTGAGCTTTAAGCCAACTTTTTCACTCTCCTCTTTCACTTTCAACAAGAAGCTCTTTAGTTCTTCTTCACTTTCTGCCATAAGGGTGGTGTCATCTGCATATCTGAGGTTATAGATATTTCTCCTGGCAATCTTGATTCGAGCTTGTGCTTCCTCCAGCCCAGCGTTTCTCATGATGTACTCTGCATATAAGTTAAATAAGCAGGGTGACAATATACAGCCTTGATGTACTCCTTTCCTGATTTGGAACCAGTCTGTTGTTCTGTGTCCAGTTTTAACTGTTACTTCATGACCTGCATACAGGTTTCTCAAGAGACAGGTCAGGTGATCTGGTATTTCCATCTCTTCCAGAATTTTCCAGTTTATTGGTAAAGGAACAATATACCTGAAACTTATTTTCAAGTACATTAAGATGTTAACATTTGGGGAAGTGAATTAATGGAATTCTTTGTATGATTCTTATAATTATTTAATGAACTTGAAATTATGTCAAAAATACTTAAGAGAAAAAATAAATAATAAATTTATAGCAATTATATTTTTTTCCTGAAAGCATAAGCACTTCTTTCTGACCTCAAATTATTGAATGTCAAACACAAACGGAAATCAGTTACAAACTTCAAGCCTTTGTGTTAATTTATAATGTTTAACATAATTTTGTTTCCTCTGAAAGTTATATAGTTGGAGCCCTCAAAATAGTTGCTGATGTTAAATTTTAGTGTCTATCACTACATAAAGCTCTTTGCATATTTTTTCACTCTCTTTCTTCCCTAATTTGTATACATGCTTTTGACATCTGTAAGCACATTTTAACCTTGTTGGAAAGTCTCAGGAGTCTAGAGATTGCTGTCCTTATCCAAGCAACATGGCAACTGATTTTACACCAAGCTGTATCACTTTGTTCCGAATAATCATGACCCATTGCTCTGAAAGGAAACCAGGGGAATATAAATGTCATATATTATCTCTGGAAAATGTGGGTCAAAAAGTAACCTAAAAATATGCACATCTATAAATTTTCCTCTCTCAGATGTATTTTTTTAAATTGAATTTTACACTTAGACTAACATTAAAACCATTACAAGACAAAACATTTATTGTAAATGACTGAAAAGAGAAAATAAAATTCTGTCATGCATGATTTAAGAAAGCACCATCCTCTCTACTAAGGCAAGTAATTCATGTGAAAAATTAGATTTTAAGCTAACATATTTTATCTTTCCAACACATTCAGTATCTCCATGTAGTTATACATACACCGACTAAATCATAGTCCCATGAAAATAAAATATACTTACCAAAGGCATAGACCTTTATATAGATTTAGGAGGAGGAGACCAAAAAGCTTAACTAATTCTTGCCTTACAGGGGGTGTTTCAAGCACACGCATTATGCTTAGTAGCCTTTGATCTCCTATGAAATTTATATTCATGGCAGTCTAACACAGAGAAAAGTGAATAAAGTGAAAACATAAAGGACAATGGCCCAGGGGAAGTATAAAGATACAGTTGTATTTTAATATCATTTTTCTACATAACAACAGTAATAATGTCCTGGATTTCAATTTCTTTTTGCATTCAAGTGCCTCAAAGACCTTAGTAAAGTCAAAGAAGCCTGCTAGCCATGCGAGTTAGTCACATATTATTATCTATTTTACAGGAAGGTAAATCAATATATAGGAAAACATGAAGATTATTTCAAAAGCAAAATATCCTTTACCAGTTGCAGATATTTTTGCCATATCAGGTTATGTCCAAAGGACAAATGACTAGAAAAATAGTAAAATGAGAAGATGCGAGGGAGAAACTATTAATAAATGCCTTTAAGTTGGAAAATAAAGTGACTTGAAATCACTTTTTTCTCAATGAAGTAATATTAGAGAAAGAATATCAGGGATATACTATAGATTTTGTTTCTAGAATATTTTAATCATTGGAGCATCCTGATTATGCCATGGTTTTGAGTTGGCCATAGAAAAAATACTTTTTAATGTGAAATAGGGAGATGGCAGCTGTGATGTGTAAAGGGAAATGTGTTGACATTTTTGTGCCACTTCTGAAAAAAAATCTACTTAAAATGCAGAGAGGAAAGTATCAAATGTTGACATAAAGGTTAATAAAAAAAAAAATGAATCCTGGAACAAGAGTTAAAAGTCAAGAAGTAGTATAATATTAAAAACCAGATCCTACTTAGAATTGACAGGATTAGGACAATAATTAAAAGGAGACTTACAGCTAACCTAACTGGTTAAAGTCAAGTAATTCCACATGTGATTTTCCCTCCATATAAAGTTTAGTTGCATGGAAATTTCCTCAATCCATTGAAAATATTAGTTTTGCATACAAAAAAAAATGGTAGGAAGAATGAAAACAGTAACAAGTTTATAGAGAATAATAAGGTGGAATGGGATATATGAGCTTTCATATGTAAAATATTTAAAGAATAATGTGATATTACAAATTAACAGGAAGAGTGTAGATATCATGCAAGGTCTAGTTGCAACATATGTAGCAGCAATATAATGTCCAACTATAAGCTCTTGGATTGCAAAAACATTAGTGGTAATAACATCAAAAAATTTAGGTTTGAAAGACATGAATAAATTCTTATAAATCACTAGATGAATCCTCTATTTGGAATGTAATTTATCTGTAACACATTCTCCTTAATAGTATTTGTAATTATGATTTTCTGAAGGTCTGTACTGATAAAGGTTTATTTATGCTTGTTTTTTATTTTAGCAAAATGTGCTCTCTTCACAAGATAGTTGTTTTGATATCTGGAGTCTTTTTTTTTTTTTTTTTTGCTTATTCATTGCTATTTTTCATAAAATAATCAAAACTAGACAATTTAAACACTATGATTTTCTTGATATTTCAGTGTTTTATTATAAGCACAAAAAATGCTTGCTTGATAAATGTACCTTAAGAATTAAAAGGAGACAGCTCCCAGTTTCGATTAAGTTCAGTTCCTCAATCATGTCTGACTGTTTGCAACCCCATGGGCTGCAGCATGCCAGACTTCCCTGTCTATCACCAACTTCCAGAACTTGCTCAAGACTCAGGTACATTGACTCAGTGATGGAATCAAGCCATCTCATCCTGTTGCTCTCTTCTCCTCCTGCCTTTGATCTTTCCCAGCATTAGGGTCTTTTCCAATGAGTCAGATCTTCCCATCAGGTGGCCAAAGTATTGGAGTTTCAGCTTCAGCATCAGTCCTTCCAATGAATATTCAGGACTTATTTCCTTTAGGATTGATTGATTTGATATTCTTGCAGTCCAAGGGTCTCTCAGAAGTCTTCTCCAACACTACAGTTCAAAAGCATCAATTCTTCAGCTCTTAGCTTTCTTTATTGTCCAACTCTCATATCCATATACGACTACTGGAAAAACCACAGCTTTGACTATACAGACCTTTGTCAGCAAAGTGATGTCTCTGCTTTTCAATGTGCGGTCTAGGTTTTTTATAGACTTTCTTTAAAGGAACAAGCATCTTTTAATTTCATGGATGCAGTCACCATCTGCAGTGATTTTGGAGCCCAAGAAAAGAGTCTCTCGCTCTTTCCATTGTTTCCCCATCTATTTGCCATGAAGTGATGGAACCGATGCCATGATGTTAGTTTTATGAATGTTGAATTTTAAGCCAACTTTTTCACTCTCCTCTTTCACTTTCTTCAAGAGGTTCTTTCACTTTCATCAAGAGGCTTTCTGCCACAGAGGTGGTGTCATCTGCATATCTGAGGTTGTTGATATTTCTCCTGGTAATCTTGTTTCTCACTTGAACTTCATCCAGCCCGGCATTTTGCATGATGTACTCTGCATATAAGTTAAATAAGCAAGGTGACAGTATGTAGCTTTGGTATACTCCTTTCCTAATTTGGAACCAGTCCATTGTTCCACATCCGCTTCTCACTGTTGCTTCTTGACCTGTACACAAATTTCTCGGGAAGCAGGGAAGGTGGTCTGGTATTCCCATCTCTTTAAGAATATTTTACAGTTAGTTATGATCCACACAAATACTTTAGCATACTCAATGAAATGGAAATATATGTTTTTCTGGAATTCTCTTGCTTTCTCTATGATCCAGTGGATGTTTGGAATTTGATCTCTGGTTCCTCTGCCTTTTCTAAGTCCAGCTTGAACATCTGGAAGTTCACAGTTCATGTACTTTTGAAGCCCAGTAACCCATAATCTCAATTACTTCCCAAGATGCCTTTAAAGGAATTCAAAACTTCCATTATAGTTATCACAGTCCTTCTCACCCTATTGAAGTCTTCATTGCCAATGTTGTCTCTTCTAATATCAGTCTTTCATGTGTCATTTCTGTGACTACTATTTTAGTCTTTTACTCTTTTACTGATCATGAATCCTTTTCTTTCAGTAGTTTGAAATCATCGGATTCCCCTTCTGCTGTCTGCCCAATGTTTGGTTTATGGTAATAAATATTTAGTGAGTGATGCTTAATAAAAGTTTAATAAATGTTTAGTGAGTGAACTAACAAATTAATACCTGGACACCTTGGCTGGTGGCCAAGTGATCAATGATGTCCACTTATATCTGCACATTTTTCATGTAAACTTTTTCTTCCTGCTGCTTTAGTCATTGTTGTTTACAGTAATAGAAAGCACAGACTTTGGAGGAAGACCAACCTAGGCCCTGTCTTGGCTGTAATATTGCTATGGGACTTGGGTTTAACTCCATAGGCAGGCTAGGTCGCTTCAGTCATGTCCAACTCTTTGCAACTCTATGGATAGTAGCCTGCAAGGCTCCTCTGTTCATGGGGTTCTCCAGGGAAGAATACTGGAGTGGGTTGCCATACCCTCTTCCTCCATACCTCGGTGTATCTCTAGATAGATAAAACATACTTTTTACATTTTATATTATAGATATGGAAATATTCAAAGAGGGGATGTGAATTCCCCAGGCTTATACAGTAAATATGCAGTGATATAGCAACTCAAAATCATATTTTTTTGTCTCCAAACTTGTGTTCTTTCTATATGACACATCTGTGTTCTGTTACTTTGACTTATTCTATTGTCTGATGTCTGTTTTTGCATTTGTGGTTCATTAACTCCCCCCACATTTATTTGATGACCAGTCACTGCAATTTCTACTAGAAAGTAATAACAATTTCATATATTACCTGTTTCTCAATTATTTTATTTCTTAAGAAATGTTTATTTCTTTTCACTACATTTCCTGCATATTTTTACCTTCTGCAGGTGTTTCACTATGCTATATTATGTTAAATGGATGATATATAAGAAGTACTGATGTGGAACTTGAGTTCAATTTAAATCCTGTTTGTGTGTGTGTGCATGTATGTGTCTTTGATGGTTGAAAATTATTTCTGTTTTGTTTTGCTCATTGAGGGTTTATTCATTGCATTTATTCTCTCTTTAATGATTGACTGTCTTTTCTCCATGTTTCACCAGTATCTGCTATCCAATGAAGTGACTAGATTTAGATAAGCAATAGGTACTGTAAGATCATAGTTGATAAGAGCAAGGGAAATTTTTCTATGTGTTTGGTTCCCTTAGCTATAATTTTTTGATCAATGATATATCTTCCTCATTGTTACTTTCTACGCAAGAAAGGGCTAAATATATTTTTCAGTAAAATTATTATTAAAAATATTACCAGTATTATTATAATTACTATTATCTCAAGGGGAATAAATATGCCAAAGAAGTCTTATTTTTTCGATGCTTTGGTTCCTCCCTTTACAACATGCATGTTATTATTGAGGGATACATTATTTAATCTTTGGGAATTTTTTGAAATATTGTTCTCAGAACAGAATGAAAAATACATGGATAAAGGACATTTTAGAGTGATGAAGAAAAGTGTAAAAATACTTGTAATTATCCATTAGTTTAAAACACCTATATTTTGTTGTAGGATTCATAATGGAAACTAAGGGATGATTCAATATAGATCTTAAAGAAAATATTCTCTAAACACCGATGCTGGGAAATAAATTAAGATCACAAGACAATTTTAAAAACTCACATTTGCTGCTTAAATAAAAGATAATAATGTAATCAAACCAGATTCTATGGAATCTTCCCTGAACAGACACATCCCCCTCCAACCTGGCCCATTTCTCCACCTGCCTCTTGTTTATAGAAAAGCTGTAGTCTCCCAGCCTCCCCTGAGACACAAAAGCCTGGCTCAAGAATTAATGACCACATGTTCTCAGATATGAACATGTAGTGGTAATAATATAGTTTGACCAGGAAAACCAGTAAATATTTAAACAGTAAATCACCCCTATGGCAGTCACACAATCTTTAGTTCCTTCCTGAAATACATGGATAATAGAACCTGATGCATATTCCTGCACTGATTTAGTAAAACCCCCTCTAAATGAAAGAAGATAACTGCATGATGATTGTGAGCACTGTAGCCCCACAATGGACTGAAACCTGAGAGTTGATAAGCCCTGTGGCCCCAGGTTGTTATCTCATTAACAAACAATTGTAGAATTGTGCATGAATTGATCACATATACTGTCCCTCGCCTCCCTTACCTTGTCCTTAAAAAAAAAAAAAAAAAGACTGTTACTTGAAACCAGTCAGGGAGTTCAGGTCTTTTGAGCCTTAGCAGCCACATACTACTTGTCTGGGACCTACAATAAATATTGCACTTTCCTTCAACACAACCCAGTGTTAGTAATTTGGCTTTATTGCTTGTGGAGGAGTAGACCCAAGTTTGGCTCAGTCATAGCAAAATGATATCAAAAGGGATAAAAAAAAGATTCAAGACTAATATTATAGGTGCATCACTAATATATTCAGAATATTGTGTTGGAGGATAACATTGTTTTCCCTATAATTTTGAAAACTCTAGATATTATTTATTGAAGACAGTAATTCTTAAGTCTTATATATGCAAATATATCATATTGCTTCGCATTTCTTGTTTCTAGGAAAGTCAAGGATTTTTTTGACTATGTATTGTTTATGCTTTTATTTCATCTTTGTAATTTACATTATTACCTCTTCCCAAATTTTGTAGACCTATTTATATATTTCCAATTTACTAAACACATGATAATTTGCATTGCCATCTTTGGTATTATACATGTATATTTTTTTAAATTTCCATATTTTATTTATGTGCATTATAATACAAGGATTATGAACATGGGCAATAAAGAATTAGAATGGTGGTTGTGCTTCTCTGTATATTGCAGTTGTAAACTTAAATTTTGTTCTTATATATTTTAAGGGAAATTTTATACTAAAGTTCCTCATCATGTTTACAGCTACCTTCTAGATAGTTATATATCCAATGAACACATGGAGCACATGAGTTTAACACATGAAGTTAAACTCATCCTGTAACCATATCATTATGATTAATGATGCCCTTTTATGGCCATGAAACTACCTTCACACTCCCAGTCATCCAGGCTTGAAATCTGGAAATAATTATTTTACTCACAATTCTTTCATCACCCAAATCCAATCTACTTCCTAGTCTAACTTATTTCACCTTCACACTTTATATATTTAATGCATAATTTTATTTTGATTCCTGTTGATTAAAATTGTCATCCAGGCTCCTCAGTAATTCTATCTTGAACAATTGTATTCATTTCCAAATTGTTTGTCTTATTTTCTTTCTTTCTGTTCATTCACCTTGATAATGATAACAGCTAGTATTTATCATGTATTTAAGCATAACACCATATGCATATGTGTATTCTCTCATTTAATTCTTACAATAGCACACAAGAGGTATGGTATTTTATCTTTTATTTTCTGCACTTCAGCGGTAAACCACTTGTAGACCAGAGAGATAAAAGGTTTTCCCAAATTCATACAGCAAGGTAATATTGCTTCTAGGATTGAAGCCCAGGAATCTGACCTAAGTCCACACTCAGACAAAATATGATAATGCCAATTTATAGTATTTCCAGATTAATTTTGCTCAAATAGTCTTCTGACATTGCAAAGTTCTGCTTAAACACAGTCAGCGATGTCCTATTGCCTAGTAATGAAATGGGGCCCTATGCCTGATTTTCACCCTGCTTTTTCCTTTCCTGTAGTGTGTCCCTAGATCATTCAAAAAGAAGCTTGCATTCCTATTTATGGCTTTGGTGAATCTATTATCTCCAAATTCACTTGTTTTGTGGACAAATAGTTAAAATCCTCTACCCTCCGACTTCCAGTCCTGACTTCCTCTTCTGAGACCATTTCTGTATGCCTTTGCTGCTGCTGCTGCTAAGTCGCTTCAGTCGTTTCCGACTCTGTGCGACCCCAGAGATGGCAGCCCACCAGGCTCCCCCGTCTCTGGGATTCTCCAGGCAAGAACACTGGAGTGGGTTGCCATTGCCTTTTCCAATGCATGAAAGTGAAAAGTGAAAGTGAAGTAGCTCAGTCGTGTCCGACTCTCAGCGAACCCATGGACTGCAGCCCACCAGGCTCCTCCATCCATGGGATTTGCCAGGCAAGAGTACTGGAGTGGGTTGCCATTGCCTTCTGTATGCCTTTACTACTCTATTGTGATTTTCTTTTCCACCGTGATAGACTTTTAGTTCCTCCATGCAGATACAGTATCGTTTATTTGTGAAGCCTCCACACCTGATATGGTATCTTGTAAAGAGAAAGTAAGTGATAGTTATCTATTGGTTTAAATAATAAGTGCTTTTAAAAGTTATAAATAATAAGGTTAATTTATACAAAGTGAATATCAACAGCAAAATCCAAAGCATGTTCTTTGTAGAATGTCCCTAATATTGATAACCAACAAGTGGTTGAACCTACACATTCTTAAAGGCAAAAATGTTATGCACTTTGATATTTTTATAATTTCTATGAAATCAAATTATTATTTAAATTAATAGTATTTGCTAATTAAAAATTAAAGGAGTCTAACCTAAATTTAATTTACAATATTACCCTAAATCCATGGCTTTTATATATTACCCTTAACCTACTGTGATTTAACTTTAAAACAACCATGCAAATTTAATTATGCATTGGCTCCTAAGGGATGCACGCATATATCAGTTTTCATCTCTCATGGACCGATCATTTGCAGTTAAGTTACAAACCACTGAAAATCAATTTTTAATGGAAATACTCTTACAACCTTAGCTGTAAAAAGACCAAAAATTCAGGTGTAATATCAAGTGGCAGGTTATTAACTATAACTTCAATTTTATGTTCTTTTGACACAAGGCTATGTCAGCCATGAATAAGTGTGCTTTTACCACACAAGTCACACTTACCAGAAGGTTATTTGTCAAAGAAGGTTTTAGTGGGTCCAGCTTTGAGCTCATAGGAACCCTGATGGAAATTCTGAGCTGTTTAGTAAGAAGGTACTGAACCAAAACAATAGTGCTGAAATGATGTTAAAGGTCTAAATGGAAATCAGAGAAGCAAGGAAATGTAGAGTTAAGTTTAAACTCCATCGTTAACCATACCAGCCAACTTAGAAAGGCTTTTAGGTATATTGTATAAATGATCACAAAATCAGTATCTACACTGGAGCAATATTTCTGCAGTGAGATATGTTCATTTGCTATTTGCCTATATTCCTGTAGTTTAATTTTTAATATTTGCTTGATTATTATGGGAATAAACTTAGATTCAAATACATATGACCTGGTATTAATCAGAAGCTAATAATGACAGTTGCATATAATACATTTTCTCATGAATTGAATGGTACGTATTTCTTAGCCAAGTAAAGTCCTGTGAAAGCCTAGTTTACAAGCTGAAATATTGCAGAATTACCTAGAGTAGAAAATTATCCTACAGATCTATAAATAAACTTTATTATAATTCTGAGGCTTAATTTATTTTTTGAAAAAAATCTGTACTACTAGTAGTGTAATAATTTAATAATCAATTCTACTATTACTCATAGACAATCTGATATTTGAATAGAATCTTTTAAAGTTCCTAATTTTTAGTACTAATTCTGATGATTTTCATGGAACATAGCAGTTGTTCAGAGAATTAAGTTTATACCACTACAATAAACAATAATATTTTACTGGGGAAATAAAAATGAACTGATTACCTCAAAATATTCATTAAGTGATACAGGGATTTTGAACTATATAATGTTCTTATGGAATTCCTTTTTAGTTCTACATTTTACAGTAATTTTTAAAAAAGAATTAGGTTGTAATTTAGTCAGGTACACAAAGACATGTACACACACACACAGACACACACACACACGATAAAACATACATTTCCAGGGAAATTTTTTTGTTTGTTTGAGTGGCACCTAATTATGTTTCAACATGAGAGAAATTTTTGGCTTTATAATAAATAAATACAAGAGTTATATTTTCATCACAGCCTTGGGAATCTGTTTTAAAGGTATCCAAATTTAAATATAAATACTCAAAAAACAGTATATAAAGTTCCTTACACTGGAAATTTTTACATCCAGACTTAGAAGTTGACTTACTAAAATATAAGCTGCATAATGTAGAGGTTTTGTTTGCTTTTGTTTGTTGCTATAAACCTAGAACTGTTCCTAGCATGTAATAAGGACTTATTAGTATTTATTGAACAAAAGTTACTTTCCAATATCAGCTCCCATTCTTTAACAATAAAGCATGTTTGAAAATTCAGTCTTGTCCACATTACCCAGAGGAAAGCCTGAACCATTTAATCTTACTGACATATTTCTAACTAGAACTTCTAGTTGCTTGAGGCTCAAGTTGAAATCCCTTGCCTTTCTAGTATAACGTGAGCTTAATCTTTACTGCCAATTTTGTTCTAGCCTGAACATGAATTTTTTTACAGTATTTATCATGAGAGAACTCAACTCTTTTACAAAAAATAGCATACTATGTTTAACTGTAAAATGAGTATCACTATTTTTAGCTATTTTAGAATATATTGTTTACTTAATTTTAGAAGTAGAGACTTTTATTTTAGTCGTTTATTTCCAGTAAATATGAAGGTTATGTTTTCAACCAAAAAAATGATGTTTAAATAGAAACAAACTAAGGTGATTCTTACAAAACAAACTTCAAAACATTTTTTTTTTTTTTTGGTTGTGGTGGTTTAGTCGCTAAGTTATTCTGATTCTTGTGACATCACGGACTGTAGCCCACCAGGCTCCTCTGTCCCTGAGATTTCTCAGGCAAGAATACTGGAGTGGGTTGCCATTTCCTTTTCCAGGGGATCTTCCCAACCCTGGGATTGAAGCCATGTCTCTTGTATTTCTGGCAGTCTCCTGCATCCCAGGAGGACTCTTTACCAACTGAGCCACCAGGGAAGCCCAAGAAATTGCAAATTTGTTTTTAACAAAATAAAATACAAAAAGGGCTAGTATTAAGCAGACTAGTGATATTTCCTTTGTTGCTGTGAATAGTGTTTCACTATTGTCTTGCTTCTAAGCTATTTTTTCTACATTATTGAAGTCCCTATTTAGTAATAGTGCTTTCTTTTGCTTTCTCCAGCCCTCTATTTTGTCCTTAGGTGGAAGTATTTAGAATGACTTACAGTGCTTTGACTTGCAGTTTACTTCTGAGTGAGCACCCTGGTGGCTCAGATGATAAAGCGTCTGCCTACAATGCGGGAGACCCAGGTTCAATCCCTGGGTTGGGAAGATCCTCTGCGTAAGGAAATGGCAACCCACTCCAGTACTCTTGCCTGGAAAATCCCATGGGCAGAGAAGCCTGGTAGGCTACAGTCTGTGGGGTCACAAAGAATTGGACACGACTGAGCGACTTCACTTTCACTTTCATTTTATTTCTGATATAAGGAAAAACAAACCTTAAACAAAAATAATAAGACCCTAAAACTCAAGTATCAATATGGATTGGCAAGAGAAACTGCATAAATTGCTCTCCAGAATAGTCAATTATTAATACCAAATCAACTGCTTATGTAACATGTACATACACAACCTGCTTTGGATGTGGGTTCACAGTGATTCATTGTTCATTACAATAGTAACCAACAAAAGAAGAGAAAATGCAGAACAATATAGCCTAGTCTTTAAAAGCCAAGTGGGAATAAAAAAACATAATTTAATCATTTAAAATTAATTGTCATAAAATTCTTTCAGGCATTTTTGTTACACTAAAAGTGCCGTTTATTTACTTAGGCACTACTTTCATTGGTGAAAATATCTTAATGGAATAATTGTTAACCATCAAGTACACTGGGGAAAGAGTGCTCCCTTGGAGTTTCCTGGGGAGCAATATGTGGGCTTCTCAGAATAAGCCCACATATTGGGCTGAGATATTGGAATTTGGGGACATGCATATTTTAGAGAAGCATATTCAATAATATAAATTTTATATCTGTATAAAAGTCTAAAACTTTAGAAAGCAAATCTAAACATGGTCTTCCAGACAGATAAATGAGCCAGTTTCAAAATCTCATTTTACACACTGTTTCTTGGACCCCCTCTCCTTAACATTCATGTGAATTTGAATCCTCTGGGTGGCAAGGATGATAAGAAAGCCTTCCTCAGTGATCAATGCAAAGAAATAGAGGAAAACAACAGAATGGGAAAGACTAGAGATCTCTTCAAGAAAATTAGCAATACCAAGGGAACATTTCATGCAAAGATGGGCTCAAAAAAGGACAGAAATGGTATGGACCTAACAGAAGCAGAAGATATTAAGAAGAGGTGGCAAGAATACACAGAACTGTACAAAAAAGATCTTCACGACCCAGAAAATCATGATGGTGTGATCACTTACACTCACCTAGAGCCAGACATCCTGAAATGTCAAGTTAAGTGGGCCTTAGGAAGCATCACTATGGAAACGCTAGTGGAGGTGATGGAATTCCAGTTGAGCTCTTTCAAACCCTGAAAGATGATGCTGTGAAAGTGCTGCACTCAATATGCCAGCAAATTTGGAAAACTCAGCAGTGGCCACAGGGCTGGAAAATGTCAGTTTTCATTCCAATCCCAAAGAAAGGCAATGCCAAAGAATGCTCAAACTACCACACAATTGCACTCATCTCTGCTGCTGCTGCTGCTGAGTCACTTCAGTCATGTCCGACTCCGTGCAACCCCATAGACAGCAACCCACCAGTCTCCCCCGTCCCTGGGATTCTCCAGGCAAGAACACTGGAGTGGGTTAACATTTCCTTCTCCAATGCATGAAAGTGAAAAGTGAAAGTGAAGTCGCTCATTCTTGTCCGACTCTTCGCAACCCCATGGACTGTAGCCTACCAGGCTCCTCTGCCCATGGGATTTTCCAGGCAAGAGTACTGGAGTGGGTTACCATTGCACTCATCTCACACACTAGTAAAGTAATGCTCAAAATTCTCCAAACCAGACTTCAGCAATATGTGAACTGTGAACTTTCAGATGTTCAAGCTGGTTTTAGAAAAGGCAGAGGAGTCAGAGATCAAATTGCCAACATCTGCTGGATCATTGAAAAAGCAAGAGAGTTCCAGAAAAACATCTATTTCTGCTTTATTGACTATGCTAAAGCCTTTGACTGTGGATCACAACAAACTGTGGAAAATTCTGAAACAGATGGGAATACCAGACCACCTGATTTGCCTCTTGAGAAATCTGTATGCAAGTCAGGAATTGGACATGGAAAAACAGACTGGTTCCAAATAAGCAAAGGAGTACATCAAGGCTGTATATTGTCACCCTGCTTATTTAACTTATATGCAGATTACATCATGAGAAACGCTAGGCTGGATGAAGCACAAGCTGGAATCAAGATTGCCAGGAGAAATATCAATAACCTCATATATGCAGATGACACCACCCTTATGGAAGAAAGCGAAGAGAAACTAAAGACTCTCTTGATGAAAGTGAAAGAGGAGAGTGAAAAAGTTGGCTTAAAGCTCAACATTCAGAAAACTAAAATCATGGCATCTGGTCCTATCACTTCATGGCAAAGAGATGGGGAAACAGTGGAAACAGTGGATGACTTTATTTTGGGGGGCTCCAAAGTCACTGTAAATGGTGATTGCAGCCATGAAATTAATAGACGCTTACTCCTTGGAAGGAAAGTTATGACCAACCTAGACAAAATATTAAAAAGTAGAGACGTTACTTTGCCAACAAAGGTCCATCTAGTCAAGGCTATGTTTTCCAGTTCTCTTGAAGGAGCTGAGCAGATTATTTATTTCTATGTCACTACACAGGAATTGACAGAAAAGGGACATAAAGGAGCTTTTGGGTTGGCGGCAATACTTTTGTCTTTATTGTTCTGGTGATTACAAACCACCATAAAAATTTTCAAACTGCATTACATATATACTTCAAAGTGGATACACTTTAGATTGTAAGCTGTATTTAAACATTATTTTTTTAAATATTATTTTTAATTGTTGCTATGAATACTTATTTACCACATAATATCAATTTTATCATTATTTAAAAAAATCATCATGTATTTTGCATCATCTTATATTAATTTTCTTCTTTTTGACATTTATATTGTAACAGTTTTCTTAGTAAAAGCCTATGAGGGGTAACATTATAATTTTGGCTTAAAAAAAGACTTTAAATCCTCTTATCTTTGAGTGGTTGATAAAACAAGAAACAGATTCTAGATTGACAGTTATTTTGAATATATTATTTTGAATGCATTATTCTACTGTCTCTGGAATCTATTGTTCCAAATGAGAAATCTGCCAGTCTTTCAGTCTTTTTAAAGAAGTCCTTACTTTTTTTTTTTATCTTTGATATTCTGTAATTTCAGTCTGATGAATCTCAGGTGAAATTATTTTTTTATTTCCTACTTAAAACTTGATGTGATCTTTTAAATTAAAGACTCTTGTCTTTCTTCTATTTGAGACAATGCTCAGACTTGATTTCTAAGAGGATTTCTCCCCTCCTGTTCTGTTTATTTTCTCTCTGAGACTGCTTACACTCATTGTTCTTAATTTGCAAGTAAAACAAACTGCCTGAGTTAAGGTAAAGAAAAAAATTCTCACTTAAGGAGGCAGAAGAATCAAAATCAGTACATGAGTATAAGTACAAGGGAGTGAAGCAATGGGCAGAGAAGAGCCTGCCACAAAAGGAGGCCAGAGAGAACCACACCACCATCGCTGAATATGACAGTTTGTTATCTGTATGGCCAACACCACAGACACTGGACAGCAGAAACGGGCTTTTACAACCACGTCCACTGAATTCTAGTGACTTTTGAATATTGCTGTGCCCATCCGAAAAGATGCTTCACTCTCCCTTCTTAATGGGAACATAGTACCCCATATTGTCCAATATGCAAGAAAGGATGAGCAGTATCCTTTTTCATTCCATAGTGGGATATAGACTCTACCTCTCATGAATTCTGATAGTATGCAACATTTCTTAATAAAAAGTAGTTTCAGACCTTCAGGTCCCTGAGTAATGAAAGATTCAATACTATTCAACAATTTAGACATCTTTCTTTTGAGATCTTTCTCATATAATATACCATCACCAGCACAAATGGAAATACATTCTTTTTCTCTTCAACTTCAAAGTTTATAGATTATTTTCTCTACAGTTTTCCATTTTCCTTCATGTCACTTTATGATCACATATCAATATATTATCATCGATGAACCAAAATGTAAATTTGATCATGACCTAATTGTGTAAAAATTCATGGAGAATACTTGAATATAAATGTAAAATTTGTTAAAATATAGTTATACTGGTAACATACCACAGATAAAAAATATGAGTAGCTATCATTGTTGTGCTTATACTTTATTTTTCCCTCAAGGCAACATAGAATATTTGTAATCTCAATTCACTTCATTTCCTTTCTTAATAATTTTAGTTCATGGTTTATGTTGCTGTCTCCAGTTCTACTCCAATAATAATCTTTAGCAATGTTATTATACACCTAGATAAAAAGCCCAGTGCCTTGGTTTCTCAGTTGTTTGAAATACTTTTGACTAATGATCTTGTCCTCTGATTGCTCTAACGTCCACCATGATCATACTCTAGACCTTGTCATTGCCAATATTCAGAAGGCTTCCATAATTGCATTTACAAGCATTCTACACCCCAAACACCACCTATTGTTTCTTGCTTCCTCATGCAGCAAATCTATCTCTACTACTTGTCTGTACAGGGAGTTATTAACATAGTTCCACAAAGCACTTGGTCTGGTAACTTGAATCTCAGAGTAAAGACAAGTAGTTAATTCTCTGCCAACCCATTGTTGTACTTGCATGAATCCTCCTTATTGTTTTGCTATCTGCTTGGCAAATGCCTACTCTAAGACCACTACACTAATTGAAAAAGTTAGTAAGATATAATTTTGTGATGTTTAAAATAATAAATATCAGGGCAGTTATTTGTTACACTGAGTAACCTAGACTATTATGACTGAAAAAAAATTTTTGCCTAGAAGTGCAATGTGATGTAAAACTATCTTTTTAAGGCTGTGGCTTAGAGACCTGGCAGAAGAAAATGAAGATACTAGAGGCTTGCAGGTGTTAGTAAATATTTGACTTCATGAAATACAGCTTTAGGTGAAGAGTTTTTTTAAATGAAGTTTTATTGGAGGATAGTTGATTTACAATACTGTGTTAATTTCTGCTATATAGTAAAGTGAATCAGTTATACATATATATAGATCATCTCTTTTTTAGATTCTATTCCCATTATATAGTATTAAGTAGAGTTTCTTGTGCTGTACAGTGGGGCTTTCTGGGTAGCTCAAACAGGAAATAATCTGCCTGCAGTGCAGGAGACCTGGGTTTGATCCCTGGGTTGGGAAGCTCCCCTGGACAAAGGCATGGCAGCCCACTCCAGTATTATTTTCTTACCTAGAGAATTCCATGGACAGAGGAGCCTGGTGGGCTCCAGTCCACGGGGTTGCAATGAGTCAGACACGACCAAGTGACCAATACACTTTGTTAGTTACTTATTATATCTATAGTAGGTCTGTATATGTCAATTCCAATCTCCCGATTTATCCCTTCCTCCTTCCCCTCTTGGTAACCATAAGCTTGTTTTCTACATCTGTGACTCTGTTTTTGTTTTGTAAATAGGTTCATTTTTACCAATTTTTTAGGTTCCACATATAAGGAATATCATATGATATTTGTCTTTGTCTAATTTATTTTATTCAATATGACAAACTCTCGGTCTATCCATGTTGCTGCAAATGACATTATTTTGTTATTTTTTATGACTGAGTAATATTCCATTGTAGATATATACTACATCTTTATCCATTCCTCTGTTGATGGACATTCAGGTTGCTTCCATGTCCTGGCTATCGTAACTAGTGCTACAATAAATATTGGGGTGCTTATATCTTTTCAAATTATGGTTTTCTTCAAATATATGCCCAGTTATGAGATTGCTGGCTAATATAGTAGTTCTATATTTAGTTTTTCTAAGGAAACTTCATAGGGCCCTCCCAAGTGGGGTTTATGGTAAAGAACCTGCTTGCCAATGCATAAGATGTAAAAGATGCTGGTTCGAGCCCTGGGTCAGGAAAATCCCCTGGAGAAGGGCATGGCAACCCACTCCAGTAACCTTGCCTGGAGAATCCCATGGACAGAGGAGCCTGGTTGGCTACAGTCCATGGGGGTTGCACAGAGTCAAACATGACTGAAGCGACTTACTGCCCATGCACCTTCATACTGTCCTCCA
This sequence comes from Bison bison bison, assembly GCF_000754665.1. Taxonomy (NCBI): domain Eukaryota; kingdom Metazoa; phylum Chordata; class Mammalia; order Artiodactyla; family Bovidae; genus Bison; species Bison bison. The sequence continues at coordinate 5,412,612 of NW_011494923.1, read as the reverse complement.
TGCTGCTGTACCAGCCTTACATCCTACTGGCAGTGCAAGAGGGTTCCCTTTTCTCCACACTTTCTATTGTTTGTAAATTTTTTGATGTTGGCCATTCTGACTTGTGTGAGGTGATACCTCACTACAGTTCTTGATTTGCATTTCTCTAATAATTAGCAAGGTTGAGCATTTATTCATGACTCTTCCCCATCTGTATTTCTTCTTTGGAGACATGTCTATTTAGGTCTTCTGCCTATTTTGATTGGATTATTTGTTTTTTGGATATTGAACCACATGAGTTATTTGCAAATTTTAGAGATTAATCCCTGTTATTTGCATTGTTTGCAAATATTTTCTCCCTTCTGTGGGATCTCTTTTCATTTTGTTTATGGTTTCCTTTGCTATGTATAAACTTTTGAGTTTACTTCAGTCCTGTTTGCTTATTGGTATTACTCTAGGAGGCAGATCAAAAAAGATCTTACTGCAATTTATATCAGAAAGTGATCTACCATGTTTTCCTGTAAGAGTTTTACAGTGTCCAGTCTTACACTTAGGTATTTAGTTCATTTTGAGTTTACAAATTGAGCAGGATAGAAAGTCCAGAGATAAAACAGTACACTGATGGTTATGTAATCTACAATAAGGGAGGCAAGAATATGCAATGGGGAAAAAACCAGTTTCTTCAAGAAGTAGTGCTGGGAAAACTGGTTATATAAAAGAATGAAATTAGAACATTCTCTAACATTATACACAAACATAATCTCAAGAAGATTAAAGACCTAAATATAGGTGAAGATTTAAAAAATTAATAGAACATTTATAAAAAATAGTGTGTATTGGTTACTTTTGGCACTGACAAGGGAAAGATGACTTTAAAAAATGATTAGCTCATTCACAACTAAGTATAAAGTGTATAGGAACACTAAAGAGTGGCCATTTTTTACTGCCCAGCCTTTCCATGCCCCACACAACCAGAAAAAGATAAAACTGCAAAAGCTTTTTGTAAACATCAGATGACAATATATACTGCACATTTACTACTGTGAAATATGATAACCTACATATTTCAAAGTATATATCAGATTTGACATATGTATACAATCCAAGAAACCGCTGCCACAAACAGGGATAGGAACAATGCCAGCACCCCCTAAAGTTTTCTTGTGCTTTTTGTAATCCACCCCTCCTCTACAGCCTCACCAGGCAACTGCTGACCTGCTTTCTGTCACTTTTAAAAACCAATGAATGGATTAAAGTGTCTCAGAGCAAAGATCAAGTTAAGAATGTAGAGCCTACTTGAATTTAGATCCTTTCAAATGTACAAAATGCCTCAGGGAAAAAAAAGAATAGGTATGTGACTTTCTCACTAAAGCTTAAGAGTTTCAAGATAACTGGAAAGAAATAGAGAAAAAGACACATGAGTTAGCAATCCAAAAAATAGAGAGATGTAAAATTTGTATCTCAAAAATAATATTGTGTATTGTTTCTGGCACAAACAATATATTGAAATTAAAGAAAAACGATGCCTCTGGATTTTTGAAAGCAGTGTGCTTTCTAAAGAGGCAGTGGACTGGACAGTTTGAGCCAAAATTTACCCCTGTTCCCCTAGCCCTGAATTTCCAGAAAGCGGACTGAGTAATCTGCTGTCACAGAGTGAGTGTGGTCTTCTCTAATTTCCAGAAGAAGAATCAAAGATTAACAAGAGATCATTCCTACCCCCAGGGTAATAAGCACTCCCAAAATATGTATGTGTTAAATTTTTTTGAATGACTGTGGCAGGCCTCAGTTTTTTATTGGTAACTGAAGCAGAAGGTATTAAGAAGAGGTGGCAGGAATACACAGAACTGTACAAAAAAGATCTTCATGACCAAGATAATCATGATGGTGTGATCAATCACCTAGAGCCAGACATCCTAGAATGTGAAGTCAAGTGGGCCTTAGAAAGCATCACTATGAACAAAGCTAGTGGAGGTGATGGAATTCCAGTTGAATTATTTCAAATCCTGA
>NW_011494923.1:5409806-5410526 GCF_000754665.1 Bison bison bison | reverse complement strand
ATGCTCAAACTACCGCACAATTGCACTCATCTCACACACTAGTAAAGTAATGCTCAAAATTCTCCAAGCCAGGCTTCAGCAATACATGAACCGTGAACTTCCAGATGTTCAAGCTGATTTTAGAAAAGGCAGAAGAACCAGAGATCAAATTGCCAACATCTGCTGGATAATCGAAAAAATAAGAAAGTTCCAGAAAAACATCTATTTCTGCTTTATTGACAATGCCAGAGCCTTTGACTGTGTGGATCACAATAAACTGTGGAAAATTCTGAAAGACATGGGAATACCAGACCACCTAACCTGCCGCCTCTTGAGAAACCTATATGCAGGTCAGGAAGCAACAGTTAGAGCTGGATATGGAACAACAGACTGGTTCCAAACAGGAAAAGGAGTCCGTCAAGGCTGTATATTGTCACCCTGCTTATTTAACTTCTATGCAGAGTACATCATGAGAAACGCTGGGCTGGAAGAAGCACAAGCTGGAATCAATATTGCCGGGAGAAATATCAATAAGCTCAGATATGCAGATGACACCACCCTTATGGCAGAAAGTGAAGAGGAACTAAAAAGCCTTTTGATGAAAGTGAAAGTGGAGAGTGAAAAAGTTGGCTTAAAGCTCAACATTCAGAAAACGAAGATCATGGCCTCTGGTCCCATCACTTCATGGCAAATAGATGGGGAAACAGTGGAAACAGTGTCAGACTTTGTTTTTTTGGGCTC
>NW_011494923.1:5393682-5409621 GCF_000754665.1 Bison bison bison | reverse complement strand
TAGTCAAGGCTATGGTTTTTCCAGTGGTCATGTATGGATGTGAGAGTTGGACTGTGAAGAAGGCTGAGCGCCAAAGAATTGATGCTTTTGAACTGTGGTGTTGGAGAATACTCTTGAGAGTCCCTTGGAGTGCAAGGAGATCCAACCAGTCCATTCTGAAGGAGATCAGCCCTGGGATTTCTTTGGAAAGAATGATGCTAAAACTGAAACTCCAGTACTTGGGCCAACAATGAGCCAAGAGTTGACTCATTGGAAAAGACTCTGATGCTGGGAGGGATTGGGGACAGGAGGAGAAGGGTGGGGGGAGCGAGCTCCGGGGCTGGTCCCCGGCAGAAGGGGACAACAGAGGATGAGATGGCTGGATGGCATCACTGACTCAATGGACGTGAGTCTGAGTGAACTCCAGGAGTTGGTGATGGACAGGGAGGGCTGGCGTGCTGCGATTCACGTGGTTGCAAAGAGACGGACACCACTGAGAGACTGAACTGAATTGAAATAGTTGACAACCAGCTCCCTGGGGAAATATAACTCTGATTTTTAGTCTTTGCTGATTTCCCTGGTAGAAGTATACCCACCACAGCCAATTTCAAACTACCAGTATAATGTTAACTGACACATTTCTTGAAAATTTAATAGTTGGGACTTGGAAGCCAATATATTCTGACACTAGCATGTCACTGTGTATGTCTTACCCTTTTCCTTATGATGGAAATTGCATAGCGTAGTCACATTGTCCTTATCTCACTATTGTGTTTGGGATGTCTGGGGGCATAGCTTTTCCTTTCAATTCATGGCCATAGTATCTAACAGAGGGGTACCGAGACTGGATAGCAAGACTACCACACAGCATACACAGGCCATGGATTTTGAGGCTGATGCTATAAAGCTATAAAGAAGAGGAGGAAAGGAGTGAGTGAAGCATTGGGAAAACAGAAGACCACACAGTGGTAGTCATCAGTACTACTTGCTGATTATTTTTGGCATCCAGTGTTTCAGGAATATAGTAGGAATACAGGTCCCTGCCTTATGCTTATTTTACCTCTCTGACTTGACTTCTCCTTTTACTATCCCCCTTATCTCCTTACTCTCACCCCATTATGTTGCTCTCCGTGTCATTCTTATTCATGCACCAACTACATGCAAAGGTCCATCTGCTCAAAACAATGTTTTTCCAATTATCCACCTGATTCAGTACCAGTATCCTTCAAATCTTTATTCAAATATGATCTCAGAGTTGACTACCCTAATTATCCTATCTCAGCAACAGACACGATAAAATTCTCTAACTCAGTTTTACTTTTGTCCTCAATCAATATATTGGCTTACAATATATAACTTAGATTTTTATGATACTCATTGCTTATTTTTGCCTTGCACACCAGCGAGAGCAAGTCTTTCTACAAAGGAAAGACTTTTGATTATTTTTATTGTATTTTTTCTGTTGCTGAGAAAGTCTCTTAGCCAGTGTCTGACTCTTTGTGACCTGGACTGTAGCCCACCAGAGTCTTCTGTCCTTGGAATTCTCCAGGCAAGAATACTGGAGTGGCTTGTCATTCCCTTCTCCAGGTGATTTTCCTGACCCTGGAATCCAACCTGGGTCTCCTTCATCACAGGCAGATTCTTTATCATCCGAGCCACCTCAAACCAGAGTTATCTTTTACATATAACTGGGGGTTAAATGAATATTCAGTGAAGTCGCTCAGTCATGTCTGACTCTTTGTGCCCCCATGGACTGTAGCCTACCAGGCTCCTCCGTCCATGGGATTTTTCAGGCAAGAGTACTGGAATGGGTTGCCATTTCCTTCTCCAGGGGATCTTCCTGACCCAGGGATCAAACCCAGGTCTCCAGCACTGTAAGCAGACTCTTTTACCGTCTGAGCCACCAGGTAAATCCCTACTTTATTGAATGAATTCAATACTTTATTTAAATGAATATTTACTGAATAAATAAATTTCATGTGTGATTTGAAAAATAGGTCACATTTGTTCATGCATGCATGCTAAATTGCTTCAGTTGTGTCTGACTTTTTGCAATCTTGTGGACCGTAGCCTGATGGGCTCCTCTGTCTATGGGAATCTCCAGGCAAGAATACTGGAGTGGGTTACCATGCTGATTTCATCTGTCACCAAATCCTGAGTTATGATCCATTGGAGAGACTTGAAGATGAGGTATTGTGCCTTTAATAGTGGATGGGATCCCTCTTGGTGAGGTGAAGTGTCTTTTGATAAGTTTCTGAATAGTCTCCATTGTACTATTAGACTAACTCCGTTTTATTTGTCTCAAGACCTCAGCAAGCCCGAGGCTGTAGGGGAAGTTAGATGACTGACATCCTTATACAAGTTATTATATTCTCAGGAATATTATGAATCTGCTCCACATGGCAATACTTTTATTTCAAAAAATTTCCCCTTTTGTTTTATCATGCAAACTGCTAAATTGCTGCAGGTCTCTTTGCAGATGTGAAATAGGTTGGAAATGCATTATACATACCAGTCATATCATTTCAGGTTTCTCTTTGAATATTTCTTTCCCCTTTCATTTGAAAGACCCTGAGGCTGTGAAATGTGTCAGATCTAGAATTTAGGTAAAATCATTCCAAAAACCTTGGTAACTCAAGCCTGACCATTTTAATCATCAAACTGTAGCATTTTCTTTGGTTGTAGAAATTAAAATAGGAACTTAAGATATCCATATTTCGGTCCTAGGGGCACCCTGGTTAATTTTCATATGCCAGGTTGTGTCCTTAAAAGGTAGACTCTTTGATCATTATTTTTACCTTTCTGTCCAATATCTTAACTCTGTCAGATAAGTGTTCTAGTATGTTCCTGCCACTCTTAGGTCAAATCATTTCCCTTGAAATATCTTCCATTTTTACTACCACATCTACCAATATCCTTAGCCCATAAGAAATTGCCATAACAGTGCTTAATTTCTCAATGCCTTGGTGGTAAAATAATCTTCTCAGTCTTTAAGTTGAACAGTATGGTAGTAGAATAGTTATGGAATAAGGTATATAATAGTTATTATATTATAACCTATTTCAATAGTTTTTATTGATATTTATCACATCATTCTAAGGATTTTATGATAACTCAATCTTGTTTCATTTCCTCTCATTGAACCAACTAAATAAACAATTACGACTAGCTGCTTAGGTTAACGTATTAAATCTAAATTGTGTAACAAACACATCTATATCACATTTCCTTAATCTGGGCACATTTGACACTTGGGGCTAGAAAATTCTTTATTGTAGGTCATCAGCCTTGTTCATTATACGATATTTAGCTGCATGACTGGCTTCTATCCACTGGATGACAATTATAAACTCCCCTAGTTTTGACAAACAAAAATGCTTCCAGAATTTACTGAAAGTCTCCTTGAGGACAAAATCACCTCTGAATGAGAATTACTGAAATAAATCAATATATTCAGCCAAAATATTTTTTTTTTCACCTTGTGGTCAACCATTGCTTGACTACATATCCACAAATATTCTTCATAAATGACCTCCTATGAATTAGTCATGTCTTGCAATTTTTTTTGTTTTGTTTTTGGTAGTTTGTATCTCCTCAGGCTTTATTGGCCTCCTGAAGCATTCTAGAATTTAACTCTAAGGGATAATGACAGTGGGGTTTGAGGTTTGGCTTTCTATTTGTATGCAACTTCTGGAGATAAGGCGGGTGAGAGCCGTTCACCTAGGTAAAGAATGTCTTATTACCTAGGAATAACAGGTAGGGAAACTTTGATTAGCAAGGGAAATATAAGTATACATTCACTTGTATGTGTTTTAACTTATCCAGTGTGTTTTTAGTGTCAATGAATATACACATATATACACACATCTATCTATTTATATGTTCACCTATAATAAGATAAAGAAACATAGAATTTAAAATCTTAAACATTTCAAGCATATACATACATTCAAAACATTATATAACCATTACCACATCCATCTCCATAAATTCTTTTCATATTGTAAAATATTAGTATTATAAACCTGAAACTTAAAGATGGTATCTTTAAACTTAAAGAGTTAATACTCTCCTTTGCTCCCTAGCAACCACCGTTCTACTTTCTGTCTCTATGATTTTTGACCTCTCTAAATACTTCATATAGATAGACTTGTACAGTATCTATCTTTTTATGACTATCATTTCACTTCGTGCATCCTCGGGGTTCATCCATGTAATTGCATATGTCAGAATTTCCTTTCTTGTTAGGGCTACCTAACATTCCACTGTATGTTGTATGTATCCATTGTATGTATATACCACCTTTTGCTTATCGTTTCATCCATCGGTGAACACAGGGTTACTGCCACATTAGAGCTATTGTAAATTCTTTGAACATGGATATACAAATATCTCTTAGAGAACTTGCTTTCAATTCTTTTGGTTATATAACAAGAAGTGGAATTGCTGGATCATTTGTTAGTTCTACTTTAATTAAAAAAAAAAAAAATTATACCATTTTGCATTTCAACCAACAGTGCACAAGAGTTCCAAACTCTCATAGTTTTCTTTTCTTTTTTTTTGATAGTGGCCTTCCTAATAGGAGTGAAATGGTATCTCATTGTAGTTTTAATTTTCATTTCCCTAATGATTAGAGATTTTAAGCATCTTTTCACATGCTACTGGTCATTTCTATTTCTTTTTGGAGACATGTCTATTCACCTCTTTTGCTTATATTTGAATTAGGTTTTGTTGTTGTTGTTGTTCCTCAGACTCAACAATTTCCTTTGTCCTATCTTCAACCTTGTGAATTATTTCTTCTTCCTGCTCAACTGAGTCTTTGAATTCTTCTAGTAATTTTTAAAATTTCAATTATAGTAATTTTCAGCTCCAGAATTTCTTTTTGTTTTCTATTTTTAGGGTTTCTATTTCTCTATTGATATTTCTATTTTGTTAGCACATTGATTTCTTGATTTTCTCTTCATCTTCCCTTAGTTCTTTCAGGATATCTAAGACAGTCATTTTAAATTTCTTGTCTAGTATATATGTTATCAGATCTTTTCCAGGGGAAGTTTCTGTTGATTTTTGCCTTCTCATTTCTTTGAATTCCTTGTGATTTTTGTTGATGTTGTACAAAACTGGACATTTAAATCTGATAACTCTGATAATCAGACTCTCCCCTTTGCCCAGTTTTTTTCTTTTTTGTTATAGGCTATTTCTAGTTTCAACTTGAGGTGTAAATTTAAGGTATTTTCTGGTCTTTGCTGAGTCTTCACCTTTTCCTGAGCATGTATGGTCACTTTTTATTTTCCCAGTATAGGCAGTTGCTTTTGAATCTCTGGCTTTCTGAAAGAAGAAAGAAAAATGAAGGGCAGGAAAGAGCAGTGACCATTTCGGTTCCCTGGGAATCACTTTAGCTAGAGAAGGAGGAACCTGCCACAGTGTAGGGAAGCAGAACAACGGCTACTGAGCCTTTTGTTGGCATTTCTGTGATCAGAAGCAGGAATCAGTTATGAGAGCACTGACTAGATATTTGGAGGACAAGGTCCTTTTCACCTATCTTGGCTCCTGCACTGATCTCTCCAGTGACCAGTGAACAGATGCCTGTCACAGGTCTGGGGGTGGGACATAGATAATTCCTACTATGCTAAGAGCTAAAATTGACCAAAATTAAGCCCAGTTTACCATTCACATCTTTTTTGGGGAAGTTGAAAACCTTCACTAGGCTTTTGAGTTTGAAAATAATTACATCAGAGAGATTTTGCCATTGCAATTGTCCAGTAGGGAAACAGTTTCCTCAGGCTTCCTACTTTGCCATCTTCTCAGAATTCTCCTTTAAGTGAATATATATTTTAACTTCCATAATCATGGTCTTAGTCAAATATACATCAAAAATTATAGGTTGTTTTTCATAATCAATTTTAAGTGATGAGTGATACTGTATCTGTGAACATTTTGAAAATACTGATTTCAATGACTCTAAAATTTCTATTATTGCTCATTCTTTTTTTTTATAGTGCTACATATATGTCTGTTTTATTTTTTCCCTTTTTTTATTTAAATTTATTTATTTTAATTATAGGCTAATTACTTACAATATTGTATTGGTTTTGCCATACATCAACATGAATCCACCACGGGTGTACACGTGTTCCCCATCCTGAATCCCCTCCCTCCTCCCTCCCCGTACCATCCCTCTGGGTCATCCCAGTGCACCAGCCCCAAGCCAACTGTAATCACAAAGATACTTATTAAAAGAGTGAGGCTGAAGTGTTAGTGTCAGTGATACAAATAAGAAATACTCAACTAGCCATTGTTGGTTTTAAAGATGAAGGGTGGCTATAAGTCAAGAAATGTGGGAAGCTGAAAGAAGGTTGTTGTTCAGCCCCAAAGTTATGTCCAAACTCTTTGCAAACCCATGGACGGTAGTATGCCAGCTCCACTACCTTCCAGAGTTTGCTCAAATTCATGCCCATTGAGTTGGTGATGCTATCTAATCATCTAACCCTTTGCCCCCCCGCTTCTCCTTTTGCCTTCAATCTTTTCCAGCATCAGGGTCCTTTCCAATGAGTCAGCCCTTCACATGAGGTGGCCAAAGTACTGGAGCTTCAGCTTCAGCATCAGTCCTTCCAGTGAATATTCAAAGTTGATTTCCTTTAGGACTGACTGGTTTGATCTCCTTGCTGTCCAAGGGACTCCCAAGGGTTTTTCTTGAGAGAAAGTAAACCAACAAAAATATAAATCCTTCCCTATAGTGTCCAGAAGTAACACAACACTCCGGGCCACTTGATTTTACCCATGACCCGATTTGGACTTCTAATCTCCAGGACTACAAAATAACAAATTTGTATTGTTTTAAGCCAATAAATCTGTGGCCCTTTGTTATAGTTGTTGTTTAGTTGCTCAGTTGTGTCCAACTGTTTGTGACCCCATAAACTACAGCACACCAGGCTTCCCTGTCCTTCAGTATTTCATGGAGTTTGCTCAAACTCATTTGTTACAGTAGCAATATGAAACTGTGAGACCGTATTATCTACAGCTTGATTTTACTTTTAATTTTGTTCTAACTTTCTAGTGGGTTTCTAGTGTAGGAACCCGCTAGAATACATTAAGCAGGAAACAATATCATTTGTGATTTATAGTATTCTAGCTGATTAATGGAGAATAGACAACATGGAGTTGTTAGTGCAAGTAGGAGACTAGTTATGAGAGTACTGAATAGAAAAAAGAAGATATGGACTTTAGATCAAAGGAAATGAGGGCCTGGGCAAGGATTATACCTATGCATGGTGCCATATAGTTAAGTTCAAGCTATATTTTAAGAGTAGATCCATCTGTATTATTAATGTAAGCTGTGTATTATAGGTAATTACACAAAAGCACCTAAAATTGGTAACTGAGGGTTGAGAAAAAGATTTGGGAATTAGTGAATACATGCTAATTAAATTCATAAGACTTGAATATTTCAGTAGACCATAGATGAAAAATAAAAGTGCTAGAAAACTACACTGTGAAGTTTTCTATCATTTAGGCTTTGAAACAAGGAGGATGATTCAGGAAATTAGAAATATAAAGAATGAACAGTGAAGTAAATGGAAACTTAGTGGAAAGTAGGAGTGATCAATTGTTTCAAATACTGCTTAAAATCAAGTAAGATGATAAAATGAAAATCTTGAATTGATCATTGTCACTTAGGGATCTTTTGTCTCCTTGACATAGGTAGACTAAATAGACTCATGAGGACCGATTCTTCTTTGGCTGGTTTTGAGAAGGAAAAATCAAATAATAAAGCTGGTAAGTGGTTCATCTTTAACTGTTTGCCTACATATCAAGAATATCCATTATCCAATAATTTCATAAAAATATTTGGAGGAAGTAAAAGAAGCATATCACTTAAAGACAAAATATTTTGGTGAAAAAAGAAAAATGCTGGACTCTAATCCAGTATTCAATGACACCTTGAGAAGTTTAGGAGAGTCACTTTAAACTTTTGAGCCAAGAGAAAATCGGACTGTAGTTTTAAAGGGTACTTTTAACTCTTAACAACTACTGTGAAGTTTTTCACTTCTCTATAATTAACAACATTTCTTCTCTGCCATCTTACAAAAAGAAATGCCATTATGACTCAGTGTCATAATTAACTCCATTTAGAACTTGAATTGATTTTAATAGCATTCATAAAGTTCAGCCAAGATAAAAATGGTGTTATCTGTTTATCTGAACAGTTTTAAGCAATTATTTATTTAATAAAAGTTTCAGATAGAAACAGAGGTATTATATATGTTAATTGCTTGTAACTCATCCAGCCTGGCATCTCTTATGGTGTGCTCAGCATATAGATTAAACAAACAGGGTAACAGCAGACAGCCCAGACAACTGCTTTCTCAGTCTTGAACCGATCAATTCTTCCATACAGGGTTCTGACTATTGCTTATTGAACCCCATGCAGGTTTCTCAGGAGAAAGGTAAGATGGTCTGGTATTCCTATCTCTTCAAGAGCTTTACACAGTCTGTTATGATGCACACAATCAAAGGCTTTGATGTAGTCAATGTAACAGAGGTAGATTTATTTCTGGAATTCCCTCGGTTCAGTTCAGTTCAATTTAGTGGCTCAATCATTTACAGCTCTTTGAGACCCCATGAACCACAGCACACCAGGCCTCCCTGTCCATCACCAACTCCCTGAGTTCACTCCATGTCCATTGAGTCGGTGACACCATCTCATCCTCTGTTGTCTCCTTCTCCTCCTACCCCCTCAATCTTTCCCAGCATCAGGGTCTTTTCAAATGAGTCAGTTGTTCACATCAGGTGGCCAAAGTATTGGAGTTTCAGCTTCAACATCAGTCCTACCAATGAACACCCAGGACTGATCTCCTTTAGGATGGACTGGTTGGATCTCGTTGCAGTCCAAGGGACTCTTAAGAGTCTTCTCCAACACCACAGTTCAAAAGCATCAGTTCTTTGGCATTCAGCTTTCTTTATAGTCCAACTCTCACATCCATACATGACCACTGGAAAAAACATAGCCTTGACTAGATGGACCTTGGGTGACAAAGTAATGTCTCTGCTTTTTAATATGCTGTCTAGGTTGGTGATAACTTTCCTTCCAAGGAGTAAGAATCTTTTAATTTCATGGCTGCAATCACCATTTACAGTGATTTTGGAGCCTAGAAAAATAAGGTCAGCCATGGTTTCCACTCTTTCCCAATCTATTTGCCATGAAGTGATAGGATTGGATGCCATGATTTTAGTTTTCGGAATGCTGAGCTTTAAACCAAATTTTCACTCTCCTCTTTCACTTTCATCAAGAGCCTCTTTAGCTCTTCTTCACTTTCTGCCATTAGGGTGGTGTCATCTGCATATCTGAAGTTATTGATATTTCTCCTGGCAATCTTGATTCCAGCTTGTGCTTCCTCCAGCCCAGCGTTTCTCATGATGAATTCTGCAGATAAGTTAAATAAGCAGGGTGACAATATACAGCCTTGATGTACTCCTTTTCCTATTTGGAACCAGTCTGTTGTTCCATGTCCAGTTCTAAATGTTACGTCCTGACCTGTATACAGGTTTCTCAAGAAGCAGGTCAGGTGATCTGGTATTCCCATCTGTTTCAGAATTTTCCATAGTTTCTTGTGATCCACACAGTCAAAGGCTTTGGCATAGTAAATAAAGCAGAAACAGATGTTTTTCTGGAACTCTCTTGCTTTTTCAATGATCCAGCAGATGTTGGCAATTTGATCTCTGGTTCCTCTGCCTTTTCTAAAACCAGCTTGAACATCTGGAGTTTCACCATTCACTTATTGCTGAAGTCTGGCTTGGAGAATTTTGAGCATTACTTTACTAGTGTGTGAGATGAGTGCAACTGTGTGGTAGTTTGAGCATTCTTTGGCATTGCCTTTTTTGGGGATTGGAATGAAAACTGACTTTTTCCAGTCCTGTGGCCACTGCTGAGTTTTCCAAATTTGCGGACATATTGAGTGCAGCACTTTCACAACATCATCTTTCAGCATTTGAAAGAGCTCAACTGGAATTCCATCACCTCCACTAGCTTTGTTAATAGTGATTTTTCCTAAGGCCCATTTCATTTCACATTCCAGGATGTCTGGTTCTAGGTGAGTGATCACACCATTGTGATTATCTGGGTCATGAAGAACTTTTTTGTAGTTCTGTGTATTTTTGCCACCTCTTCTTAATATCTTCTGCTTCTGTTAGGTCCTTACGATTTATGTCCTTTATTAAGTGCATCTTTGCATGAAATGTTCCCTTGCTATCTCTAATTTTCTTGAAGTGATCTCTAGTCTTTCCCATTCTATTGTTTTCCTCTATTTCTTTGCATTGATCACTGAGGAAGGCTTTCTTATCTCTCCTTGCTATTCTTTGGAATTCTGCATTCAAATGGATATATCTTTTCTTTTCTCCTTTGCCTTTCACTTCTCTTCTTTGCACAGCTATTTTGCCTTTTGCATTTCTTTTTTTTGGGGGGTGATTGTCTTGAGCCCTTTCTCCTGTACAATATCATTAACCTCATCCATAGTTCATCAGGCACTCTGTCTATCAGATCTAGTCCCTTAAATCTATTTCTCACTTCCACTGTATAATCACTGGAATTCCCTAGCTTTCTCTATGATCCAGTGAATGCTGGCAATTCGATCTCTGGTACCTCCTCCTTTTCTGAACCTAGCTTGGAAATCTGGAAGTTTTTGGTTCACATAATGCTGAAGCCTATCTGCAAGATTTTAGTCATGACCTTTGTAGGATCGGGGATGAGCGCAACTTCCCAATGGTTAGCACATTCTTTAGTACTGACCTTCTTGGAATTGGGATGAAGACTGACATTTTCCAGTCATGTGGCCACTGCTGGGTCTTCCAGGTTTGCTGACATAATGAATACAACACACTGATGATGTGATCCTTTGGGGTTATAAATAGTTCTACTGGAATTCTGTTGCATCCACTAGCTTTATTAATGGCACTGCTTCCTAAGGCCCTCTTGATTTTCCTCTCCAGAATGTCTGGCTCTGGGTGGCTGACAACACCATCAAACAATCTGGTTAATTTATATCTTTTTTATACAGTTCTTCCACATTCTTTCCATCTCTTCTTGATCTCTTCAACATCTACTAGGTCTCTACCATTTATTTCCTTTATTGTGCCCATCTTTGGGAAAAATCTTCCCCTGATAGCTCCAATTTTCCTGAATAGATCTCTAATCTTTCCCCTTCTGCTATTTTCTTCTAGTTTTCCCCTTCTGCTATTTTCTTCTAGTTTTATAAACTGTTCATTGAAGAAGGCCTTCTTTTCTCTCTGTGTTGTTCTTTGGAATTCTGTGTTTAGTTGGATATACCTTTCCATTTCTCCATTGCTTTTTACTTCTCTTCTTTATTTAGATATTTATAAGGCCTCTTCAGATAACCTCTTTGCCTTCTTACTTTTCTTTTTCTTTTGGGATGGTTTTGTTTACTGCCTCCTACACGATATTACAGACTTCCATCCATAATTCTTCAGGTACTCTAGCTACCAGATTTAATCCCTTGAATCACCAAGGGATTAATTTACACAGGAGAAGAATCAACAGCCTCAGATATGCAGATGATACCACCCTAGTGGCAGAGAATGAAGAGGAACTAAGGAACCTCTTGATAAGGGTGAAGTAGGAAAGTGAAAGAGTGAGCTTAAAGCTAAATATTTAAAAAAACAAAGATCTTGGCATCTGGCCCCATTACTTCATGGCAAATAGAGAAGGTAAAGGAAGAATTAGTGACAGATTTCCTCTTCTTGGGCTCTAAAATCACTGCAGATGATGACTGCAGCCATGAAAACAGAAGATGTTTGCTTTTTGGCAGGAAAGCTATGACAAACCTAGACAGTGTGTTTAAAAGCAGAGACATTACTCTGACAACAAAGATCCGAAGGGTCAAGACAATGGTCTTCTCCGTGGTCATGTATGATTGTGACAGCTGGACTGTAAAGAGGGCAGAGCACCAAAGAATTGATGCCTTGTAATTGTGGTGCTGAAGAAGACTCCCGAAAGTCTCTTGGACAGCAAGGAGGTCAAACCAGTAAATCTTAAGGTAAATCAATTCTGAATACTCATTGGAAAGACTGATGCTGAAGCTGTTCAATTCAGTTGCTCAGTCGTGTCTGACTCTTTGTGACCACACAGACTGCAGCACACCAGGCTTCCCTGTCCATCACCAACTCCCGGACCTTATTCAAACTCATGTCCATATCGTCCTCTGTCATCCCCTTCTCCTCCTGCCTTCAGTTTTTCCCAGAATCAGGGTATTTTCCCTAGAGTCTGTTCTTCACATCAGGTGGCCAAAATATTGGAGTTTCAGCTTCAGCATCAGTCCTTCCAAAGAATATTCAGGATCAATTTCCTTTATGATTGACTGGTTGAATATCCTTGCAGTCCAAGGGACTCTCAAGAGTCTTCTTCAATACCACAGTCTGAAAGCATCAGTTCTTCAGCACTCAGCTTTCTATATAGTCCAACTCTCACATCCATACATGACTACTGGAAAAACCACAGCTTTGACTAGATGGAATTTTATCAGCAAAGTCATGTCTCTAATTTTTAATATGCTGTCTAGGTTGGTCATAACTTTTCTTCCAAGGAGCAAGCGTCTTTTAATTTCATTGTTGCAGTCACCATCTGCAGTGATTTTCGATCCCCCAAATTTAAGGTCTGTCACTGTTTCCACTGTTTCCCCATTTATTTGCCATGAAGTGAAGGGACCAGATGCCATGATAATTAGTTTTCTGAGTATTGAGTTTTAACTTTTTCACTCTCCTCTTTCACTTTCATCCAGAGGCTCTTTAGTTTCTCTCACTTTCTGCCATATCTGAGGTGTCTGCATATCTGACTTATTGATATTTCCCCCAGCAATCTTGATTCCAGCTTGTGATTCATTAAGCCACACATATTGCATGATGTACTCTGCATATAAGTTAAATAAGCAGGGTGACAACATACAGCCTTGACATATTCCTTTCCTGATTTAGGACCAGTCTGTTGTTCCATGTCCAGTTCTAACTGTTGTTTTTGACCTGCATACAGATAATCAGAAGGCAGTTAAGGTGGTCTAGTATTCCCATCTCTTGAAGAATTTTCCACAATATGTTGTGATCCATATAATCAAAAGGTTTGGTGTAGCCAATAAAGCAGAAGTAGATGTTTTTCTGGCACTCTCTTGGTTTTTCAATGATCCAATGGATGTTGACAATTTGATATCCAGTTCCTCTGACATTTCTAAATCCAGCTTGAACATCTGGAAGTTCTCAGTTCATGTACTGTTGAAGCCTGGTTTGGAGAACTTTGAGCATTACTTTGCTAGTGTGTAAGATGACTGCAGTTTTACAGTAGTTTGAACACCCCTGGCATTGCCTTTCTTTGAGATTGGAATGAAAACTGACCTTTTCCAGTCCTGTGGCCACTGTTGAGTTTTCCAAATTTGCTGGTATATTGAGTGCAGCACTTTCACAGCATCATCTTTCAGGATTTGAAATAGCTCCACTGGAATATCATCATGTCCACTAGCTTTGCTCATAAGGCCCACTTGACTTCACATTCTAGGATGTCTGGCTCTAGGTGAGTGATCACACCATCGTGGTGATCTGGGTCATGAATATCTTTTTTGTATACTTTTTCTGTGTATTCTTGTCACCTCTCCTTAATATCTTCTGTTTCTGTTAGGTCCATACCATTTCTGTTCTTTATTGTGCCCATCTTTGAATGATATATTCCCTTGGTATCTCTAATTTTATGAAGACATATCTAGTCTTTCCCATTCTATGGATTTCCTCTATTTCTTTGCATAGATCACTGAAGAAGGCTTTCTTATCTCTCCTTCTATTCTTTGGAACTCTGCATTCAAATGGAGGTATCCTTCCTCTTCTCCTTTGCCTTTAGTTTCTCTTCTTTTCTTAGCTATTTGTAAGGCCTCGTCAGACAATCATTTTGCCTTTTTGCATTTCTTTTTCTTGTGGATGGTCTTGATCATTGCCTCCTGTATAATGTCACGAACCTCTGTCCATAGTTCTTCAGGCATTCTGTCTATCAGAACTAATTCCTTGAATCTATTTGTCACTTACACTGTATAATCATAAGGGATTTGATTAGGTCATACCTGAATGGTCTAGTGTTTTTCCCTACTTTCTTCAATTTAAGTCTGAATTTGCCAATAAAGAGTCCATGATCTGAGCCACAGCTAGCTCCTGGTCTTGTTTTTGCTGACTGTATAGAGTTTCTCCATTTTGACTGCAAAGGATATAATCAATCTGATTTCGGTATTGACCATCTGGTGATGTCCATATGTAGACCCTTCTCTTGTGTTGTTGGAAGAGTGTGTTTGCTATGACAAGTGTGTAATTCTGTTAGCCTTTGCCCTGCTTCATTCTGTACTCCAAGGCCAAATTTGCCTGTTACTCCAGGTATCTCTTGGAGAAGACAATGGCACCCCACTCCAGTACTCTTGCCTGGAAAATCCCATGGATGGAGGACCCTGGTGGGCTACAGTCCATGGGGTCGCTAAGAGTCAGACACGACTGAGCAACTTGACTTTCACTTTTCATTTTCATGCATTGGAGAAGGAAATGGCAACCCACTCCAGTGTTCTTGCCTGGAGAATCCCAGGGATGGGGGAGCCTGGTGGGCTGCCATCTATGGGATCACAGAGAGTCAGACATGACTGAAGCAACTTAGCAGCAGCAGCAGCCAGGTATCTCTTGAGTTCCTACTTTTGCATTCCAATCTCCTATACTGAAAAGGACATATTTTGAATGTTGGTTCTAGAAGGTCTTGAATGTCCTCATAGAACCATTCAACTTCAGCTTCTTCAGCATTACAGGTTCACTCATAGACTTAGATCACTGTGATATTGAATGGTTTGCCTTGGAAACAAACACAGATCATTCTGTCGTTTTTGAGATTGCACCCAAGAACTTCATTTCAGACTCTTTTGTTGACTATGAGGGCTAATCCATTTATTCTAAGGGATTCTTACCCACAGTAGTAGATATAATGGTCATCTGAGTTAAATTCACCCATGTCAGTCCATTTTAGTTTGCTGATCCCAAAAATGTTGATGTTCACTCTTGCCATCTCCTATTTGACCACTTCTGATTTACCTTGATTCATTTCCATTTCCTATGCAATATTATTCTTTACATCATTGGACTTTACTTCCACCACCAGTCACATCCACAACTGGGTGTTGGTTTTGCTTTGGCTTTGTCTTTTTATTCTTTCTGGAGTTATTTCTCCACTCTTCTCCATTAGCATATTGGGTACCTACTGACCTGGGGTGTTCATCTTTCAGTGTCATATCTTCCTGCCTTTGCATACTATACATTGGGGTTCTCAAGAATATTGAAATGATTTCCCATTCCCTTCTCAAGTAGACCATGTTTTGTCAGAACTCCCCACCACCGACCATCCATCTTGGGTGGCTCTACATATCATGGCTCATAGTTTCATTGAGTTAGACAAAGCTGTCATCCATATGATCAGTTTAGTTAGTTTTCTGTGATTGTGGTTTTCATTCTATCTGCTTTCTGAGACATAAGGATAAGAGGCTTATGGAATCTTCCCGATGGGAGAGACTGACTGTGGGGGAAACTGGGTCTTGTTCTGATTAGCAGGGCCATGCTCAGTAAATCAATGAATACTCCATGGAAATACTGATGCTGAAACTGAAACTCCAGTATTTTGGTCATGTAGTTCCAACAGCTGACTCATTGGAAATGTCTCTGATACAGGGAAAGATTGAGGCCTGAAGAAGACTGGGGCATGAGAGGATGAGATGGCTGAATGGCATCACCAGTACACTGGACGTGAATTTGAGCAAACTTTAGGAGATGGTGATGGACAGAGAGGCCTGGTGTGCTGCAGTCCATGGGGTCACAAAGAGTTGGACACAACTGGGTGACTGAACAGCAACAATGAACAGTAACAACTTGATTAATTTGAATCATTTTAATTTC
>NW_011494923.1:5371107-5393582 GCF_000754665.1 Bison bison bison | reverse complement strand
ATTTTAATTTCAAATGCCAAATGTGTAGTATTGCATATAAGAGTAGGTTTTAAAAGATTTGTGTTTGTGTATTTATTTGACTTGAATATTTACACATCTAGAATATAGAAAATATTCAATTTTAGAACTTCAGAATATGTTAAAATAGATGAGTTAGTAGCAAGTACTATAGTTTGCTCATTTATCCAAAATTTATTTCCACTTCAAGAATGTATGAATTAAATATGTTTGTATTTGTCTGTTTTATCTTTTAAAATTTTCTTTGCATTTTGAATGCACAGAGATCTGGAAAATACATGGAGTATATTCATGCAAAATGTAATAAAACTATTCAACATATTTTCTTTTCTGCCTGACAGAATTATAGCTTGCTTGTAGGAAAAAATGTAGCTTAGAAAAAATTAAAATGACAATGTTGATCATAATATTTCTTTCTTTTTCTAGGAAGTTCTCAGAAAATATACCTGTATAAATCATAATATTCCAAATAAATTTTCACCCTTCTCCTTTCCAGCTTCTTCCCCACTAAAAAAATACTTTTGTAACTTCTTTCATCATAATTCTTTCATCATAATTTTTTGTTGAAGCTATACAAGTGGAAATTAAAAATTGAGGGCTATGTTTACCAGTGTTTGACATCAACATGGCTGCCAGATCATACCACATTAATATTGCTTTACTATCTTAGAGAGTAATATTATGCTACAACATCATGTTAAATATTGGCCCAAAATATAGTGTAGTAAAAATCCATACTGTGGAGCCAATTCACTATAAAATATGGATCTTTTAGTATACTCACATAAAAACAACAGTAGCAATTTCAAAGTATTAAACAATAGTGATATTATAGAAACTGAACTTAAAATTCAATAATCATGGCATTAATAAAATGATTCTATGAAATATACACAAAGAAAAATCCCCAATATTGTACAGTTAGTAACAGAGAAAGTTAATACTAGAAAAAATATTGCTTTAATTATTTGCACTTCTACCTTTTCTTCATCTGAGAATTGAAGGATTAACAAAATTGGTAATGTTAGTCTAGTTCCTGATTTATATTAAATAGAATATCATTAGTATTAATTCTTTTAAATAATTCTCAAAATTTGCTAAGAAACAAACCATATCAGGAAGTTTTAGGTTTCTAGTGTTAGGTGGCTCAGATGGTAAAGTGTCTGTCTACAATGAGGGAGACCTGGATTCGATCCCTGGGTCGGGAAGATTCCCTGGAGAAGGAAATGGCAACCCACTCCGGTACTCTTGCCTAGAACCTCCCATTGATGGAGGAGCCTGGTGCAGGCAACTGCCCATGGGATCACAGAGTCGGACACAACTGAGCAACTTCACTTTCACTTTCAGTGTTAGATTAGCTAAATGGTGGATTAGGAAGCTCTAAGTTCAGAAATACTGAAATGAAACCAAACAGATAAACAGAAACTACTAAATTAGAGACTAAAGTTATTTTATAAGAACTCTAGAAAAAACTAAAAGGTCTACAGCAGCCAAGTGAATACCCACGCAAGGAAAAACCACACTGAAAATAGTAAGAAATTTCATATCAGTTTTACTTATTGTCACCCCAACCCCACTTTCCAGCATGGTGCAATCTTGTTCTAGAGGACACAATCAGATCAGATCAGATCAGTCGCTCAGTCGTGTCCGACTCTTTGCGACCCCATGAATCGCAGCACGCCAGGCCTCCCTGTCCATCACCAACTGCCGGAGTTCACTGAGACTCACGTCCATCGAGTCAATGATGCCATCCAGCCATCTCATCCTCTGTCGTCCCCTTCTCCTCCTGCCCTCAATCCCTCCCAGAATCAGAGTCTTTTCCAATGAGTCAACTCTTCGCATGAGGTGGCTAAAGTACTGGAGTTTCAGCTTTAGCATCATTCCTTCCAAAGAAATCCCAGGGCTGATCTCCTTCAGAATGGACTGGTTGGATCTCCTTGCAGTCCAAGGGACTCTCAAGAGGCTTCTCCAACACCACAGTTCAAAAGCATCGATTCTTTGGTGCTCAGCCTTCTTCACAGTCCAACTCTCAAATCCATACATGACCACTGGAAAAACCATAGCCTTGACTAGACGAATCTTTGTTGGCAAGGTAATGTCTCTGATTTGAATATCCTATCTAGGTTAGTCATAACTTTCCTTCCAAGGAGGAAGCGTCTTTTAATTCCATGGCTGCAATCACCATCTGCAGTGATTTTGGAGCCCAGAAAAATAAAGTCTGACACTGTCTCCACTGTTTCCCCATCTATTTCCCATGAAGTGATGGGACCGGATGCCATGATCTTTGTTTTCTGAATGTTGAGCTTTAAGCCAACTTTTTCACTCTCCACTTTCACTTTCATCAAGAGGCTTTTGAGTTCCTCTTCACTTTCTGCCATAAGGGTGGTGTCATCTGCATATCTGAGGTTATTGATATTTCTTCTGGCAATCTTGATTCTAGCTTGTGTTTCTTCCAGCCCAGCGTTTCTCATGATGTACTCTGCATAGAAGTTAAATAAGCAGGGTGACAGTATACAGCCTTGACGTCCTCCTTTTCCTATTTGGAACCAGTCTGTTGTTCCATATCCAGTTCTAACTGTTGCTTCCTGACCTGCATACAGGTTTCTCAAGAGGCAGATCAGGTGGTCTGGTATATGAGGACACAATAGCTCAGTTCAAAACACAATCCTTTGAATGGGAAGGGCCAGACAATACCTCATTGAATCCTTATGCATTTTTTTGTCATTACACTGACTAGATACTCCAGTAAAATTTTGAATAGAAGTGGTAAAAGTTAACATACTTACTGTTTCCAATTATAATGGGAAGTGTTCAATAGCTTACCGCTAGGTAGTTGTTAGTTGTAGTGTATATGTATGCCCTTTATTATATCAAGAAACTTCCATTCTAAAAGAAGTCATCAGAATAAGGTAATAATTAGTAACTCTAAATGTTGAAATATTTTCTAAATTATGGCATTTAGTTTCCTTGTATGCTTATGATAGGTATTCAAATATATATGATTCCTGTGTCAAGTAATTGGACAATAACATTTATGCAATTTTACCCAATGATTTTAATAAAGTGGAGAAAGATAATGCAGAGGAAATGTTTATATAGAATTGTTAAAAGTCAAATTAAACTATATTAAGAATGGCTCAGAGGTAAAGAATCTGCCTGCCAATGTAGGAGACCCAGGTTTAATCCTTGGATCAGAAAGATCCCCTGGAGAAGGAAAAAGCAACCTACTCCAGTATTCTTGCCTGGGAAATCCCATGGACAGAGGGGCCTGGCAGGCTATATGGGGTCACAAAAGAGTCAGACACAACTTAGCAACTAGACAACAACAAGATGATATAATGAAGGAAGCAGATAATGAACACCCCTTTGAGATTTCTAAAAGAAATATAACAATGCAGTCTCAGTGCTTCAAACTACTAATTAAGACTTCATGATACTTCCAATGTCTTGAATCCTCTCCCTCCTTAAATTTTATAACTGATGAAATTCTACCTTCAGTTTAAATGTCACATCTCAGATCTAAATAAGTAATTCACACTTGCATGTAGCCTTCATGCATTTTGGTCCAAATTGTAGTTTTGGACTACTTCTAACTACTTTGTTAGAAGTAGTCCTACTGCTCTGGGAGTCTGTAGAGCAAAGTGGCTATAAGTATGCTTTCTGCAGCTTTACCACCTGATTGAAAATCCTACTCCCACTGTGTCTAAAAAAATATAATCTTAGCCATGTTATTGGAACTCTCTGGACTTCATTTTCTTATGAAATGAGATTTGAAAAACAAAAGCATCAATGCCACAGAGGAGCATAAGGATTCAATTAGTTAATGTTTTCGAACCTTTCAGCCAATATCACTCACTTAAGTATTCTTACTATTAGTGTCATTGTTCATTAGTATTTCTGCCTCCCACATTGGATTGCTGAGGTCCTTAAGCATAATAATTGTCTTTTAATTTTTCAGAAGCTTAGAATAATATTTCACAGTTTGAACAGGTTAGTTATATATTTGTAATGTGGGACATATATTCAGATTCAAATGTAACAAGGATGTAAATATTTTAATATAGTCAATATATTTATTTTTTTATGTTATGGACATTGTTAGTGGTGCTTTCAGATGTTTCCTTATAAATTGATCATTTTGAAATAAATGCATTATTTATGAATGATCAGATGAGCTTCACTATATTTAGGGAATAATTTGGAATTATTTAGTTATTACAATAATCTCTGACTTTATGTAAATATAATTATAGAAAAATTTCAGCTAGAAAGATTTTCAGTTTTCCAAAGTTTGCATTTACCTTTCTAAAATATCAAATAATATTCCTAATGTTTACAGGCTTTCTAGATATATTTAATGGGTCTACTGTCTCACACAGAAACCTGATAATCCTGCTGCATAAACCACCTTTGAATGTGATTTAATGCTTCAGCAGGTTTTGAATGTTTTTAAATGATTTTCCAAATTTGGCAAGACCTAATTGTCCATCTGTAGGGTGATTCCTATGTGCACATGTGCACTGTTCATATGTGGGCCATAATAGGCACGCAAATATTCAACCTAATTAGAACACTCAGGATCTTTGAAATTAGAAAGAGACACTGGGAAATCATCAGTTAAAGTCATATGAGATTGAGAAAATCTGGTGTTAGTTCAAACTGTTTCTGTTTTTGCTGCTCCATATATCACCCTAAGTAAGTTAACCTGCAACTGCTGATACCGTCATCACATTAGGGTGATTGGAAAGCTTTGTGCTGATAGCTAGTCTCCACCCTCAGAAATTCTAATTTCATTGTTCTAAGAAAGAACTCAAGCAGCAGTAGTGATTGATTCTAAATTGTACTCTAGGTTAAGACTGTTGGTATTGATGAATGATACTAATTCAGCTTCCAAGCCCAGTTCCTACCTCCCTAGAACACCTTATTTGTAAAATGTCTTCTAAAGATACCAAACCCTAATCCCTAGACACTGATAGCATGAGGAGATACTGCTTTCATGATTATGTTACATTCCACAGTTGACCTTTAAAAAAAGCAGAGTCTATGGTAGGCTTGAGCTAATCATGAGGGCTCTTAAAAGCAGAGAACTACCTACACCTGTTGGCAGAAGGAAAGGTTAAATACAGTCAAGGTACAAGAATGCTTCACTAAGCTGTTGTTTGGCTTTAAAGGTGGAGGAGCCTCTATGAAAAAGAACTGGGACTGATAGCATTTAGAGGCTAACTGCACACCATGTTAAAAGCAACTAAGAAATGGAGCCTTCAGTAAACCCCAAAGAACTGGATCTTACCAATAACTGGAATAAATTTGCAAGCAAGTTCTCTGTATACTCCAGATAAGAATCCAGCCTGGTTGAGACCCTGCTTTTGATCTTATGAGATTTTGAGCAGAAAACTCTCAAGCCCACCTGGATTTCTGACATGCAACCTGAGTTACTAAACGGGTGTTACTTTAAGCCACTAATTTAGTGGTAATTTGTTACTCAGTAATAGAAAATTAATATACACCTTAATTTCTTTAAAACCTGATCCCGAGGCCTCTTGTGTTTGTTTTTGTATATTAATACACAAAACTTAAGCTAAGATGTTCATATTGGATCTCAAAAATATATCTTTTCTCAGTTATTCTTTTTCTAGACATGCATGGCTATTTCAAGCAAGTATCTTCAAAAAGGGTTGGCTTCAAAATCAACTTTCTGAATTCAGTATGTATGATGACCTGTTTCTTCTGACTGATTTTATCTAAAACTTCACTCCCAAAGCATGGCTAATTCCTTCACTTAACTCTCAATCTGTTGTTGTGCTGTTGGCCTCTTGCTAAGTCACGTCCAACTCTTGTGACCCCATGGACTATAGCCTGCCAGGCTCCACTGTCCATGGGATTTCCCAGGCAACATTGGAGTGGGTTGTCATTTCCTTCTCCAAGGAAGCTCCCAACAGGGGGATCAAACCTGTATCTCCTACATTGGCAGGCAGGTTCTCTACCACTGAACCACAAGGAAAGCCCAACTCTTAATTACCAGTTAAATTATTTAAAAAACAATTTAATGTGAATATTAGTTTTAAAAATTAAGTTTGCATCACCCACTTTCAACTATAGATATACTTCTACTTTTATTTTAAGTAATTCCATTACCATTTCCTCAATGTTTGGCCTGTGTTATTTCACTGACTTCTTTAAAAATATGTATTTGAAAACAGAATAATTTCTGGCTGAATTGGATTATTTTCTTATCTCTCTCTCTTTCCCCAGGACTCTTAATGATATTTAAATGGTGTCTAAATATATTCTAAATTTCCCTCATGTATTTTTTTGGTGCTGGGTTTCAATTAACAAAATCATGGTGATGATACACCACTCCAACCCAATAAGCTTAGTTTAGGCTTCTACACTGCTAAATGTACTCTTAAGTGCTGAAACTTGTTTTGTTTTATTGTTTATTTGGATTACAATTTGCCAAATCTTTGTGGCTGGATAAGGTTTGAAAGTCATGGAAGCAGTGGCAATTCAAAAGTGAAAGCTATTTCAAAACTGACTAAAATTCGATTTTTAAAATCGAATTCTAAACTGACTTCTGAGAAACTTTCAGGTAGTAGCAATTCTCCACCAGCTGATTCTATTCCTTCCTAGCACTTAAGAACACCTGAGGCTATACTGCAGTACTCTATAGGCAAAACTGATAGGGTTTTTTTTTTTATTATTTTGATAGGATTTATAAAAGTATACATTAGAAATTAATGTAAATGGAATAAAAATGTGTACTGTCTTCTGTTTCTCTTTCATTAACAAAATTATTTTAAAATTCTTCCAAGTTGCTGTATTTATTATGATTCATGACTTTCAGTTCAGTTCACTCACATACCCTATGGACTACAACATGTGAGGCCTCCTGTTCCATCACCAACTTGAGGAGTTTACTCAAACTCATGTCCATTGAGTCAGTGATGGTATCCAACCATCTCATCCTCTGTTGTCCCTTCTCCTACTGCCTTCAATCTTTCCCAGTATCAGGGTCTTTTCAAATGACTCACTTCTTCGCAAAAGGTGGCCAAATTATTGGGGCTTCAGCATCAGTCCTTCCAATGAATAATTCGGACTGATTTACTTTAGGATGGACTGGTTAGATCTCCTTGCAGTCCGAGGGACTCTCAAGAGTCTTCTTCAACACCACAGTTCAAAAGCATCAATTCTTCAGTGCTCAGCTTTTTTCATAGTCAAACTCTCACATCCATACATGACTACTGGAAAACCCATGGCTTTGACTAGACAGACCTTTGTTGGCAAAGTAATGTCTCTGCTTTTTAATATGCTGTCTAGGTTGGTCATAACTTTCCTTCCAAGGAGCAAGGTCTTTTAATTTCAAGGCTGCAGTCACCATCTGCAGTGATTTTGAAGTCCAAAAAAACACAGTCTTTCACTGATTCCATTATTTCCCCATCTATTCCCCATGAAGTGATGGGACCAGATGTCATGATCTTGGTTTTCTGAATGTTGAACTTTAAGCCAACCTTTTAACTCTCCTCTTTCATTTTCATTAAGAGGCTCTTTAGTTCTTCTTCACTTTCTGTGATAAGTGTGGTGTCAATGTACAATATACAATGTCATGAACGTCCATCCATGGTTCTTCAGTCACTCTTTTAGATATAATCTCTTGAATCTATTTGTCACTTCCACTGTATGTCATCTGCATATCTGAGGTTACTGATATTTCTCCCAGCAATCTTAATTCCATCTTGTGCTTCAGACAGTCCAGCATTTCTCATGATGTACTACTCTGCGTATAAGTTAAATAAGCAGGGTGTTAATAAACAGCTTTGTCGTATTCCTTTCCAATTTGGAACCGGTCTGTTGTTCAATGTACAGTTCTAACTGTTGTTCATGACCTGCATATGGATTCCTCAGGAGGCAGATCAGGTGGTCTGGTATATCCATCTCTTTAAAAATTTTCCACAATTTGTTGTGATACACATAGTCAAAGGCTTTGGTGTAGTCAAAAAAACAGAACTAGATGTTTTTCTGGAACACTTGCTTTTTCAATGATTCAACAGATGTTGGCAATTTGATCTCTGGTTCCTCTGCCTTTTCTAAATCCAGTTTGAACATCTGGAAGTTCACAGTTCATGCACTGTTTAAGCCCGGCTTGGAGAATTTTGAGCATTACTTTACTAGCATTCAAAATGAGTGCAATTGTGTGGTAGTTTGAGCATTCTTTGGCATTGCCTTTCTTTAGGATTGGAATGAAAACTGACCTTTTCCAGTCCTGTGGCCACTGCTGAGTTTTCCAAATTTGCTGAAATATTGAGTGCAGCACTTTCACAGCATCATCTTTCAGGATTTGAAATAACTCCACTGGAATTTCATCACTTCCACTAGCTTTGTTTGTAGTGATGTTCCTAAGGCCCACTTGACTTCACATTTAAGTATATCTGGCTCTAGGTGAGTGATCACACCATTTTGGTTATCTGGATCATGAAGATCTTTTTTGTACAGTTCTTCTGTGTATTCTTGCCACCTCTTCTTAATATCTTCTACTTCTATTAGGTCCATACCATTTCTGTTCTTTATTGTGCCAATCTTTGCATGAAATTTTCCTTTGGTATCTCTAATTTTGTTGAGATCTCAACTCTTTCCCATTCTATTGTTTTCCTCTATTTCTTTGCACTAATCACTGAGGAAGGCTTTCTTATCTCTGCTTGCTATGCTTTGGAACTCTGCATTCAAAAGTTTATCTTTCATTTTCTTCTTTGCCTTTTGCTTCTCTTTTTTAAACAGCTATTTGTAATGCCTTCTTAGGCAGCCATTTTTCCTTTTTGCATTATTTTTCCTTTGGGATAGTCTTGATCTCTGCCTCCTGTGCAATGTCACAAACCTCCGTCCAAAGGTCTTCACACACTCTGTCTATCAGATCTAATCCCTTCAATCCATTTGTCACTTCCACAGTTGTAAGGGGTTTGATTTAGGTCATACCTGAATGGTCTAGTGGTTTTTCCTATTTTCTTCAATTTAAGTCTGAATTTGGCAATAAGGAGTCTATGATCTGAGCCACAGTCAGCTCCTGATCTTGTTTTTGCTGACTGTATAGAGTTTCTCCATTTTGGCTGCAAAGGATATAATGAATCTGATTTCAGTATTGACCATCTGGTGATGTCCATGTGTAGAGTCTTCTCTTGTGTTGTTGGAAGAGGATGTTTGCCATGACCAGTATGTTCTCTTGGCAAAACTCTATTAGCCTTTGCCCTGCTTTATTTTGTACTCCAAGGCCAAATTTGATGTTCCTCCAGGTATATCTTCACATCCTACTTTTGCATTCTAGTCCCCTATAATGAAAAGGATATCTTTTTGAGTGTTAGTTCTAGAAGGTCTTGTAGTTCTTCATAGAACCATGCAATGTCAGCTTCTTCATCATTACTGGTCAGGGTATAGAGTTGCATTACTGTGATATTGAGTGGTTTGCCTTGGAAATGAACAGAGATCATTCTGTCATTTTTGAGATTGCATCCAAGTACTGCATTTCAGACTCTTTTGTTGACTATGATGGCTATTCCATTTCTTCTAAGGGATTCTTACCCACAGCAGTAGATATAATGATCATCTGAGTTAAATTCACCCATTCCAGTCCATTTTAGTTTGCTGATTCCAAAAATGTCGATGTTCACTCTTGCCATCTCCTATTTGACCACTTTCAATTTGCCTTGATTCATGGACCTAACATTCCAGGTTCCTATGCAATATTGCTCTCTACAGCATCAGACTTTACTTCCATCACCAGTCAAATATCCATACCTGGGTGGTGTTGTTGCTTTGACTCCATCTCTTCATTCTTTCTGGAGTTGTTTCTCCAGTGGTCTCCACTAGCATCTTGGACACCTACCAACCTGGGGAGTTCATCTTTCAGTGTTCTATCTTTTTGTCCTTTCATACTGTTTCATGGTGTCCTCAAGGCAAGAATAGTGACGTGGTTTGGCATTCCCTCCTCCAGTGGACCACTTTTTGCCAGAACTCTCCATGATGACCTTTCTGTCCTACATGGCATGGCTCATAGTTTCACTGAGTTAGACAAGGCTGTGGGATAAGTGGTCATGACTTTGTTTTTGAGAAATAGCACATTCTATTGGTTCACCACATTTTGTTTATTCATTTACTTGATGAAAGACATCTTTTTTTGTGTGGTTATTTTTCATATTTTGTGAAGGCGCTGCTACGAACATTCATGTTCAAGACTTTGGACATACGCCCTCATTTTCAGTGCATAATACCTAGGAGTGGATTTTTGAATCATGTGATAGGTAAGTATTTAACTTTTAAGACACTATTAAACAGTTTTTCAAATTGGTTGCTTCATTTTACATTTCTGCCACTCTTCAATAATTCCAGTTTCTCCATGTTATGCCTGATAGTGGGTATAATCTTAAATTTTTGACACTCTATAATGTGTAGCAATATCACATTATAAATTATATTTTTTCATTTCTCTATTGGTATTGAGCATCTTTCCACCTACTTCAGTCTGCCAATCTTCTGTTGTAAAAAGACTGGTAAACCATTTTGACCATTTTTTTTTTTTTATAGTGCCTTTCTTTTACGTTCAGAGTACATGTTAATATTTTGAATAGAAAATCTTCAGATATATACTTTCCAAATATTTTCTCTCAGTGTGTGGTTTACATTTATGTAGTCTTATCAGGGGAGAAGGCAATGGCACCCCACTCCAGTACTGTTGCCTGGAAAATCCCATGGATGGAGGAGCCTGGTAGACTGCAGTCCATGGGGTCGCTAAGAGTCAGACATGACTGAGCGATTTCACTTTCACTTTCCACTTTCATGCATTGGAGAAGGAAGTTGCAACCCACTCCAGTGTTCTTGCCTGGAGAATCCCAGGGACGGGGGAGCCTGGTGGCTGCAGTCCATGGGATCGCACAGAGTTGGACATGACTGAAGTGACTTAGCAGCAGTCTTATCAGTGTCTTTCACATAGCAGAGGGCTTTAATTTGAGGTCCAATTCAATAATTGGTTCATTTGTGAATAACACTTTTAAGGGAAGAATTTTAAAAATTTGTGTCAATACTATTGTGAGTTAATTTTTTTTTATGTTGTTAAGTATAGATACAAGTTTTCTTCTCTTTGTATGGTTCTCCAAACTATCAGGCAATTTGTTGAAGATTGACATTTTTTTTTCTGAATTGCCTTTGCACTTCTCTCAGATATCAATTTCCCATATGAGTGGGACAATTTCTGGACACTTAATTCTGTTTCATTGTTCTGTTTGCTTACCTTTATACCATACTCTGTGAAGTACTATAGCTTTATAATAGATCTTTAATTTAGGTAGTTAGTACTCCAAAATTGTTATCCTCTTTTAAAGTTGTTTAAGCTATGCTAGATCACTTGAATTTTCTTATTAATTTTACAATAACTGTCAATTTCTTTAAAAAATATGCCAACTTGGATTTTAAATAGAATTGCATTAAATCTAATAATAATTTGGGGAGATTTAAATATTGTAAAAATATTGAGTGTTTTGTCAGTTCTTTAAAATTTTGTTGTAGATGTATCTCATTATCAAAAAATGATGTTTCAGTTCAGTCGCCCAGTCATGCCCGACTTTTTCGACCCCATGGACTGCAGCACGCCAGGCCTCCCTGTCCATCACCAACTCCCAGAGTTCATTCAAACCCATGTCCATCGAGTCGGTGATGCCATCCAGCCATCTCATCCTCTGTCGTCCCCTTCTCCTCCTGCCCCCAATCCCTCCCAGCATCAGGGTCTTTTCCAATGAGTCAACTCTTCTTATGAGGTGGCCAAAGTATTGGAGTTTCAGCTTTAGCATCAGCACTTCCAATGAACACCCAGGGCTGATCTCCTTTAGAATGGACTGGGTGGATCTCCTTGTAGTCCAATGGACTCTCAGGAGTCTTCTCCAACACCGCAGTTCAAGAGCATCAATTATTCGGCGCTCAGCTTTCTTTATAGCTTTCTCACATCCATACATGACTACTGGAAAAACCACAGCCTTGATCCAAGCTCTATACATTTTATTTCCTTTTACTGCCTTATTACAATAGTAAGGAGTTCAACTATGATGTTGAAAAGGAGTGTAAGAGGTGACATCCTCACCTTGTACTTGGTTTTAGTGGATATGCCAGTTTTTCACCTTTATGTGTAATGTTAACTGCAGAGTTTTCTTAGTCTTTAACTAGTTGCAAAAGTTCCTATTTCTAGTTTTCTAAGAGTTTTTTATTATAAATAGGTGTTGGACTTCTTAAAATCATTTTTTTTTGCATCTATTGATATATTACTGTGTACTTTCGTTTTTAGTCTGTTGTTATGCTGTATTACATTAATCTCAGATTTTTTTAACTCTTGCATAGATGGGATAAATCCCATTTGGTCATGGTATATGAATACTTTAGTTCTTTCTTGGATACAATTTGCTAATTTATTTATGTTTATAAAAATCACTTCCCTGAAATTTTCTTGTACTGTCTATATGGTTTTGGTATCATGGTAATGATAAATTAATTGGAAATTATCTTTTAGATTCTGCATAAATTGTTGTGGCATTTTTATAATTTTCTTTAAACATTTATAGATTTGGAATTTTATATATGAGAGTGATTTTATCTGCATACTCAAATGGTTTTTTACCAATTGACTATTCAGGACAATTGTTCTTGAATAAGTATTGTCAATTTGTTTCTTTTGAGAAACTTGTACATTTAATCTGTCAGTTTATTGGCATGAGTTTATGTATAATATGCCTTTACTATCTTTTTAATATCTATATATGTCTCAGTGATATAACTTGCTTTATTCCTTACAGTTTGGTGTATCTTTTATTTTCCCCTTTAATATTCTGTGTATGTATGAGTTTTATTGATATGTTCAACAAAATAGGTCTTGATTTTTAAAAAAATACTCTTTGCTCTATGTCACTGATTTTTGACTCTGATACTTTCTTTCTTCTAATTTCTTTAAATTTGTCCTATTTATTCAAATTCTCAGAATAGAATTCATTGATTGGAAGCCTTTATTCTTTTCATAGGAAGCCTTTATTATTTTCATAGTTATTTTGTGTTATACATATTTTATATATAATGTTCTAAAGGCATGTCCTATATTGTGGTATCCTTAGTTTCATTTTTTTTTTTAAAGTTTTCTTCTTTGACTCACATGCAATTTTGAATTGCATTACTTAGTTTCCAAATATATGGTCAAATTCAAGAAAAAGAATGTCTGTTATTGATGTCTAATACCATTGTGCCAAAGAACATTCTTTATTAGTTGAATGCCTTAAATTTAATATAACTTATTTTTAGTAAAAAAATATTATGCTTTTTTCAAAGAATCTGTATTGTGGTGTTGCTGAATATAGTGTTCTATTAATGTTATTTAGCTCAGTTTAATAATGTTGTCCTACACTCTATCTTCTATAATCTCATTGATATACTACACTATACTTCTTTAGTTAATTAAGAGAGGGCTACTGAAATATTCAGCTGTAGTATGAATTTGTCTATTTCTCCTTGTCAGTTTATTAATTTTGCTTCATGTATTTTGAAAATATACTTAGGTAGATAAATATTTAGGATTATTTGCACTATATTATTTGCATTATAAATAATTTGATCCCTCTATCCTTATTAAGTGACTTTCATTATTAGTGGTAATATTCTTTTCTCAGAAATTGATTCTGTTAGTAATAGACATTCTAGCTTTCTTTTGATTAATAAATTTCTTTTACCATTCTTTCATTTTCAACTTATTTGTGTGTTTGCTTGGATAGCATATAGTTGTATATTCCTTTCTGAAAGAAACAAATCTGGCATTCTCTGCCATTTAATTGGAGATTTGGATTGTTATATTGAATGTGATTAGATTTTATTGTATCACTTTGTCTTTGTTATATCATTTTGTCTTTGTTTTCTATCAGGCATCTTTTTCTAATACCTGTTTTCTGCCTAATTTAGTATTATTTATGCAAACTTATGTAAAATTAATAACATCTTATTCTGTCTATTGACTTCCCTGGTGGCTCAGACGGTAAAGCGTCTGCCTACCCTGCGGGAGACCTGGGTTCGATTCCTGGGTCAGGAAGATATCCTGGAGAAGGAAATGGCAACCCACTCCAGTACTCTTCCTTGGAAAATCCCATGGACAGAGGAGCCTGGTTGGCTATAGTCCATGGAGTCGCAAAGAGTTGGACACAACTGAGCGACTTCACTTCACTTCACTTCATTCTGTTTATTAGCTATTCACTTATTTTAATGATTGTTTTATGGTTTGTAGTATATAGTGTATAGCAGTAACTTACCTTAGTTTTCATTCATACTGTATTATTTCATGCTATATGTTGTGTGACAACATGTATACCTGTGGCAGATTCATTTTGATATTTGGCAAAACTAATACAATTATGTAAAGTTTAAAATAAAATAAAATTTAAAAAAACACAATAGTGTATTTGCATTAGTACACTTTTATCAGTTAATTTTTGAGCTATTTTTGTCATGCACTTAAAGCTTATTTTATAGGCTTAGAGTACAGTATTATTTGCATTCAAGCTATCAGTAATATTTAATGAAATTTAAAACATTAATTTTAAACTTTAAGTCTTATTGCCTATTTTCTTCTTTCTTTTATATTAATCTAGATTCTTTTCTGTTATGATGTTTTTCAAGACTAAAAGACTTCCTATATGTGATAGTATACATCTTCTTATGCTCAAATTTATATGCATATGTGTATATATACATGACATATGCATATTTATATTAGCCTTTGTGCATAAAATCTATTTTCTTAACCCAAGTTGGAAAGATCTTTTTGCTACTTATAGAATTCTAGATTGGCTTTTGTTTTCTTTCAGTATTTAATTTTTTAGTTTTTTTCTTGCTTACATTTTTTTTTAAATGAGAAATATGTCTTTCCTATATTTCTTCCTTGGCAAACAACATCTGTTTTTGTTTGTTTGTTTGTTTTAAGCAATATGATTAACATGTGTTGTATAGTTTTTTCTTGATTATAGGACTTGAATACATTGAAATTTCAGTTAGTTCAGTTCAGTCACTCAGTTGTGTCCGACTCTTTGTGAACCCATGGACTGCAGCATGCCAGGCCTCCCTGACTATCAACAACACCTGGAGATTACTCAAACTCCAATCCTTTAAATCGTTGATGCCATCCAGCAATCTCATCCTCTGTCATCCATGTCTTCTCCCACCTTCAATCTTTCCCAGCATCAGGGTCTTTTCAAATGAGTCAGTTCTTCACATCAGGTGGCCAAAGTATTGGAGCTTCCGCATCAGCATCAGTCCTTGCAATGAATATTCAGGGTTGATTTCCTTTAGGATGGACTGGTTTGATCTCCTCGCACACCAAGGGACTCTTCTCCCTTCTCCAGCCCCACAGTTCAAAAGCATCAGTTTTTGGTGCTAGCTTTTTTTATAGTCCAACTATCTTATCCATACACGACTACTGGAAAAACCACAGCCTTGACTTGATGGACCTTTGTTGGCAAAGTAATGTCTTTGATTTTTAATATGCTGTCTAGGTTGGTCATAGCATTTCTTCCAAGGAGCAAGCGTCTTTTAATTTCATGGCCTCAGTCACCATCTGCAGTGACTTTGGAGCCCAAGAAAATACAGACTGTCATCGTTTCCATTGTTTCCCTATCTATTTGCCCTGAAGTGATGGGACTGGATGCCATGATCTTAGTTTTCTGAATTTTTAACTTTAAGCCAACTTTTTTACTCTCCTCTTTCATTTTCAACAAGAAGCTCTTTAGTTCTTTTTCACTTTCTGCCCTTAGGGTGGTATCATCTGCATATCTGAAGTTATTGATATTTCTCCCAGCAATCTTGATTCCAGCTTGTGCTTCATCCAGCCTCACATTTTGCATGATGAACTCTGCATATAAGTTATATTGAAGCAGGATGACAATATACAGACTTGACGTATTCCTTTCCCTATTTGAAACCAGTTTGTTCCATGTTCAGTTCTAACTGTTACTTCCTGACCAGCATACAGATTTCTCAAGAGGAAGGTCAGGTGGTATTGTATTCCATCTCTTGAAGAATTTCCCACAATTTTTTTGTGATCCACACAGTCAAAGAATTTGGCATAGTCAATAAAGCAGAAGTAGATGTTTTTCTGGAACTCTCTTGCTTTTTTGATGATCCAATGGATGTTGGCAATTTTATCTCTGGTTTCTTTGCCTTTTCTAAATCTGGCTTGAACATCTAGAAGTTCATGGTTAACGTACTATTGAAGCCTGGCTTGGAGAATTTCAAGCACTACTTTACCAGCATGTAAGATGAGTGCAATTGTGTGGTATTTTGAGCATCTTTGGCTTTGCCTTTCTTTAGGATTGGGATGAAAACTGACCTTTTCCAGTCCTGTGGCCACTGCTGAGTTTTAGAAATTTGCTGGCATATTGAGTGCAGTGCTTTTACAGCATTATCTTTGGGGATTTAAAACAGCTCAACTGGAATTCCATCACTTCCACTAGCTTTGTTCATAGTGATACTTCCAAAGGCCCACTTGACTTCACATTCCAGGATGTCTGTCTCTAGGTGAGTGATCACACCATCTTGATTTCTAGGTCATGAAGATATTTTTTGTATAGTTCTTCTGTGTATTCTTGCCACCTCTTCTTAATATCTTCTGCTTCTGTTAGGTCCATACCATTTCTGACCTTTATTGTGCCCATCTTTGTATGAAATGTTCCTTTGTTATCTCTAATTTTATTGAAGAGCTCTCTAGTCTTTCTCATTCTATTGTTTTCCTCTATTTCTTTGCACTGATCACTGAGGAAGGTTTTCTTGTCTCTCCTTTCTATTCTGTGGAACTCTGCATTCAAATGGGTATATCTTTCATTTGCTCTGTTGCCTTTCACTTGTCTTCTTTTCACAGCTATTCATCATGCCTCCTCAGACAGGCATTTCGCTTTTTTGCATTTCTTTTTCTTGCGGATATTTTTGATCCCTGCTTTGTGACAATGTCACAAACCTCCGTCCACAGTTCTTCAGGTACCCTGTCTACCAAATCTAATCCCTTAAATCTATTTGTCAACACAGAGAACCATTTGATATCTATGGTAATCTATTGATTACTATGATATCATAGTAATCCTAGTCTATGACTTGAACAATAATGCTGAAGAAGGGGAAGTTGCATGGTTCTATGAGGACCTACAAGACCTTCTATAACTTAAACCCAAAAAAGAATGCAAAAGTAGAAAGTCAAGAGATACCTGGAGTAGCAGGCAAACTTGGCCTTGGAGTACAGAATGAAGCAGGGAAAAGGCTAATAGATTTTTGCCAAGAGAACACACTGGCCATAGCAAACCCCTCTTCCAACAACACAAGAGTATACTCGACACATGGACATCACCGGATGGTCAATATTGAAATCAGATCGATTATATTATTTGCAGCCAAAGATGCCGAAACTCTATACAGTCAGCAAAAACAAGACTGTGAGCTGGCTATGGCTCAGATCATGAACTTCTTATTGCCAAATTCAGAATTAAATTGAAGTAAATAGGGAAAACCACTAGACCATTCAGGTATGACCTAAATCAAATCCCTTATGATTATACAGTGCATATGAGAAATAGATTCAAGGGATTAGATCTGATATACATTGAAATTTAGAATGTACTAAAGTCACAATGATCTATTTTTTTCTTTTCTTTCTTTCTTTCTTTTTTTTTTTTTCTTTTTTTGCCCTTTTTACTTCCACCTCTCTTCTCCTTTACTTCTCCTTCAAGGGTCCCAGTTATACATACCACTTTAATGGTCTCATATCTCTGTGGTGCTTTGTATATGTAGCTCAATCTATAAAGTGTCTGCCTGCAATGCAGGAGACCTGGGTTCGATCCCTGGGTATGGAAGATCCCCTGAAGAAGGAAATGGCAATCCAGTCCAGTATTCTTGTCTGGAGAATCCCATGGATAGAGAAGTCTGGCAGGCTAAAGTCCATGGGGGTCACAAGAATCAGACATGACTTAGCAACTAAACCACCATGTCTCTGTTTTGATTGGAAAAATATTTCTATGTCTTCAAGTTTATTCATTTTTTTCAATGATTTCTTCTAATTATCTCCTTTAGAGTGTTCTTTATCATCTGCAGAGTACTTTTCACCTGAAGAAATTAAATTTGGCTCCTGTGTGTATTTTAAGTCTCTCAATTGTTTAAACACATAGAGTAAAGTTACAGTAACTTTCACATGTTTTTCTGAAAATTCTTTTATCTTTTTCAATTTTGAATGTTCATCTAAGTGATATATCTCTTAATTATGTTTTGTACTTTTATGCTCCATGGTATACCTGCTAAAGTATTATTAAACTGCAAAGAGCATGAATTTTGCCTTGTTAGACTCTTTATTTTTATATTTTTATGCTCTTTGGCTTTATTTCTGGGTAGTTTAAGTTTCTTGGAGCATTTGATCCTTTGAGATCTTCCTGTTAAGAAAACTTAGGAAGGACTAGAACAGTGCTCCTTATAGGTTTACTTATTCTCTGATATGAAGACAACCCCTCTTGTGTACTCTATCCCATACGTGATGGATTGTTAGGTTTTCCAGTCTGGTTGATGGAGCAGGAATTACTCCCAGCCCTGTAAATGTGACATTTTATCTGAATTATTCATGTGCATCTTTATTTGGTAGTTTATTCACATATTTATTGATTAGTACTCTGATGGTTACATGAAAGTGATTCTTTGCCAGTCATAATTATCTATGGAGATCTATCTTTTTTTTTTTTTTCCCTCCCTCTACTAAGATAAAACACACACACACACACACACACACACATTTTGTTCTGGTGGTTTCAGGCCAGAGAATTACTATTTTTAAAATTTTGTATATCTCATATAAGAAAAGATACAATGAAGTGTATCTAACAGTGAAAAATAAGTGAAACATTGGCATTGTATTTATGTAATGCTTAATTGTTAAATATAATGTAACAGTTCACTTGCCTTACATATTTTAAAGCTACTTTAGTCATGGGAAACTTCTAAGAAATATAGCAATGACACTTTCCACAAAATCATTGACTCTTAGCATGGAAGTGAAGGTACTTTTGTTCAGCTTTTCATCCAGGTTGACTAATATTCACTACTTTTTTTCCTTACAAGTGGCCAGACAGCTTTTGCTTAAATGTGTGCAAACTTACTGGGCTTCCCTTGTAGCTCAGCTGGCAAAGAATCTGCCTGCAATGCAGGAGACCCCTGTTTTATTCCTGGGTCTGGAAATTCCTCTGGAGAAGGGATGCTGCTAAGTCACTTCAGTCATGTCCAACTCTGTGTGACCCCGTAGACGGCAGCCCACCAGGCTCCCCCGTCCCTGGGATTCTCCAGGCAAGAACACTGGAGTGGTTGCCATTTCCTTCTCCAGTGTATGACAGTGAAAAGTCAAAGTGAAGTCGCTCAGTCGTGTTCGACTCTTAGCGACCCCATGGACTCAGCCTACCAGGCTCCTCCATCCATGGGATTTTCCAGGCAAGAGTACTGGAGTGGGGTGCCATCGCCTTCTCCAATAGGCTACCCATTTCAGTGTTCTTGGGCTTCCCTTGTGGCTCAGATGGTAAAGAATCCTCCTTCAATGGCAGAAACCTGGTTCAATCCCTGGATTGGGAAGATCCCCAGAAGGAAGGCATGGCAGTCCGTTCCAGTATTCTTGCCTGGAGAATCCCCATGGATAGCAGAGACTGGCAGGCTACCGTCAATGGGGTGGGAAAGAGTTGGACATGACTGAGCAACTAAGCACAGCACAGCACATAGAAACATACTATTTCACTAGGCAGGTCACTGTAATGATGGAAAATTCTTCAAAATAGGTAGAAATGTGACTATATGACTATAACTTCTATCCACTAGTCTTAGATCTGCAATGTGTTTCAGTGAAGTCCAATCCATTTCTAAATAAATGTTCTAATAGTCAAAATATCAACACTGAAGTTAATGATTTAAAATATATTTAAGGGATAATTGGGGAAAACAATATAAACTGTATTATTTATATTTTGTTTGTATTAGAAAATGTTTCTCCTTTTTTAGAAATGCACGGTAAATTCCTTAGTGGTAAAATCTCATAACGTGGGCTACTTTCTTTAAAATAATCATTAAAATAAAGATAAATGTGTTTCTTTATCAGAAAATCTTTTAGTTATACTGTTGGACAGAAATCTTTTATTTTCCCTTTTTAAGACTGATAAAAATTTTTTACCCAAAATATTAAGCTAATGGAGCCACATTTTAACAGTTCAGCATTTGAAAGACACACACTCCAGTTTACTCAAAATAGCGGTTTCTTGTCAGAGACTGTCACATGCGAAATATTTTTTGAATTGTGCACCTATTAGTATGGAGACAAAATGTTCTGCTTTTCATACATACACCAATTAAAAGAAATGGACAGATGGCATTTTTTAAATGAATTTTAATCCATTTTCCACATATGTAATTTCCATGCATTACAAAGTATTCTTGCTGTTCAGGCTTCATTTTACCCTGAAGGTAGATTTTCTGTGATAAAGTTTATTTTTGAGTTTAAGTGCAACTGAGTCTATGTTTCGCTAAAAAATCAATCTAGAAATTGATGCCTGATGAAATAATGCACTTTTTAATTGTTTCCTTGTAAATTTCCTCCACTATCACTTTTTATCCAGTCTTTGTTTCCTCTGCTAAGTGAACCTTTCCTACATTATGTTTTATCTATAAAGTCTTTTAATTTCTATTGTTGCCTACTACTTATGTAAAGTATATTGCTTAATTCCTTTCAAATGTGTTACTGTTTGGCTATCACAGTTGGGATAGTACTCATTATAATTCTTACAATTAAAATTATCATTTCTCTGTTTCTGTTTGTTTTTATTTATCTTCTAACTTTCAATTTAACAGGGATTATCAGAAAAAAAATTAAGGTGTTGAGCAAGGGGCAGTTGTTAAGTCTAGATATTGAGGATTAAGAAAATCTGTTATTTTTTTATGTTTAGATTTTCTCAAAATATTAAAAAGTAATTGCCATTACTTTTCCAATTTTTAACATGAGTCATAATTTCTGCTCATTTATTACCACATATATCTATTTTATTTTTGTTGTTATTGCTATTTTGAAGGCAATAAATTTCCATAATAACTCCTAAGAGTTTATTGATAAAACAAAGAACCGAATCATAATCATTTTTAAGAAGCCATTTTCTTTATTATGTATTGTTAAATTTTGTTTAATTCCCTTTTAAGTTATATATCTGAAAAGCATTCTCTATTTTTAAGCAGGTTATAGCAAAGTTTAGACATTAAAAATACAATAATAAATCAATAACAAAACTAGTATAATCAAAAAACAGCAATGAAAGCAGGATAATTCACAGATGAAATTCTTGCTTGTTCTCATTTGTTCAGTGCTCAGAGAAGTGGAAGTTACCTTTCATATACATTGTTTGATGTCCCTGTGCTACAAGAATATTTACTTTTATATTTGGACATCTAAATTGGTACATCCTTTCTAAAAAGAAATTTAGCAATACAGATGAGGCATCCAAAAATTTTTATTCTATGAGACAGTACTTTTCCCATTTATAGGAATCATTCCTATGAGGGGAAATGAGAAATGAATAAATATCTATACCACTCGCAATAGTATTATTTATACTACCTTTGATAAAACCAATCATATATGATGGATTACTGTACACTCGTTAAAATATTATTAGTAGTGTTTAAAGAACTAATTATGTTTATGACTTATAACTATAATATAAACCAGCACAGACACATTGCAAGTTTGTATATCAAAACACTACCACACAAGAGAATTGTGAAGATGCTTTATGTACTCTTTCAGTTCAGTTCAGTCACTCAGTCGTGTCTGACTCTTTGTGACCTCATGAATCTCAGCATGCCAGGCCTCCCTGTCCATCACCAACTCCCAGAGTTCACCCAGACTCACATCCATCGAGTCAGTGATGCCATCCAGCCATTTCATCCTCTGTCATCCCCTTCTCCTCCTGCCCCCAGTCCCTCCCAGCATCAGAGTCTTTTCCAATGAGTCAACTCTTCGCATGAGGTGGCCAAAGTACTGGAGTTTCAACTTTGGCATCATTCCTTCCAAAGAAATCCCAGGGCTGATCTCCTTCAGAATGGACTGGTTGGATCTCCTTGCAGTCCAAGGACTCTCAAGAGTCTTCTCCAACACCACAGTTCAAAAGCATCAATTCTTTGGTGCTCAGCCTTCTTCACAGTCCAACTCTCACATCCATACATGACCACTGGAAAAACCATAGCCTTGACTAGACGAACCTTTGTTGGAAAAGTAATGTCTCTCCTTTTCAATATGCTATCTAGATTGGTCATAACTTTCCTTCCAAGGAGTAAGCGTCTTTTAATTTCATGGCTGCAGTCACCATCTGCAGTGATTTTGGAGCCCAATAAAATAAAGTCTGACGTGG
>NW_011494923.1:5360732-5371007 GCF_000754665.1 Bison bison bison | reverse complement strand
CTCCACTTTCACTTTCATCAAGAGGCTTTTGAGTTCCTCTTCACTTTCTGCCATAAGGGTGGTGTCATCTTCATATCTGAGCTTATTGATATTTCTCCCAGCAATCTTGATTCCAGCTTGTGCTTCTTCCAGTCCAGCATTTCTCATGATGTACTCTGCATAGAAGTTAAATAAGCAGGGTGACAATATACAGCCTTGACGAACTCCTTTTCCTATTTGGAACCAGTCTGTTGTTCCATGTCCAGTACTAACTGTTGCTTCCTGACCTGCATACAAATTTCTCAAGAGGCAGATCAGGTGATCTGGTATTCCCATCTCTTTCAGAATGTTAACATATTATTAAAGATGTTCCAACACCATTATCTTACCAGGAATAAATTATAAAAATATTACTTTAATGAGCTGAGACTAA
The DNA here is from genome assembly GCF_000754665.1 of Bison bison bison. Taxonomy (NCBI): domain Eukaryota; kingdom Metazoa; phylum Chordata; class Mammalia; order Artiodactyla; family Bovidae; genus Bison; species Bison bison. Next base: position 5,370,595 of record NW_011494923.1, on the reverse strand, counting down.
AGATTTAATATGTACAACTAAATCTTGCATATTCATATTAAAATTATATTTGATTGAGATTTATTTGCTTAATTTTGTACAGATAAAAACTGTTCCATCTATGAATATATCAATTTCAAATTTTATAGATAAAAACATTGATGTTTCTCTACCTGTGTCTGTCTAAGGGGTGATTTGCCATTTTTGAAGATGTCATTTTTATATTGTAAAAACCATCTGGGAAGATTTTGTTTTTCCTTCCTGTATGTTTTCCTGTTCTTTAAGCAAATTGCCAATTTTTATTTAAGACCATGTTTTCAATGGACTTAAAATCCTTGCCATGGAAAATTACTTTCTTTCACATATTGATTTATTAGAGTAACCCTGCATTGCTAACAAGTTGCCAAATAAATTTTCCATCTTCATATAATAATAATAATTTTAAAACATTATTTTTTAAAGTTAAGGTGCTCTTAAAGCCTGAGTACCTTTTTTAGCTTTAAATAGATATGTACATTGAGAAACAATATATGTTTGTATATATACATATATGTGTATGTAATTAATATTAATATAGACTCATAGTAATGGGTCAAACCAATATTTTCTTAAAAGCACAAAACTGCTAGCTATACAAAGCCAAGATACATAACATTTGTATGTTCATCTCTGTAAAAAATAGAATTTAATTCATTTTCTATTTCCTGGGGAGTCTGTGTAATTCCACCTCATAGGAAAATTGTATATTTTAAGGGTGAAATGTCTCTCTCAACTCAATAAAATCTATTTTACTATAACATTGAAAATAACATTGAAGTGCAAAATAAAATCATTGCCCTTTCCATGGAACTGTTTTCTGAAAGTGTTTCCCTTAGACATTTTTAGTATAAATTTATAACAGATGCTACTTTTATTATATTTATTAAATATATAATGTTAATACTATATGACTATTTTATTATATACATATATATTAATATATTATATTAATTTCTAAAAATTTTTTATGTGCTAGGCACCCAATTCAGCACTTTTTTTTTTAACTGACTGAATAGTATATCATCATTTTAAAGTTTCAACTGAGACACCAGGACATAGAAGATAATTACTAGCATGCTATGTTATGCTATGCTCAGTTCAGTCGTGTCCGACTCTGTGCGACCCCATAGACGGCAGCCCACCAGGCTCCCCCGTCCCTGGGATTCTCCAGGCAAGAACACTGGAGTGGGTTGCCATTTCCTTCTCCAATGCATGAAAGTGAAAAGTGAAAGTGAAGTCGCTCAGTCGTGTCCAACTCTTAGCGACCCCATGGATTGCAGCCTAACAGGCTCCTCCGTCAATGGGATTTTCCAAGCAAGAGTACTGGAGTGGGGTGCCATTGCCTTCTCCGAATTACTAGCATAATAGCATTTTAATATTAGCTTATTAAAGGGACTGAGATATTTGTCAAACTAAAATTGTACAAAAGTAAAGAGTCTTACCACAGTTTTTTTTTCCCCTCATCTCACAGTTTTTAAACATTTAGACTTAATTTTTATAAGAGGCTAAATTTAACTGAAACCATATATACACATTTCTTAGCAAAAAAAAAAAAATGGTATGGCAGAAATTCTTCACCCTCGTCTCATCTCAAGCCTAGGTAAGAGTCTTCGATAATACCACTCAATGAGTGTGACATTGCTTCCTGCATCTTGGGCTAACAGGCTGATGTCAGATATGCTTAACAAATCTGTATACATGTGGCAGAATTGCTTCCTTGAGATAAAATCTTTGGTGTGGCATGTTCTCTAAGAGCTTGTTTAGATAAAATCCATTAGTATTTTACATGTGCCATATGCAGGCCATGTGTATGAAAGAGATCTGGTCTGGGATTGTTCCATATTCCCTCCAAGAGGATTAATGGAGGGGAGATGAAACCCAGAAGAGATAGATGTAGTTCTTTTGGAATTCCAAGTATGAAAGAGCTGTATGTGGCCATTCTCCCAAATTAGTCGGATAGCTTGTGAGAGACCACTAGTGATTGATAGGGAAGGATTCATGATGGTACCTCATACACACAAAGAATTCATCTTTAACCATCCATCAATCATAAGAAATATTAATACCATCTCACGATATTGTTATTTAAGTACAGACTTTGTTGCCACCAATGATTCCATTTTGTTTTGCTTTTTTTTGGGGGGGAGGGGTGCCTCCAAAATCACTGCAGATGGTGACTGCAGCCATGAAATTAAAAGACACTTGCTCCTTGAACGAAAAGCTATGACCAACCTAGAGAGCATATTAAAAAGCAGAGACACTACTTTGCCAACAAAGTCTGTCTAGTCAAAGCTATGTTTTTTTTTCAGTAGTCATATTTGAACATGAGAGTTGGACTATAAAGAAGGTTGAATGCTGAAGAATTGACACTTTTGAACTGTGGTGTTGGAGAAGACTCTTGAGAGTCCCTTGGACTGCAAGGAGACCAAACCAGTCCATTCTAAAGGAAATCAGTCCTGAATATTCATTGGAAGGACTGATGTTGAAGCTGAAACTCCAATACTTTGGCCACTTGATGTGAAGAACTGACTCATTTGAAAAGACCCTGATGCTGGGAAAGATTGAAGGCAGAAGGAGAATGGGTGACAGAGGATGAGATGGTTGGATCGCATCACTGACTCCATGGACATGATTTTGACTAAGCTCCAGGAGTTAGTGATGGACAGGAAAGCCTGGTGTGCTGCAATCCATGGGTTGCAAAGAGTCAGACACAATTGAGCAACTGAACTGAACTGATGATTCTGTTTTGTTTTTATAGATTGTGCTTAGGAGTTCAGTCGTCTTTGCCACCCTGTGGACTGTAGCCCACCAGGCTCCTCTGTCCATTGGTATTCTCCAGACAAGAATACTGGAGTGGATTTCCATGCTCTCCTCCAATTTATAGATTTTAGATCTAAATGTAAAAAATCCTACACAGTTTATAGAAATTATTGAGGTATAACTTTCTGATTTCTTAGTTAGGCAATGCTTTCATAAACAGGAAAATATATTTACTATTCATAAGAGAAAATTAGATCTTTTTAAAATGAAGAACTCTGTTCTTCCAAAGAAACTACTAAAAGAGTGAAACAGCAAACCATATAATAAGAGAAAATGTTTGTAAAAATATGTATGGACACAGATTTATATTCAGAATATACAAAAAGACTTATTCAAATTACTAAGAAAGAGATAGAGTACCCATCTTAAAATGAGCAAAATTTTTCTGCCCAGTTTTGATTGGGCTGTGCTGTTGTACAAGCTATTTGTATATTTTAGCCTTATCAGTCATATCTTTTGCAAACCGTTTTCTCCCATTTTGTAGGTTGTCTCCCTGTTTATGATTTCCTTTGCTATGAAATAGCTTTTAAGTTTGATTAGATCTCATTTGTAGGGTTTTTGTTGTGTTTTGGTTTTTGGTGTGTGTGTTTGATTGTTTTGTTGTTTTTGTCATTTGCCTTTATTTCTACTGCCATGGGAGACTTACCTTAGAAAGTATTAGTATGATTTATGTCAGGGGATGTTTTGCCTATGATCTGTTGTAGGAGTTATATGGTGGCATGTTTTATGTTTGTCTTTAAGCCACTTTGAATTTATTTTTGTGTATGGCATGAGTGTGTGTTCTCATTTTATTGATTAACATGTAGCTACCCAAATTTCCCAGCACTACTTGCTAAAGAGATTGTCTTTTTTCCCACTGTATATTCTTTTCTTTTTTGTTGAAGATCAATTGCCCATAGGTGTATGGGTTTATTTCTGGATTCTCTATTCTATTCTATTGATCCGTATGTCTGTTTTCATGCCAGTACCACACTGTTCTGTTTACTGTAGCTGTGTAGTATTATCTGATGTCTAGGAGGGTTATGCCTCCTGCTTTGTTCTTTTTCCTCAGGATTGCCTTAGCACTTCTAGGTTTCTCATCAGTTCAGTTCAGTCACTCAGTCATGTCTGACTCTTTGAGACCCTATGGACTGCCACATGCCAGGCCTCCAGGTCCATCACCAACTCCCAGAGTCTACCCAAACTCATGTCCATTGAGTCGGTGATGCCATCCAACCATCTCATTCTCTGTTGTCCCCTTCTCCTCCTGCCCTCAATCTTTCCTAGCATCAGGGTCTTTTTAAATGAGTCAGCTCTTTATATCAGGTGGCCTTAATTGTTCTATATAAATTTTAGGATTATTTGTTGTAGTTCTATGAAAATTGTCAAGGCCAATTTGATAAGGATCATATTAAATCTATAGATTGCTTTGGGAAATATGGCCATTTTAATCATATTAATTCTTCCATATCAAGAAAATGGGATATCTTTCCATTTTTTGAATAATCTTTAAGTACTTTTCAGAGAAGGTGATGGCACCCCACTCCAGTACTCTTGCCTGGAAAACCCCATGGGCGGAGGATCCTGGTAGGCTGCAGTCCATGGGGTTGCTAGGTCAGGCATGACTGAGCAACTTCACTTTCACTTTTCACTTTCATGCATTGGAGAAGGAAATGGCAACCGACTCCAGTGTTCTTGCCTGGAGAATCCCAGGGACGGGGGAGCCTGGTGGGCTGCCGTCTATGGGGTCACACAGAGTCGGACACGACTGAAGTGACTTAGCAGTAGCAGTAGCAGTAAGTACTTTTATTACTGTTTTATAGTTCTCACCATGTAAGTCTTTCATCTCCTTGATCAGGTTTATTCTTAAGCATTTTATTTTTTTGGTGCAATTTTAAAAGTTCTTTTTAGTTTGTTTGTTTTTTTACATTTTCTTTTTGATATTCCATTGTTAGTGTAAAGAAATGTGACAGATTTCTCTGTTAATGCTATATTCTGCTACCAGCCTGAATTTGTTTAATAGTTTTTGTGTGGAGTCCATAGGTTTTCTATATATGTGATCTGCATATAATGACAATTTTACCTATTTCTTTCCAATTTGGATACTTATTATTTATTTTTATTGTCTGATTGCTCTGGCAAGAACTTCCAATACCATGTTAAATAGAAGAGGTAAGATTGGGCATCCTTATCCTGGTTCAGATTTTAGCAGGAAGATTTTCAGCTTTTTATCATTGAACATTATCTTGGTTGTGGTTTCATCATAAATAACTTTAATTATGCTGTAGATGTGTTCCCTCTATACCCACTTGGTAAGACTTTTTATCATAAATGGATGTTGAATTTTATCAAATGCTTTTTCTGCATCAATTGAGATGATGATGTGGTTTGTGTCTTTTCTTCTTTGATGTGGTGTATCACATTGTTTTGTGTCTACTGAATCATCCTTGTGACCCTGGGATGAATCCACCTTGATCATGGTTTATGATCCTTTTTATGTTTTAGATTCAATTTGCAAATATTTTGTTGAGGACTTTTGTATCTATATTCATCTAATACCTTGGCCTATTTTCTTTGTTTTTTTGAGGGTAGTGTTTTTATTTGGTTTTGTTATCAGGCTGATGGTGGCATCATAGAATGACTTTGGGAGTGTTCCTTCCTGGTCAGTCTTTTGTAAGAGTTTAAGAAGGATCAGTGTAAATTCTTTGTATGTTTGGTAGAATTCTCCAGTGAATATTGGCAGGTCATTATGCTTCAGAAACTCTTATTCAAATGTCTTGTTCAGACTTTCAAGGTTAACTTTCAAAGAAAAGCATGTTAAATCATTTCAGATATGATACTTTCTAATATAATATAAGAAAGTATAGAGGATCAGACTCTATGGACTCTTTAACATTTAGACCCACAATACTAATATTGTCTTTTATCATGTGTTGCAGTGATGGTTTTTTGTAATGTTTGTAAACAAATCAATATGTGTTCTATTCATATGTAAACAATACATTAAAAGGTACATTGGAAAAGCAATCAGTCTAAAGTATTTAGGAACAATGACAACACAGAACAGAATAACCAATTTGATTGTGCAGAAATTACTTGGTGAATAATCCCATATACCAATCAGAATTAAAGTTTAAAACTGATATAGTGATCATAACAAGAATAATAGGAGTGATAATCATAATATTGAATCCCTATTTCTTATTTCTGAAATATTTTAAATGAACAATGCTCTTTGCTGGCTACAGACAGATCCCCCAAGGCGGCAGTAATACTTAATTTTCCTCTGTCCAAATTACCCTCAAGAATGAACTATACCTGTGGTGGATTCATGTTGATATATGGCAAAACCAATACAATATTTTAAAGTTAAAAAAAAAAAAAAAGAATTAACTCAACTACTAGGATAAGTCCATCTCCTATGGGCTCACTTATATGTAGCTTATGTCATATGTAGCCTAACAAATACATACTTAAAAAATTAAAAGCTAATAAAGGAATATATTTAAGAAAAACTATTAAGACTAGAAATCTAGTTAGTTCTTCCTCTATCAACTAAGTCAATGATAGGCTAAAAAAAAAGAGAAAGAAAATATTTGCATTATGAGAACTTGCTGGTTTCATGTTCTTTATAGCCTTTGATGTAGAGCAAGAGATAAAAAATATATTATTATTTTAAAAGCTAGTACATCACAGCAGGATCCTCTATGATCCACCTCCCAGAATATTGGAAATAAAAGAAAAAATAAACAAATGGGACCTAATTAAAATTAAAAGCCTCAGCAAAACAAACGGAGAAGGCAATGGCACCCCACTCCAGTACTCTAGCCTGGAAAATCTCATGGACAGAGGAGCCTGGTGGGCTGTAGTCCATGGGGTCACTGAAAGTGACTTCACTTTCACTTTTCACTTTCATGCATTGGAGAAGGAAATGGCAACCGAGGCCAGTGTTCTTGCCTGGAGAATCCCAGGGATGGGGGAGCCTGGTGGGCTGCTGTCTATGGGGTCGCACAGAGTTGGACATGACTGAAGTGACTTAGCAGCAGCAGCAGCACAACAAAAGAAACTATAAGCAAGGTGAAAAGACAGCCTTCAGAATGGGAGAAAATAATAGCAAATGAAGCAACTGACAAACAACTAATCTCAAAAATATACAAGCAACTCCTGCAGCTCAATTCCAGAAAAATAAACGACCCAATCAAAAATGCGCCAAAGAACTAAATAGACTTTTCTCCAAAGAAGATATATAGATGGCTAACAAACACATGAAAAGATGCTCAACATCACTCATTATCAGAGAAATGCAAATCCAAATGGTATCACAATGAGGTACCATTTCATGTCAGTCAGAATGGCTGCGATCCAAAAGTCTACAAGCAATAAATACTGGAGAGGATGTGGAGAAAAGGGAACCCTCTTACACTGTTGGTGGGAATGCAAACTAGTATAGTCACAATGGAGAACAATGTGGAGATTCCTTAAAAAACTGGAAATAGAACTGCCATATGACCCAGCAATACCACTGCTGGGCATACACACCGAGGAAACCAGAATTGAAAGTGTTCATCACAGCACTGTTTGTAATAGCCAGGACATGGAAGCAACCTAGATGTCTATCAGCAGATGAATGGATAAGAAAGCTGTGGTACATATACACAATGGAGTATTACTCAGCCATTAAAAAGAATACATTTGAATCAGTTCTAATGAGGTGGATGAAACTGGAGCCTATTATACAGAGTGAAGTAAGCCAGAAAGAAAAACACCAATACAGTATACTAATGCATATATATGGAATTTAGAAAAATGGTAACGACAACCCTGTATGCGAGATAGCAAAAGAGACACAAATGTATAGAACAGTCTTTTGGACTCTGTGGGAGAAGGACTGGGGGAATGATTTGGGAGAATGGCATTAAAACATGTATAATATCATATAAGAAATGAATTGCCAGTCCAGGTTCAATGCAGGATACAGGAAGCTTGGGGCTGGTACACTGGGATGACCAAGAGGGATGGTATGGGGAGGGAGGTGGGAGAGGGGTTCAGGATGGGGAAGAAGTGTACACTGTGGTGGATGCATGTTGATGTATGGCAAAACCAATACAATGTTGTAAAGTTAATATATATATATATATATAAACAAAAAAATTTTTTTAAAAAGCTAGTTTGTCAATAAAATATTTGAGATACAGTATAGGGTAGATGTTACAGAATCAAATTCAATTCAGTTCAGTCAAGTCACTCAGTCGTGTCCGACTCTCTGCGACCCCGTGAACTGCAGCATGCCAGGCCTCCCTGTCCATTACCAATTCCCAGAGTCCACACAAACCCATGTCCACTGAGTCAGTGATGCCATCCAACCATCTCATCCTCTCTCGTCCCCTTCTCCTCCTACCTTCAATCTTTCCCAGCATCAGGGTCTTTTAAAATGAGTCAGCTCTTTGCATCAGGTGGCCAAAGTACTGGAATTTCAGCTTCAACATCAGTTCTTCCAATGAACACCCAGGACTGATCTCCTTTAGGATGGACTGGTTGGATCTCCTTGCAGTCCAAGGGACTCTCAAGAGTCTTCTCCAACACCACAGTTCAAAAGCATCAATTCTTCTGCACTCAGATTGCTTTATAGTCCAACTCTCACATTCATACATGACCACTGGAAAAACCATAGCCTTCACTAGACGGACATTTGTTGACAAAGTAATGTCTCTGCTTTTTAATATGCTGTCTACATGACTAATAAATATAGTTGGAATGAAACATTACTATTTGATGGACACAACAGACATGGAACAAGGCCAAAGTGTACTGCATGACTCAGTACTGACTTTTTGTTGCTGTTTTCCTGCTCCACCTCTTTGAGGAGAAAAAGAAAAAAACTTCTTTCTCTAAAAATGTTTCCGTATTTAAAGTCTTGCTTAATATAGTCTAATGGTCTTCAGATAAACTCTGGTGTATGAACTAAAGTTATTGCTCAGTCACTAAGTTGTGTCTGACCCTTTGCAACCCCATGAACTGTAGCATGCCAGGCTTCCCTGTCCATTATCTCCCTGAGTTTGCTTAAACTCATGTCCATTGAGTTAGTGATGTTATCCAAACATCTCATCCTCTTCTTCCCTCTTCTCCTTTTGCCTTCAATCTTTCCCAGCCTAAGAGTCTCTTCTAAGGAGTCAGCTCTTCACATCAGGTGGCCAAAGTACTGGAGCTTTAGCTTCAGCATCAGTCCTTGCAATGAATATTCAGGGTTGATTTCCTTTAGGATTGACTGGCTTGATCTTCTTGCTGTCCAAGGGACATTCAAGAATCTTCTCCAGCACCACAATTCAGAAGTATTGATTCTTCAGTACTCAGCCTTCTTAATGGTCCAGCTCTCACATCCTCACATGACTACTAGAAAAAAAAAAAAACAAAAACATAGCTTTGATTAGATGGAACTTTGTTGGCAAAGTAAGTATTGGGTTTTTAGTATGTTGTCTAAGTTTGTCATAGCTTTTCTTCCAGAGAGCAAGTGTCTTTTAATTTCATGATTGTAGTTACTATCTTTAATGATTTTGGAGCCCAAGAAAATAAAATCTGTCAGTATTTCCAAATTTTCTTCATGTATTTCTACTTTTCCCCCATCTATTTCTACTTTATCCCCATCTATTTCCCCATATATCCCTATGGGATCAGATGCCATGGTCTTAGTGTTTTCAGTTCAGTCCAGTTAGTCCTGTCCAAATCTTTGTGACCCTATGGACTACACTCCCTGTCCATAAAAAAACCCTGGAGTTCACCCAAATTCAAGTCCATTGAGTCATTGTTGCCATCCAACCATCTTATCCTCTGTCATCCCCTTCTCCTCCCACCTTCAATCTTTCTCAGCCACAGGGTTTCTTCCAATGAGTCAGTTCATCACATCAGTGGCCAAAGTATTGGAATTTCAGCTTCACCATCAGTCCTACCAATGAACACCCAGGACTGATCTCCTTTATGATGGACTGGCTGGATCTCCTTGCAGTCCAAGGGACTCTCAAGAGTCTTCTCCAACACCACAGTTCAAAAGC
>NW_011494923.1:5333490-5360515 GCF_000754665.1 Bison bison bison | reverse complement strand
TAGGTTGGTCATAACTTTCCTTCCAAGGAGTAAGCGTTTTTTAATTTCATGGCTGCAGTCACCATCTGCAGTGATTTTGGAGCCCAAGAAAATAAAACCTGATACTGTTTCCCCATCTATTTCTCATGAAGTGATGGGACCAGATACCATGATCTTAGTTTTCTGAATGTTGAGCTTTAAGTCAACTTTTTCACTCTCCTCTTTCACTTTCATTAAGAGGCTCTTTAGTTCTTCTTCACTTTCTGCCATAAGGGTGGTGTCATCTGCATATCTGAAGTTATTGATATTCCTCCCGGCAATCTTGATTGCAGCTTGTGTTTCTTCCAGCCCAGCGTTTCTCATGATGTACTCTGCATATAAGTTAAACAAGCAGGGTGACAATATACAGCCTTGACGTCCTCCTTTTCCTATTTGGAACCAGTCTGTGTTCCATGTCCAATTCTCACTGTTGCTTCCTGACCTGCATACAGGTTTCTCGAGAAGCAGGTCAGGTGGTTTGGTATTCCCATCTCTTTCAGAATTTTCCACAGTTTATTGTGATCCACATTTTCTTTAGCATCATAGATTTTATTACAGGTATAGCAGTTCCTGAAACCAGTCCACCTCATGAAAACTGCAGAAGGACTGCAAATGTTAATAAAAATAAACCTGAAATATCAAATTTTTAAAATAATGCACAGTTAATATAGTATATCAAAATCGTATTTACACAGTTTAACATTATTAAGACATTTTTAAATAGAAACAGTGTTTAAATAGTATCAATGTTTTACACATAAATGTATAATGCCTATACAATTTTACTGGTGTTGTGTAACTAGGAGTTATTTCTTAAAGTCAGAACATTAAGTGACACTAGATAGGAATAACATGAGGCCAGAAATGAAATATCAGTGTCAATTTAGATAACTGGGGTAAACATAAGTTTGAAGTATATAATATATTAAAATTACTATGTTAGTGTTGTTTCCTTATTTCAAATAGCAAGAGCAAACAAACGGCTAACAACTTCTTGACAAAAGAATATTCTGCAGGTATCCAACATTATTGAACACTAAATAGTTATGTAAAATAACACATTACTGTTATACAGATGAATATCACCAAGAACTAGAAAAATCTTTTCCAGTTTAATTATTTTTCCTGCTATATGATGTACATTAATTTTTAAGTACAGTTTATTTTTAATTATGCATATTCAAACTATTTATATTATCACCTATCATTAATTCATGGAATCCAAATCAGTTGGGGATTTATCCTAGTCCTGTGATTTTGGTTCAGTGTAACTTTTAATGAAATAACTCATCTCATCAAATTATTCAAATTTATCCAGAGATTGATAGTAGGGTGAAAATAAATCTAAATACATTTTCAATAAGATTAAATAATTGCTCATTCATAATGAGGTTTATGATGGCTTGCAGGAAAGTTTTGACTATAAAGTTCAGTTTCAATTTAAACCAGAAAAATAATCTTTATTTTCTTCATTTAATAACTTAAATATATACTTGAAGTTTGGGCTTGGCAGATGCATATGATTACACATAGAATGAATAAACAACAATGTCATACTATATAGCATGGGAACAGTATTCAATATCCTGTGATAAACTATAATGGAAAAGATTATAAGGAAGAATATATTATATGTATAATTAGACCATTTTGCTAAATAACAGAAATTAACACATTAAAATTTACTATACTTCAATAAAATAACTTAAAAAAATAAGAATAAAGAAGAAAAATATCTGTATCTGCCTGTCTTACTCATGCCATCTCAAAATAATCATCTACTAGCTAGTATAACCTTTCAATTTCAAGGTTTTGAAGGCACATATGCTTTGGGAACCAAGACAATATACTAAAAATAGATTTACCATGTCACACTAATTTTTTAATTAAAACATTCTATGAAATTGAAAGTTGCCCAGTTGTGTCCGACTCATTGTGACCTCATGAACTATACAGTTCATGGAATTCTCCATGCCTGAATACTGGAGTGGGTAGCCTTTCCCTTCTCCAGGGGATCTTCCCAACCCAAGAATCAAATCAGGGTCTCCTGCATTGCAGGCGGATTCTTTACCCGCTGAGTTACCAGGGATTCTTATTTTTGTTATATCACCAATTCTAAGGTCAATGGACAGTGTTGATACATTTTTCTCTATTGACAAATGAAAATAGATGACAGCAGGTCTGAAAATTTCCCTCTCCCTTTATTTCTTTCATCACTTTTAACTTTTCCATAGGTATCAGTATATCTATGATGACATTCAGCTTGCCTTCTGGAGGCAGGTATATTTCTAATATCTGTCAAGTCATCCAGAAGGAATATCTGTAATGTCCCTTTTGTCTGAGAGTTTAGTCAAAAGGGTTGGAGGCATAGTCACTGAAGATATTCAAAAACAGCCATGGGCGATGTGACAAGCAGGAAGTTTAGAGGTGTTGATGTGTGCCAAATACTGTAGGCCCTCAAAAGATTTTGGAATTCCTATTAAAAAGGAGGTGGAGACAATGATTATTAAGCTGTTTTAAATGTAAGAATATTATTAACAGAAAAGAATTTTTAAAACAGCAAACTTCATCTGTATGAAGAACTGATTTTGTGTTCAATTGATCAAAATGAAAATGAGAAAACTAGTTAAATCCAACTAGTAGACCATTAGTATGTTCTAGATCAAAATAGATTACTTGGACTAAGCTGGTGACACTAAAGATGGATTACTTCTCTCAAGCCCAGGAACAGAAATTATATGATGGCAGAGTCTTCATTTATATTAACATTTCTGGAAAATATTATTTTTTTTCTATTAAGATCATAGTTATCTATCATCCCAAAGCCTCAATCAAAGGACATCTGAATCTGTTGTGGGGGAGAAAGGAGTCGAAGAGGAAGGCACAAAGGACTGGTGAGAAGAGACAAGTGGGATAAAAATGATGGACCACTGAAATTGATTTGGTTCCCTCCAGACTCAGGAAACCACTTTTCTTCTAGCATGATGGATGTGTTTGACAGGGTATGCCTTCAAGCATTTAGAAATCAATGAACTAGTGAATAGGTGGGAAAGTTCTGGTTCCATTAGGTTTAATTCACTTTGAAGCAGGGAGTCAGTTACCTTCTGGAGAGTACAAGAATCATTAGACCCTCCAGGAAGAATAGTTAAAAGTTTGGCATTGGATTTGAAGCCCAGTGCTGAGTTTAGCATAGGGCTTTTTGTGCATTGATGGAACGGTAGTGAAAGTTGCTTAGTCATGTCCTACTCTTTGAAATCCTATGGACTATGCAGTCCATGGAATTCTCTGGGCCAGAATACTGGAGTGGGTAGCCAGCCCTTCTCCAGCAGATCTTCCTGACCCAGGAATCAAACTAGGGTCTTCTGCATTGCAGGTGGACCCTTTACCAACTGAGTTATCAGTTCAGTTAAGTTCAGTTCACTCACTCAATCATGTCAGACTTTTTGTGACCCCATGAATTGCAGCACGCCAGGCCTCCCTGTCCATCACCAATTCCCGGAGTTCAAACTCATGTCCATAGAGTTGGTGATGCCATCCAGCCATCTATCCTCTGTCGTCCCCTTCTCCTCCTGCCCCCAATCCCTCCCAGCATCAGACTCTTTTCCAGTGAATCAACTCTTCGCATGAGGTGGCCAAAGTATTGGAGTTTCAGCCTCAGCTGAATGAACACCATTGAACACCCAGGACTGATCTCCTTTAGGATGGACTGGTTGGACCCTTGCAGTCCAAGGGACTCTCAAGAGTCTTCTCCAACACCACAGTTCAAAAACATCAATTCTTCAGCACTCAGCTTTCTTCACAGTCCAACTCTCACATCCAAATATGACCACTAGAAAAACCATAGCCTTGACTAGATGGACTTTTGTTGGCAAAGTAATATCTCTGCTTTTTATATGCTATCTAGGTTGATCATAACTTTCCTTCCAAGGAAAGGAAGGAAATTTAATTTCATGGTTACAATCACCATCTGCAGTGATTTTGGAGACCAAAAAATAAAGTCTGACACTGTTTCCCCATCTATTTCCCATGAAGTGATGGGACCAGATGTCATGATCTTCATGTTCTGAATGTTGAGCTTTAAGCCAACTTTTTCACTCTCCTCTTTCACTTTCATCAAGAGGCTTTTTAGTTCCTCTTCACTTTCTGCCATAAGGGTGGTGTCATCTGCATATTTGAGGTTACTGATATTTCTCCCAGCAATCTTGGTTCCAGCTTGTGCTTCTTCCAGCCCAGCGTTTCTCATGATGTACTCTGCGTATAAGTTAAATAAGCAGGGTGACAATATACAGCCTTGACGTACTCATTTTCCCATTTGGAACCAGTCTGTTGTTCCATGTCCAGTTCTAACTGTTGCTTCCTGACTTGCATATAGGTTTCTCAAGAGGCAGTTCAGGTGGTCTGGTATTCCCAGATAACTAAGTTATCAAGGAAGCCTTTTTTCATTGATGGAACGGGAGTACATACTAGCAACTAGAGGGAAAAACTAGCCAGAAGGTAAAGCTACCATGTCATGTTTTACCCCAAAACACTACAAAATTAAGTAACACTATGGTGGTCTGGTATTCTCATATAACTGAGTTATCAGGGAAGCCTTTTTTCATTGATGGAATGGGCGTACATACTAGCAACTAGAGGTAAATACTAGCCAGAAGGCAAAGCTACCATCTCATGTGTTACCCCAAAACACTAAAAATTAAGTAACACTATAAAATTCATTTTATTAATAATCTCAAAGGATATTTTGATGTTAAGAATATCATTTAGTTTTTACTTAGCTTTCAAAAACTAATATTCAATTTATTAAATTTACAAATCCCAGAACTAGTTCTTCCTTAAGCTTTTAAGTTCTCCATAATAAAATTATATTTCTAAGTCTAATAAAATTTTACCACCTATTTTAATGGGTCTTTAAACAGTGTTTAGTCCCATTTACAAACCTAGTTAATTAAATACCTTCAAAATTTTAAACAGCATCCGTAACTTTAATATATTCAATTTCTTTTTAAGTATTCCAATTGTCTAATTAACAAATAAAACCTTTCTGAATACTTATATAACATAAATTTAGTATGGTAAACTAAGCTATAAATTCTCTTAAATGTTACAGTAATGAATATAAGATTAGAAAAATCTATATTAATTTATAAATTACACTTATTAAAATTGGAATTATAAGATTAATCAATTTGATAAAATGTCAGATTCAACATAGATCACACATCCTTAAGTAGAAAATATACATGATTTCTAAACTTAACACAAACAATACTAATATTATAGATTTTTAAAATGCATTTCTACACTAAATTCTAAGTCTCCCAGAAGTTAATAATACTGACTCATTAAAAAAAGTAAGATCCTGAGAACTGTTGGCCTTCTCAAGCAAATTTTGGGGGCTTTCTGAGATTTTTATTGTTCAGAGATTCAGTCTGTACTATAATTTTTAATTATGAACATAAACACAATTTTTCTCATGACTCTATCATGCTCAGTGTGGTACATTCATCATATCATGGACTAAAATATAGGAAGAAATAAGTGGTCATATCCTCATATTTAAGTCATCATTACTTCTCAAATCAAATTAGGGTATGTAAATCCAACCCTATTTCTTTTAATACTTAATTGTATTTAAATAATCTGTTTATACTTCCTTTATTGTTTTGTCATTTTACCTTTAATGGTCTTATGAATGTTAAGATTATATGCAATTGAATTCTGTATGCTTTCCAGCGGAGAAGGCAATTGGCACCCCACTTCAGTACTCTTGCCTGGAAAATCCCATGGACAGAGGAGCCTGGTAGGCTCCAGTCCATGGGGTCGCTAAGAGTCGGGCACAACTGAGCGACTTCACTTTCACTTTTCACTTTCATGCATTGGAGAAGGAAATGGCAACCCACTCCAGTGATCTTAACTGGAGAATCCCAGGGACAGAGGAGCCTGGTGGGCTGCCGTCTCTGGGGTCACACAGAGTCGGACACGACTGAAGTGACTTAGCAACAGCAGCCCATGCTTTCCAAATCTTTGTCTAGCTTGGGGTTACAATTCCTAAGGTCATCCTTCTGAGAAAAAACACACCTGTTTAGAATCTATGCTACTTAATAGGTAACACTTTGCTATCCAAAGCCTGTTTGCTACTAAGGGATGCTACTCTATCAGCAGGCTTTCTGCACTATTACCATAAAGACCAGGTGATTAAAGCTATGCTCTGCAGATTTCCAAATTTCCAGTACCTGTTCCTGTCCTGGTCAGAGAAGAAATTGGCAAAACTCTTTACTCAGAAATATATTACTTAATGTTCAAACTGTCTAGGCCTTACTATTGAGAACTCAGATGGTAAAGAATCTGCCTGCAATGCAGGAGACCTGGGTTCAATCACGGGGCCATAGAGATTCCCTGGAGAAGGGAATGGCAGCCCACTCCAGTATTTTTGCCTGGAGAATTCCATGGACAGAGGAGCTTTGGTAGGCTACAGTCCATGGGCTTGCAAAGAATCCGACACGACTAAGTGACTATCACTTCAGTTCACTTTTTTTAGAAAGTAGTGCTGTCAGAAGAGCCAATAGTTTTGAGATAAACATTTCTAGTTAGGAGAAAGTATTAGCCAAGGCTATATGGAATCAGCATTCCTAGGTTCAAATCCTGAAGCTGACATGTATCAGTTCTATAATGGAAGATGTTCTATAATGAACTAGTGCATCTGTGGCATATTCATTAGCTCATTCTACTTCAGTTTTCACATCTTTAAAAGACAATGTAATAGTGTCTCCTGAATAAAATATGATGAGGATAATTTAGATGACTGCAAGTTAGAATTAACCTGGCATGATGTTTTAAAACAGTCACAGGCTTTCAGACCCCATTCCACAACTAGATCGGTACCTCTAAATGTGGGGGTCTAGATAATGATAAAAAAGAAGTAAAAATAGTGACTGGTAAATACTTACAAATTTTTTTTTTATTACTTGTGTATTCCTTGTTCTTGTTCAATTGCTCAGGGATGTCCTACTCTTTGTGAACCCAGGAACTGCCACATGCCAGGCTTCCTTGTCCACCATCTCCTGGAGTTTGCTTCAACTCATGTTGATTGAGTCGATGATACTGTCCAACCATCTCATCCTCCGTCCCCCCTTTCTCCTCCTGCCCTCAATCTTTCTAAGCCTCAGGGTCTTTTGCAATGAGTCAGCTCTTCTCAGCAGGTGGCCAAAGTATTGGGGCTGGAGCCACTATTTTCACTCTCCTCTTTCACCTTCATCAAGAGGCTCTTTAGTTCCTGTTCACTTTTTGCCATTAGGAAGATATCATCTGCATATTTGAGGTTATTGATATTTCTCTCAGCAATCTTGATTTCAGCTTGTGCTTCATCCAACCCAGCGTTTAGCATGATGCACTTTGCATACAAATTAAATAAGCAGGGTAACAATATACAGCGATGATGTACTCCTTTCCCAATTTTGAACCAGTCTGATGTTCCAAGTCTGGTTCTAGCTGTTGCTTTTTGACCCGTGTATAGGTTGCTCAGGAGGCAGGTAAGGTGGTCTGGTATTCCCATCTCTTTAAGAATTTTCCACAGTTTGCTGTGATCTGCACAGTTAAAGGCTTTAATATACTCAGTGAAACAGAATTAGATGTTTGATCCAGTGGATGCTGGCAATTTGATCTCTGGTTCCTTTGCTTTTTCTAAATCCAACTTGTACATCAAGAAGTCCTCAATTCATGTAATATTGAAGCCTACCTTGAAGAATTTTGAGCATTACCTTGCTAGCATGTGAGATGAGTGCAATTGTGTGGTAGTTTTAACATTCTTTGGCATTTCCCTTCTTTGAGATTGGAATGAAAACTGACCCTTTCCAGTCCTGTGTCCACTGCTGAGTTTTCCAAACTTGATGGCATATAGAGTTCAGAACTTTAACAGCTTCATCTTTTAGGATTTAAAATAGCTCAGCTGGAATTCTATCACCTCCACTAACTTTGTTCATAGTCATGTGTCCTAAGGCCCACTTGACTTCACACTCCAGGATGCCTGGCTCTAGGTGGGTGAATCGTGGTTATTTGGGTCATGAAGATCTTTTTTGTATAGTTATTCTGTGTATTCTTGCCATCTTTTCTTAATATCTTCTGTTTCTGTTAGGTCCATACCATTTATGTCCTTTATTGTGTCCATCTTTGCATGAAATGTTGCCTTAGTATCTCTAATTTTCTTGAGCAGATCTCTAATCTTTCTCATTGTATGGTTTTCCTCTATTTCTTTGCATTGATCACTTAGGAAGGCTTTCTTATCTCTTCTTGCTATTCTTTTAAATTCTGCATTAAGATGGATATATCTTTCCTTTTCTCCTTTGCCTTTCACTTCTCTTCTCAGCTATTTGTAAGGCCTCCTCAGACAATCCTTTTGCCTTTTTGCATGTTTTATTCTGAAAATGGTTTTGATCACTGCCTCCTGTACAATGTTACCAACCTCGGACCATCATTCTTTAGGCAGTCTATCTACCAAATCTAATCTCTTTAATTTTTGCCACTTCCATTGTATGATCTAAGGGATTTGATCTAGTCATACTTAAATTGCTTAGTGGTTTTCCCTACTTTCTTAAATTTAAGTTGAATTTTGCAATAAGTTCATGATCTGCCACAGTTAGTTCCCAGTCTTGTTTTATCTGATTGTATAGAGTGTCTCCATCTTTGACTGCAAATAATATAACCAACTGATTTTGATACTGACCATCTAGTGATGTCCATGTGTAGAGTCATCTCTTGTATTGTTAGAAGAGGGTTTCTGAACAGAGTTTCTAAACTAGTTAAATTCTGAGAACCTTGGATTAAGAAATTTAAGAGGAAACTCTGCCTTCCAGTGCTAAAATATTGTCCCATTTCCCCCTGCCTTCATCCCCATAGAGACGTTTAGCACTTCCTTCCAGGTCATTACCACTTGTCAGTGTGAGGGAGAGGCTTCTCTCTGGGCTGTGAGGTGCTACCTGTTAATCAGATTATGATACTATGTTGCACTCGTATGGATCTGTCATCCCCTTATCTTCCTCAATGGATAAATAACACTAACTTTTATTCATTAAAACAAGTTTCTTTCACTAGTCTACAAATTTTAGTACCTTAATAGAAAATCACTATGTGCTAAATTGTTGCAATAATCCACACCTTTGGGTGGTCCTAACCCACATTTATTCTTGGTCTGGCCACTTGTCTGGCTTTTTATCCATAAAGCTGTAGCAAACTGATGGAAACAAAGACTTATAAGTGCTTAATTTCGAGATTTGCTGTCTCCCTGAAACCCTGTGATCATAAGCATAGGAACAAGCCCAGATGAACTTGCAGAAGTATAAGAGCATGTATCCCTGTTAGCCATCAGATGGAGAGAGACCATTGACTCTCAGTTGTCTGCAAACACATGAATGAGAGCTGCAGGATAAGCTAGCTAAATCTATTTAAACTTGCAAGTTCACAGAATCATGATTAAAATTAATAGTTGCAATTTTTAAGTCACTAACTTTGGAGTTATTTTGTTATATAGTTAGTGATAGCAGATTCAAAATGATGTGCTGCATTGTTCTTATTACCTGCGATGTAGATATTACCTGCTAATTGGGTATTACTCCTTAACTTAGCTGTGCAAAGTAAGATGCTTCCCATCTACTTCCTTCTGTCCCATCCCAAGTAGGTAAAGAGCAGCTGAGATTCTCTCCTAGTCACTAAAAATTAGAAAGTAAAACCATGGTATCCTTAGCAACATCTTATCCCTAGACCAAGAATCCCATATTAGAGATCCACTGCCTTTTGGATTAGGTAGCACATGAATATGAGATTTTTTTCCAGTTTGAGCTTCAGACTCAAACTACTGCTTGACCCTACCATCTTATACATGAATTGGCAAACTTTGTCTATAAAGGGATAGATAATAAATAGTTTAGAACTTTTGGATCTATGCAGTCTCTGTCATAACTATTCAGCTCTACCATTATAGCACAAATGCCTCCATAGACAATATGCAATAATAGAGCATGGCTATGTTCCAATATAATTTTGCTTCCCAAAACATGTAGTGGGCCACATTTACTCCATAAGCCAAAATCTTCCAAACTTGATCTATACTTTGAATATTTCCATATCTGCCTAACAGCCTTTTTTTAAATTTTAACAAACATTACTCCCAGAGTGAGGTGCACATACCTCTGTGTGTGTGGGGGTGAGGGGGGCGGGAAGAAGAGGCTAGTGTGTGGGTCTTAGGCTTTTGACACAAGGTACTTGCTACTCAGTTCTAGCATAGGTAGGTCTAGTAGTATTTGACTGATATTCTCCTAAAGCTGTTCTAGCAACTCTATTCTAGTACCCATAATAAAGATTTCCATGTTCATTTACAGAGTATACATCATAATTCCTCAGGCTATTTGAGAATATACTATTTCCTCAGTGTTTTTACTCTGCTCAAGGGCCAGGAACTAATCAATCCCAGATAAACTTCTTTCCCTACATTTTGCTTAATGAAGTTTCTCAATAATGTGCACTATAAGGCTTGAAAGCCTACCTACATTTTTTTCTGATCATTTAATTCCTGTAACATGGCTCTTTGTTGTTTAATCCCAATTATCTTCCTCTTCCTTTATTAGACACTGCCTGTGAATGTTTTGCATGTATATTTAGCAGAAGTGTCCAGCCCGGGCTGCATTGCTTATCCTGTTATTTATCCCAGAATATAAATGAGTGTTGCAAAGTAAGTGGGACTGAAACTTGTCTGTGTCCTTCCTTCCATTCCATCTATTTCTTATTAGACTTCCTTTCTTTTAAAACAAACAGTTACACTTTCCTTAGAAATTCCACAGGAGTGCAATTATACACAACATTTGTCCTAGCTCACAAGGGTAAGGGCAATATTATCTCCATCAGGAAAGGATAGTTCCAGTCTTCTGAAGAAAGAACCTTCTTGAATGTTTTACCATCCCAATATCTCCAACACTATCTATTGCCTGATAAAGGCATTCTGTACTAAGATTGCTGGTTTTGGATTTAATTCTATGCTCTGTATCTTTTCTGCTAGGTTTGTGTGTCATAGTAGAGCAGCATTGGCTCATTTTCATTCAAGCCTGGTCAATCTCCCTGTGGGACAGGATTACACTGTACATGTATAACTTGGTTCTTGTGCCCTGCATCATCTTGAGAGTATACAAGGGCATAGGAATAGAGTCATCCCCCATAAATTCCACTTCTAACTTGTAGCTGAAAATGCACATAACTGATGATGAATGCATGATACAGAACCTTTGCTTTATCTGTTAGGAAAATTTTAATTTTTTAGTGACTTTGAATATTTGTCCTAGATATGTTTATAGTCTAGACTTTTTCCCTGTTTTTTTTCTTTTTTTTTTTTTTTTTTGCCTTCTGCCTTCTTTCAACTTTGCAGCTCAATCTGCTAGCGTTCTGCATGTTTCTATCCGGCTGTCTACATGACCATATCCTGAAACTCTGCCCCAGGTGTACTTGTGAAGATGTTGGTAGGAAGAAAATTTTCCAATTCTTATAGTCTTCTAAGACATAGCATTTCAGTTCTTTTAGGTACTTCAGAGTAGGATGCTGTAAAAATGACATTAGTGTTGATAATCATCTTATGTTATAGAAACATATATTCCTATATCCAGTTTTATCTCTAGTTCTTCATAGTAAACAAAATAAAGGTGAAATGAATAGCAAACACTGTATCCTAAAATGTTTTTATAATTATAATTTTTTTTCTTCTGATTATTTCTCAGAGAAAATCAGTAGGAATTTCCAGAGCTTAATAAAATAGATTTCTATTGATTGCAGATCTTTTTCTTATGTGTGTAAGAAGTTCAAATAGACTATGCTTTAATGAAATGCTAAACTCTTGACCTAATTGCTTTTGATATTTCTAAAGTAAATGTTGAACTGTCTAAGATTCTTTGAGTTATCAATCTGAATCAGACCTTGTAATACAGCCACCACTGTAGGGTATGTTTGCACCAAATGAACTGAGCTGTCATATCTACAGCTGAATAAAACTTCAAGAAAATTCATCCAATTACTTTTATTAATGCCTTAACTATTTTTTTCCTTGCTCAGTGATCCACATCTACCAAGTGTAAATTGCCCAGGAGTACTTGAGTAAAGACTATCTGACCAAATATTCAAATATTTTTGCTCTCAGATAAAATATCTTCAAAATAAGTAGAGAAAAACAAGATAAAAGCAAAACAAAACTTAAACAAGACTTTTGTCTTATTGTAGCAGTGTTAATTGAAATATAATAAAATGCCAGTAATAAGTATCTGAATTTGTATTGGCCTTCCACACTACCATATATGTGTTACCACCAAGACAAATATAAAATAATACATTACCCTAACATAATTAAGTCATTTCCAGCCTCTGATTATATATACACTGTGTTTTATAAAGGTTTCTTTGGCCTGACCTGCTTTCCCCCTTTTCTACTGTTCAAACAAAGAATAATACTATTTATGTTTAAGAAAAGATTTGTTTTTCTGTGAGACATTACACTTTTATGTTTTTACACTGTTCATGAGTGAAAGAAAGTTTTGTGGTGACATGAAAAAAATGCATTCACAATTAACTTGTCTTATAAAGTTTCAACCATTCTCATTCCCACAATATAAATGTTTTTTCCTGTTGAATAAATAACATGAACTACTTGTATGCTTTTTTCAGAAATGTGATCACAGGGTTACAAAAATCTTGAGTACAGCAAGCACACTGGTACTCCATCCTATAACACTCCTGGAAATGATGACATTTCATCAATTAATTAAAAATTTTAAATATTTTTGGAGCAAATTTTTTTAAAACTTGGAAAACAATTTAAAATATGAGCAAATATCTTAAATGACAAAGCATACCCCTTGGACTTAACAGATATCTGCAGGATATTAAAACCAAAATCAGCAGAATATATATTTTTTTCAAATCTATAGGACATTCTCTAGGATAAAGCACATGCTAGGCCACAAAGCCAGCATCAACAAATTTAAAAAATTAAAAACTATATCAAACATTTTTTGAGACAACTGTATGAAACCAGACATTAACTACAGAAAGAAATGGGAAAATAACAAACAGGTAGAGAATAAACAACATGCTACTAAAAAACCAGTGGGCCAATGCAGAAATCAAAGAGGAAATCAGAAAACACCTCAAGACACATGAAAATCAACATACAATACTCCAAAAATCTAAGATACAGCAAAAGTAGTTCTAGGAGAGAAATGTACAGTGAAACTGGCCTTCCTCAAGAAGCAAGAAAAACTTAAGTAAACAATCTAACATACTACCTAAGAGAAGTAGAAAAAAGACCAAAGTGCAAAGTGAGCAGAAGACAGGAAATAATTAAGATCAGAGAAGAAATAAATAAAAGAAAGATCAATAAAAACAATAGAAAAGATCAATTAAACCAAGAGCTATTTTTTCAAAATAGGTAAAATTCATCTTACCCAGTCCCATCAAGAAAGGAAGATCCAGAAAGCAAAGGAAGAGGTGAAAGAAGGGAAATAACAACTGATACCACATAGGTATTAAAAAAATCATAAGAGAATACTACAATCAGCTATGTCAACATTTCAGATAGCTTGGGAGAAATAAATTCCTAAAAATATATAACCTGCTGAGATGAATCAAGAAGGAACACAATTTTAAAAGACTAATCACTCATAATAAAATTGAATTTGAAATAAATAAAGAAGAAAATTCTCACTCAGCAAACAAAAAATTAATTCTTAGCAGCTTCACACAGGAATTCTACCAAACATATAAAGAAGAGCTAATGTATATCCTTCTCAAGCTATTCCAAAAAACTTGAGGATGAAATGCTCCTAAAATCATTCTGCAAGGCCATTACCCTGATACTCAGACCAAAGATACCACAAAAAAATAAAATTATAGACCTATATATTTGAAAGTGAAAGTGAAGTTGCTCAGTCATGTCCAACTCTTTGCAACCCCATGGACTGTACCCTACCAGGCTCCTCCGTCCATGGGATGTTCTAGGCAAGGGTACTGGAGTGGGTTGCCATTTCCTTCTCCAGGGGAATCTTCCCGACCCAGGGATCGAATACGGATCTCCCGCATTGTAGACAGACACTTTACTGTCTGAGCCACCAGGGAAATCTATATATTTGAATATAGATGCAAAAATCTTCAGCAAAGTATTAGGAAACTGAATACAACAATACATATAAAGGACCATACACCAGAAGGTCATAAGAATGCTTCAACACTCACAAATCAATCAATGTGGTACACCACATTAACAAAATGAAGGATAAAAATCAGATGATCATCCCGATAGACACATACAAATTGAGGAAATTCAACACTCCCATGATAAAAACTCTCAATAAAGAGGGTATAGAGGGAACATATTTCAATATAAAGGGTCATTTATGACAGATTCACAGCTAACATTGTACTCAAAAAGCTGATAACCTTTCCTTTAAAATTAGGAAGAAGACAAGCATGCTTACTCTTGCCAGTTCTATTTAATGTAGTAATGAAAGTCCTAGCCACAGCAATTAGAAAAGAAAAAAAAAATAAAAGGCATCCAAATTGGAAGGCAAAAAGTAAAACTGGATACTTTACATAGAAAATCCTAAATTCTCTACTGAAAAACTATGAGAACTAATAACAGTTCAGTAAAGTTTCAGGATACAAAATTAATTGAGAAACCTATTGATTTTCAGTATACAAATAATGAACTATCACAAATAGAAAGTTTAAAGATCTCATTTAAAATCACATCTAAAGAATAAAATACCTAAGAAGAAATTTAACCAAGGAGATGAAAAACCTATACTCCGAAAATAGGAAAAATGTCTTAATCTCATCAACAATGATAAGGGCCATTTTAATATTTTATATAAATATTAAACATTTTATATATTAAATATATAAATATATTAAAACATATAATATATTTATATCATTAAATATATAAATATTAAAACTTGGTTTTAACTCAATTTTTTAGTTTTAGTTCAACTTTTTAGTTTTAGTTCAATTTTTTCAGCAAAAATTACATTTATGTATCATTTAATATTTTATAATATCAGTTCTTATGGAATACTTCATGTACTATGATTTTCTTGAACATTTCCTGCTTTCAGATAGAATGTAAGTTTAGAAAAGGAAATGATAACCATATTATGGAGAGTTTGGATTTAGAAAAGGGCACCCCACTCCAGTACTCTTGCCTGGAAAATCCCATGGATGGAGGAGCCTGGTAAGATGCAGTCCATGGGGTCGCTAAGAGTCAGACACGACTAAAGTGACTTAGCATAGCATAGCATAGCATCAATTCCAAGACATTGGTTTAAAATTATGGTCCTTGTGTACATATAGTTCTACTATTATATTCTTGTTTATTTTGTGTTGTCTAAAATGATTTTACCCTTGAAATATACTAATGGAGTCTGGATAATCTGGGGGTGATCATATTTTTAACCAAACAGAAACAGAATTTAGGTGTGATGCTTTTATCTGCATTCATAGACATGTCGGTTTTTGATGGTAGTTTAATTTTGACTAGTTACTAAGGACATGCTGCTGCTAAGTCGCTTCAGTCATATCCGACTCTGTGCGATCCCGTAGATGGCAGCCCACCAGGCTGTCCGTCCCTGGGATTCTCCAGGCAAGAACACTGGAGTGGGTTGCCATTTCCTTCTCCAATGCATGAAAGTGAAAAGTGAAAGTGAAGTCGCTCAGTCGTGTCCATCTCCTAGCGACCCCATGGACTGCAGCCTACCAGGCCCCTCCATCCATGGGATTTTCCAGGCAAGAGTACTGGGGTGGGTTGCCATTGCCTTCTCCGACTAAGGACATAGTAAAGACTATTTCCTCAAACAAATATCTGAGAAAAAAATATGTAATTGTGAGTGATCAAAGTAACAAGGTGTATCTTATTTCATTGCAAATGTCTCAAGAATCTCTCTTTTTTATTATTTAATTTCAGGAACTGGTCAGCTTCCTAAAAATTTCATTCACTGACAAACAGATTTTTTCCCATAATTTCCCTAATGTTTTTCTAAAATTAAACAAATGCACATCACTTTAAGAATTTTACTGTTAGTATTTTGAAAATTTAAAATGTTTTCTCTTGTAGTCACTCCATCAACTCTCCCCTCTATATTCTACTTTTTTTTTTTCCCCTATATGTGGGGAATGAGGAAGAAAAAAAAAGTTAACATTAAAAATATACCTTATCTGGTGAATTTGTCCATGGTGGCTGGCATAGATTAAGATCTATACTACTTTGAATCTTTTAAGAAGTAGATACCAAGATAGGCTTAGGTGTGCAAGGTAAGTATTAGAGACAATAGGGTGGAATCCAGGTCAGATTTTAAGAGCCATTAAATCATGATTCAGGTTTGACTCTATATGAAAGAGAAGAAAGGAAGAGGAAATGAAGAAAGGAGGAGGTGCTGATACTTAGCCTGCAGTGTAGGTATTTGCTCTATGAGCAAAATCATTAAAGAGTCTTCAAATCAAAGCTGCCCATCAGCAAAGTTCCATATCCTAGGAATGGGCCTGCCTTAGTATCTCTTCTGTGCTCAATCATTGGCTAAGAGTTGGCCACAGGAAGTATGGCTTTTGTGTAAACACAGCGATAGTTATTAAAGTGCATTAGCTAGGGTCATCAGTCAGTTGCACATCCTGAACATAAAAACATGATACATGCATTTTTATAACTTTCATAAGATAGTAGCAGTACAAGTTCAGCAAATTTATTGTGAGAAGAGGACTGGGGCACTTGAGAAAAAATTGACAATAGACTTGGGAGAGAGATAGTGTTGAAAGGGAGGCAGCATTAGAAAAGAGTGTCTAAATGTTTTATTTCCTTATCTTCTCCTATTTATATACTTACTTTAATATAGCAGTTTTCTTTGTTGATCTTGAGGTGCCAGTAGCAACAGGCATAAGTTAACATTTTCAGACCCTCCCTTACAGGAACACAGGGAGAAAAATGAATACCTCCACATTACAGCTGTAAGGAAGCTCTAATGCCCTTTTACTCTTACTAGCTCTAATATGTCTTCCAGACAGGGACCTCAAAATTCACTGTACTAGGTTTCATATAATGTGCAAAGTCTTCTTCTTCTTTTTTTTTTTTTTTTTTGTTAACCTGTAGATTTATTTAAGGAACAATTCCTTATTTGTCAGTATATATTATACTGCCTAGGTTGTTGGGAATTCGGTTTATAATCTTAGTGATGGGGATAGAACTTCCATATATGTTGCAGAGTAAGACTTTCAGTATGTGTGTTTATTTCCAGAGACAATGCATGGTAGAACACACACAACACATGCTTATGCAAACAAACATAGAGTGCCAATTAACAAGGAAAAGTGGAACTTAGTCTTTACAGAAGGAGAATTTTTACCCCATGGATTCAGTTCTACCATGCATTCTTCTTATTTTTATCAGTAAATTTTAACAAATTCTTGTAGGACATAATTATTTTTACCTCTCATTTCCAGAAAACTACTAAGCAAAATATATTCTAATATTTGCTAAATCAATAAAAATGAGGATTTAAAAAAATTCTTGGCATAAAAATTTATACCTGAGAACTTCTAGTAACATTGATAGTTTGGCTTCTCCCACATATAAGCTTTGAAAAGATAAAATCAAGGAGTCAAAAGAAAAGTAGTTATCAGAGAGCTTATTCTTTAAAGTACTGCAACTCAAGGGAGGAGAATTATAAGTCTGTGGTTCTCTGGCCTGAGTACTCTCCCCAACCCCCAAGGCTGTTAAAAAAATAAGCAGAGAAAACTTCATTTTTATCAACTGAAGATACCAGTAAACAGAGGTTAGTGCCAAACGAACAACAGAAGTGAAACGACAAATTGTGGCAGGTAGAGAATGGCAAAAAGAGTAAGATCCAAAATTGATGTGTAAGTTTGACCATATTCCTGGCTGTTATCTGAACGTCAGAATCATGGGAACGATAGCAGGAGGGACAGCAAATTTTAGCCAAGAGGAAATGAGGGCTGTGCTTTTTAAATATACAGTTGCATGGGGTAAAATCTGGGTTTTGTTGCTTCATCTTATATTTCAAGTGAGTGCAGTTCCCAATTGTGCAACAGCCGGGCAATTGTCAGTAGAAACCTTACTGGTTGGAGATGTCAGAAGACAGATCCTGAGGGTGGTAGATCAACTGAGAATTGAGAGTATCTTCCCAAAGAGCAAGGAAACCACAGAGAACACAAAACAGAGCCTAGAACCACAACCATGCATATCTAATGTCCAGTTTTCAATCAAAAAAAGCTTATATTTTTCTCCTGTTTAAAGGGTCTTTCACAGAGCAAAACCTTTTTCTTTGAAGCCTAAATTATCATTTTTTCTTTTATTAATTATGTTTTTGGTTTGTATCTAAGAATTCTTAGCTTAGTCCTAGATAAGGGAAATTTTCTCCTATAATTTTTATCAAAGTTTGAGTTTTACATTTTATTTAATTACATGATTGTCTTCATCTGTTTGAGCTGCTGTATCAGAAATGCCATAAAGTGGGTGGTTTATAAACAACAGGAATTATTTCTCACAGTCCTGGAGTCTGGAAATCCAAGATCAGGAACCAGCAATGTCTAGTTCCGGTGAAGGCTCTTCTAGGTTACAGACTACTCATTTTCCCTTATATCCTCACATGGCAGAGAGCAGAGGGCCAAAAGTTTTCTCATGACTCTTATTAAGGCACTAATCACATTCCTTAGAGATCTGAGCTTGTGACCTCATCTAATCCAACTGTATCCCAAACGTGCTACTTCCTAATACTATTACATTCAGGGGTAGGATTTTAAAACATGAATTTTGGAGGAACAAAAGCATTCAGTTCATAACAGTGATCTATTTTTATATATGTGTGAGACTTCGGTTTAGGTTTATTTTTTTGAAGATGTCGAGTTTCTCTAGCAACACTTGTTAAAATGTTGTCTTCCCTCCCTTGAGTTAATTTTGCACATTTATCAAGTCAATTTTAAGTGGAAAGTGATGTCAACAATATAGTAGGATAGGAAGACCCAGACCTCACTTCTCCACACTGAATTAATAATATATGATCCCGAAAGCAATTATAAGAATTATAGAAAACTTTAAGAAATAACAATGCCCCAGCCAAGCTCAAAGCCAAGAACATCCACAATTAATTGGATAAATAAAGGTGATCCATTTCACCCATGTCAGTCCTTCCTCCACATTGGCACAGATCAAAGCAATCAGGAGAAAGTATCCAGCGTGTAGCTTCTCCCTTGGAAAACATTGTATAGAATATATATCGCACATTCCAGCTTATCTGGGAGGTCGCCAGAAGGACTGGGTTCTGTCTTTCCCAACTCAGAGCACTGACAAGGAATTGACACATTTTAAATGCCTGGGGGATGCTGAGAACAAAAAATGTACCTGGGTGACTTTTTGCAGCCCAGCCCAGAGACCTTGCCAGTTAGAGCAAGAGATGCCAAGCATGTGGAGGAAAGGAAAACAAAAAACAAAAAACTGGCAAATTTCTCTAATTGGGAAACTACAAACAAGCCCAGAAAAGATACATTTGAATAAAATGGCTGAGAAGCTATCAGAATCTCAAGATGAGATGGTTGGTAAAGTTCTTTCTTTATATGAAGACAGCCTGTAAAGCTTGCAGGAGGTGGTTTTTTTTTTTTTTTTTTCAAATGCACAAATCAGCACAAATATAACAAGGCACAGAAGAAAACAGGAAATCATAGCCCATGCAAAACAACAATCTGTAAAAACTAGACCTAAATAAATTTAGCATCTATGAGTTATGTGATAAAGAATTCAAAAATATTCATGTTGAAGATTCTCAGGGTGGCACTCAGTTCAGTTCAGTCGCTCAGTCATGTCTGACTCTTTGCAACCCCACAGACTGCAGTACGCCAGGCTTCCCTGTACATCACCAACTCCCGGAGCTTACTCAAACTTATGTCCATTGAGTTAGTGATGCCATACAACCACTCATCCTGTGTTGGCCCCTTCTCTTTCCACCTTCAATCTTTCCTAACATCAGGGTCTTTTCAAATGAGTCAGCTCTTTGCATCACGTGGCCAAAGTACTGGAATTTCAGCTTCAACATCAGTTCTTCCAATGAATATTCAGGACTGATCTCCTTTAGGAGGGCCTGGTTGGATCTCCTTGCAGTCCAAGGGACTCTCAAGAGCCTTCTCCAACACCACAGTTCAGAAGCATCAATTCTTTGGCACTCAGCTTTCTTTACATTTCAACTCTCACATCAATACATGACTACTGGAAAAACCATAGCTTGACTGGACAGACATGTGTTGGCAAAGTAATCTCTCTGCTTTTTAATATGTTGTCTAGGTTGGTCATAACTTCCTCCAAGAAGCAAGTGTCTTTTAATTTCATGGCTGCAGTCACCACCTGCAGTGAATTTGGATCCGCAAAAACTAGTTTGTCACTGTTTCCATTGTTTCCCCATCTATTTGCCATGAAGTGATGGGACCAGATGCCATGATCATTAGTTTTCTGAATGTTGAGTTGTAAGCCAACTTTTTCACTCTCTTCTTTCACCTTTATCAAGAGGCTACAGAACATAAATAAAATCTGAATAAAATCTAAAAATTTCAGATAAAATCTGAAAAATTAGACATGAACATAATGAAAACATCCACAAAGAAAATGAAACTATAAAAAGAACCAAAGAGAATTCTGGAGCTGAAAAAATACAATAACAGAATTGAAAAATTCACTGGAGTTTTGCCACAGCAGACATAATCAAGCAGAAGGAAAATAAAAGTGATCTCAAAGATAGGTAATTTGAAATTATAGAATTGGAAGGCAAAAAAGAATAAAAGTGAAGAAACCCAAAAGGACTTGTAGAACCTTATTATAAAGATTAATATAAGCATTATGGAAATTCAAGATGGAAAAAAGGGAGAAAAAGAGACTAAAAGAAAATTTGAAGAAATATTGGTCAAAGATATCCCAAAACTCAGAAAGGAAGTAGACATACATATTCAAGAACATTAAAGGATCCCAGCCAGTGTAAACTTAAAGAAGCCCACACTGAGACACATTGTAACCAAACTTGCAAAAAATCAAAATCAAAGAGAAAATCTTGAAAGCAGAAAGAGAGAAAAACTTGTCACATAGAAGGGAATTCTCATAAGACTATCTGCAAATTTCTTATCAAAAATAATACAAAGCAGGGAGTGAGATTATATATTCAAAGTGCTTTTAACTTTTAAATTCTATACCTCAATTAAAAGTCTTGTTGCAGCTTCTCCTTTATCTTTGGGTGTGGGGTATCTTTTTTGGTGGGTTCTAACTGTGATTTCAGTGCTCTCACAGAGGAGATGAGCATATGTCCTTCTACTGTGCCATGTTGAACCTATCTTCTGTAAGATGGAATATTACTCAGCCATAAAAGAAACAGAATAGTGACATTTGCAGGAATGTGGATGGACCTAGAGATTGTTATACTGAATGAAGTAAGTCAGAGAAAGACAAACATATATTGTTTATATGTCAAATCTTAAGAAAGGGTACAGATTAACTTACTTATAAAACAGAAGTAGAATGAAAGATGTTGAAAACAAACTTATGGTTACCAGTGGGTGGTGGACAGAGAGGGATAAATTAGGAGTCTGGGAATGACATAGACACACTACCATGTATAAAATAGATAACGAATAAGAAGCTGCTGTAGAGCACAAGGAACTCTACTCAGTACTTTGTAATGGCCTACAGGGAAGAAGAATCTAAATAAGAGTCAATATATGTATAACTGATCCACTTTTCTCAACAATACAGTATCAGTCACCAAAACAGGCCGATAACTAGCATCATATTCAATGGTGAAATCCTGAAAACTTTCTTTCTGAGACCAGGAACAAGGAAAGAATGACCACTCTCATTCAGTTCAATTTGGTCACTCAGTCGTGTCCAACTCTTTGCGACCCCATGAATCGCAGCACCCCAGGCCTCTGTGTCCATCACCAACTCCTGGAGTTCACCCAAACTCATGTCCATAGAATAAGTGATGCCATCCAGCCATCTCATCCTCTGTCGTCCCCTTCTCCTCCTGCCCCCAATCCCTCCCAGCATCAGGGTTTTTTCCAATGAGTCAACCCTTCGTATGAGGTGGCCAAAGTATTGGAGTTTCAGCCTCAGCATCAATCCTTCCAATGAACACCCAGGACTGATTTCCTTTAGGATGGACTGGTTGGATCTCCTTGCAGTCCAAGGGATTCTCAAGAGTCTTCTCCAGCACCACAGTTCAAAAGCATCAATTCTTTGGCTCTCAGCCTTCTTCACAGTCCAACTCTCACATCCATACATGACCACTGCAAAAACCATAGCCTTGACTAGACGGACCTTTGTGGCAAAGTAATGTCTCTGCTTTTGAATATGCTATGTAGGTTGGTCATAACTTTCCTTCCAAGGAGTAAGTGTCTTTTAATTTCATGGCTGCAATCACCATCTGCAGTGATTTTGGAGACCAAAATAATAAAGTCTGACACTGTTTCCCCATCTATTTCCCATGAAGTGATGGGACCAGATGCCTTGATCTTCATTTTCTGAATGTTAAGCTTTAAGCCAACTTTTTCACTCTCCTCTTTCACTTTCATCAAGAGGTTCTTTAGTTCTTCTTCACTTTCTTCCCTAAGGGTGGTGTCATCTGCATATCTGAGGTTATTGATATTTCTCCCAGCAATCTTGATTCCATCTTGTGCTTCTTCCAGCCCAGCATTTCTCATGATGTACTCTTCATATAAGTTAAATAAGCAGGGTGACAATATACAGCCTTGACGTACTCCTTTTCCTATTTGGAACCAGTCTGTTGTTCCATGTCCAGTTCTAACTGTTGCTTCCTGACTTGCATATAGGTTTCTCAAGAGGAGGTCAGGTGGTCTGGTATTCCCATCTCTTTCAGAATTTTCTACAGTTTATTGTGATCCACACAGTCAAAGGCTTTGGCGTAGTCAATAAAGCAGAAATAGATGTTTTTCTGGAACTCTCTTGCTTTTTCGATGATCCAGCGGATGTTGGCAATTTGATCTCTGGTTCCTCTGCCTTTTCTAAAACCAGCTTGAACATCTAGAAGTTCACGGTTCACGTATTTCTGAAGCCTGGCCTGTTATATAGTATTGGAAGTCCTAATTAGAGCAATTGGGAAAAAAAAGAAATGAAAGACATCCAAACTGGAAACAAATAAATTGTTCTCTATCCAAAGGTGACATGATCTTAGAAAACTCTAAAAATTCCACTCAAAACTGGTCTAACAAATAAGCAAATTCATTGAAGTTGTGTGATATAAGATCAATACACATAAATCAGTTCTGCTTCTATACACTAACAATAATCTAAAAAATGATTAATAAAACAACCCCCATTACAATCATATTAAAAAGAAGAAAATATTTAGGACTAAACCTAGGATGATTTCTTGGTTATTAACATCGGAAACACAGCCAGTGAAAGAAAAAGTAGACAAATGTGGGAGTACATCAAACTTAAAAACTTCTGTGCAATAAAGGAAATAATCAACAGAGTCAAGAAGCAACCAAGGAAATGGGAGAAAATATTTGTAAATCATACTTTGAGTTTTAAATCCACAGTATATAAAGAACTTGTTCAACCACCATTGAACAAGGACAACAAAAGGGCCCAATTAAAAAATGAACAAAGAGCTGACATAGATAATTTTCTGGAGATATATAACTGACCAACAAGCATATGAAAAGTTGCTCAACATCACTAGTCATCAGGGAAATGCAAATCATGGCCATAATGATGTACTGTCTCATTGCCAGGACCTCCTTTGACGAGTCAGCAGACTTTGTTGTGATTTTTTTGAGTCTGTGCTCATTGACTTTTTTCTGTTCCTGGCTTTTTCAGTACGCTTTCTGTAATAAATGAAACAAACAAAAATGAAGGGAATACAAAAAGACATGTTTTTCTTTGTGTTTTAAAGTTGCTATTTTATATTTGTTCATTTTCTACTTTTCAGTCATGTGTGTATGTATGCTGTAACTTAGAGTTTTATGTTGTACTTTATGTGAGGAACAGGAAAATTTTGTTATATCCTGTCTTTTCAGAAGTGGAAGTCCATTCATACATCATTTTATAATACTTTGTTGGATGCTACTTGCCAAAGTAACTCTTGAGGCTTTCTCCTTTATCTTAGTTATTTTTCTGACCCAAGTCCCTAGTACCTTTCTTTCATAAGGTACTCCATAACTGTTAATTTTCTTTAATGAATTTCTAATATGAGTTTTTGTCTTTGTTCCATAATTGACTGTGATTTTAGGTAAATAGTTTTTCTTTTCCTTGTTCTCAGGTTTTTCTATTTATAGACTCCAACTCTAAAGAGATATTAAAAACTGTATATTAATTCTACATACATCACATTATGATAGTTAACTCCATTTCCCAATAATTTATTTGCCCTAAATTCTAAACCTTTTATGAGTTTGTGCTGTTACTATTTTTTTTTTAATAAAATGCTCTGTATATATTCTCTTTGTTAATGATGAGTTTCTTAAACCCCTACTTTGAAATTAGTGATGCTTAAATAAGTGATTGAAGAAGGCAATGGCACCCCACTCCAGTACTCTTGCCTGGAAAATCCCACGGACAGAGGAGCCTGGAGGGCTGCAGTCCATGGGGTCGCTAAAAGTTGGACACGACTGAGCGACTTCACTTTCACTTTCATGCATTGGAGAAGGAAATGGCAACCCACTCCAGTGTTCTTGCCTGGAGAATCCCAGGGACGGGGGAGCCTGGTGGGCTGCCGTCTATGGGGTTGCATAGAGTCAGACACGACTGAAGCGACTTAGCAGCAGCAAATAAGTGATACTTAAATGGTTTCTGCATTGGAAAATAAGTTCTTAAGATTTTACTCTTTTATCATTAACATTATTATCACAGATTCCTTCTTATTTGAGAGCATCAATAAATGCTCCTTGAGGTCTTCACTATGGATTTAATGAATAGATATCTGCTTTTTAAACTTTTTTGGTGTAATTTTTTAAACATTATTCCCCAAAGGAATATTGGCTAATATTACTCTTGGCCTGCATTCATGAACAGTAATTACATGAACTTCTCCCTAGAATATGTTTTATTGTTTGCACCTATTCATTTTGATTTCACTTCATCTGTTCTGTAGATATCTGGACAGCTTAATTAACCATCTTCACCCTTGACATTCGAGCAGAATACTGCCCATTATTCATATTATTCCTTGTTATCAAAATACCAGGGTCTTGAATGTTTAATAACAACTGTCAAGCATGTTGAATAAGTCTATCAGGTGCAACTAATTTTCTTATTGTTATAACTAAGACCTTTAACCTCTAAACCACTTTACTTACTTGGGTTATTTTCTATTGTTATCTTAAATGGCAGTATCTTAAATATAAAAGTAATTTATCCAAAAGCACTGAGAAATACATTAACACCTTTTAAAATTGCATTTTTATGGGAATCAGAGTCAATAATGTTACAATCATTTATATGAAATATTTTAAAATATCTTGTATCATCTACCTCAAAGAAACTGTGATTATAAGTTAAACACTGATTCTATAAGTCTCCCAAATATCAGTCATATCTTAAAACTACAAATTCCAACGTTGCTTTACAAGCAGATTACATTCAGGGGAAGGACCTTATACAAGCAGGTTATAATCAATCAAATATATAATATTACATATTATTTCTACAGAATGTCATGAACCCATATATTTAGCTACATGTTTTTTAGGTTTACGTATAAGTCAGAGCCAATCTGACCATATTTCCTGGCCAAAAATTTATGTTAGCATTGGAGAAAAAATACTAAGAAACAATGCATCCATCTCTATCTTTAGCTCTATCATCGATACCTGTATTCATAATTTAAGTATCCTGTAATAATGAATGAAAAGTTAAAATGTTAAAATTGTTGTTAACAGTTTTTTTTTTTTTAACCAATTTAGTATAGATGTGATACTCAGTTATGACCCATGTTATCTTCTTACAATAGAGAAGACTGTTGGAATATGAAGGTTAACAGTGAGGAGGATATAAGGTAGGGTGGATTCACTCCATTAATATAATTACTTAGGTTTGTTTTTTTTTTTCCTGCTAACAATAACTGTTATAAAAACTAATCCTTCAAAGTATACTACAGATGCATTTGCTGAGATAATATAGTTATCAGTTGTCTACTAAAAATTGTCAATTGAAATCATGACTTAGCAGTAGAGGAATAATTATCAATTTTGAGAGCAACTTTTCTCCCATTTTTACTTTTGTGAAACTTGAAATGCTATCTTGTTACTTCTTGGAATATTTTAAGATAAAAATAAAATGGCTATGTTTGCATTTCTTTTATCTCTCCAGTCATTAAAAAAAAAGATGCAATACCAAAACATATCTGCTTGCGTGCTTATTCTCTAAATCAATTCAGTCGTGTCCTACTATTTGTGAACTCATGGACTGTAGCTCAAATATATCTGCTGCTGCTGCTGCTGCTAAGTCACTTCACTCTTGTCCGACTCTGTGCGACCCTATGGACCGCAGCCCACCAGGTTCCCCCGTCCCTGGGATTCTCCAAGCAAGAACACTGGAGTGGGTTGCCATTTCCTTCTCCAGTGCATGAAAGTGAAAAGTGAAAGTGAAGTTGCTCGGTCGTGCCTGACCTAGCGACCCCATGGACTGCAGCCTACTAGGCTCCTCCGCCCATGGGGTTTTCCAGGCAAGAGTAATGGAGTGGGGTGCCATTGCCTTTTCCGCAAATATATCTAGACACAACTAAATATCTAAACGCTGCTTATGTGGAAACCAATATGTGACAAAAGGCATTAACAGTTCTCTTCATATATTCCCTGAAGATACCCACTTATGGTAAAAATCATGTTTTAAACAATTGAAATAAACTTATTTGAAATAGAATTTTTCATTTTGTCCCAGTTAACACATCAAAGAGTATTTTTAAAGTGTTTATACAAATTATATTCT
>NW_011494923.1:5329647-5333390 GCF_000754665.1 Bison bison bison | reverse complement strand
TATTCTTAATTTTCATTCTGTTAGCAGCAGATTTTTCAAGATTGTATTTTGTCAACCAACATGAGAAAAGGAAAATACATCTCTTCTCATTATAGTAACAGTCATAATGTTATATATTTATTGTTTAAATATGGACTATATGAACATTTTTGGCTATTCTCAAGCCTCATATGAAATTTGTTACTACTGTTACTACAGTTACTAAAGTTATATAGTGAAAATGAAGTAGCTCAGTCATGTCTGACTCTTTGTGACCCCATGGACTGCAGCCCACCAGGCTCCTCAGTGCATGGAATTTTCCGGGCAAGAGTACTGGAGTGGGTTGCCATTTCCTTCTCCAGGGGATCTTCCCAACCCAGAGATTGAACCCAGGTCTCCTGCACTGTAGGCAGATGCTTTACTGTGTGAGCCACCATTCTGACTCTTTTCATGAATACCAATTATTCTAA
Source organism: Bison bison bison (assembly GCF_000754665.1). Taxonomy (NCBI): domain Eukaryota; kingdom Metazoa; phylum Chordata; class Mammalia; order Artiodactyla; family Bovidae; genus Bison; species Bison bison. The sequence goes on along the minus strand of NW_011494923.1, from coordinate 5,332,941 downwards.
TAGGGTATAATTACTGATGAAATTATCAGAAAAACATACACTAAAGAAGGCAAGATCCTGAAAATTCCAATCATAAATTATCATACCCAGATAAAAAAGAGAACTATGTATAAGAAAATGAAATACAACATGGCAAACTGGTTGTCTGAGAAGGCCATATAAATAACTGAGAAAAGAAGAGTAGCAATAAGCAAAGTAGAAAAGGAAAGATACATCCATCTGAAAGCAGAGTTTCAAAGAACATAAGGAGAGATAAGAAAGCCTTCCTAAGTGAAAATGCAAAGAAATAGAGGAAAACAATACAATGGGAAATACTAGAGATCTCTTCAAGAAAGTTAGAGATCAAGGGAGCATTTCATGTAAAGATGGGCACAATAAAGGACAGAAATGGTATGAACCTAATAGAACCAGAAGATAGATGACAATACACAGAACTATACCAGAAAAAGCATAATGACCTGGATAACTACAATGATCACTCACCAAGAGACAGACATCCTGAAATGCAAAGCCATGTGGGCCTTAGGAAGCATCACTATGAACAAAGTTAGCAGAGGTGATTCAATTCCAGCTGAGATATTTGAAATCCTAAAAGATGATCCTGTTATAGTGCTGCACTCAATATGCCAGCAAATTTGGAAAACTCAGCAGTGGCCACAGAACTGGAAAAGGTCAGTGTTCATTCCAATCTCAAAGAAGGACAATGCCAAGGAATGTTTAAACCACTGCACAATTGCACTCATTTCATGTGCTAGTGAGGTCATGCTCAAAATCCTTCAAACTGGGCTTCAGCAGTACATGAATCAAGAACTTCCAAATGAACAACTGGGTTTAGAAAAGGCAGAGGAAGCAGATATCAAATTGCCAACATCTGTTGGATCATAAAACAAGGTGATTCCAGAAAAACATCTAGTTCAGTTTCGTTGAGTACACTGAAGCCTTTGTGTGGACTACCAGACCAACTTAACTGCCTCCTGAGAAACCTGTTTGCAGATAAAGATGCTACAGTTATTACAAGACATGGAACAACAGACTAGTTCCAAATTGGGAAAGAAGTATGTCAAGGCTGTATAAGGTCACCCTGCTTATTTAACTTATATAAAGAGTATATCATGCAACATGCCATGCTGAATGAAGCACAGGCTGGAATAAAGATTGCTGGGAGAAATATCAATAGCCTCAGATATGCAGATGATACCACCCTTATGGCAGAAAGTGAAGAGGAACTAAATAGCCTCATGATGAAGAAGAAAGAGGAGAGTGAAAAAGCTGGCTTAAAACTCAACATTTAGAAAACTAAGTTCATGGCATCTGGTCCCATCACTTCATGGCAAATAGATGGGGAAACAGTGAAAACAGTGACAAACATTATTTTCTGGGGCTCTAAAATCACTGCAGATGGTGACTTCAGCCACGAGATTAAAAGACCCCTGCTCTTTGCAAGAAAACAATGAGAAACCTTGACAGCATACTAAAAAACAGAGACATTACTTTGCCAAAAAAGGTTCATCTAGTCAAAGCTATGGTTTTTTCCAGTAGTCATGTATGAACGTGAGAGTTGGGCCATAAAGAAAGGTGAGCACCAAAGAACTGATGCTTTTGAACTGTGGTGTTGGAGAAGACTGTTGAGGATTACTTGCACAGCAAGGAGAGCAAATGAGTCATTCCTAAAGGAAATCAATCCTGAATATTCATTGGAAGGACTGATGCTGAAATTGAAGCTCCAATATGTTGGGACATTCATTGGAAATGACCCTGATGCTGGGAAAGATTGAAGACAGGCGAAGAAGGGGATGACAGAGGACAAGATGGTTGGATACATCACTGACTCAATGGACCTGAGTTTGTGCAAACTCTGGGAGATGGTGAAGGACATAGAAGCCTGATGTGCTGCAGTCCATGGTGTTGCAAAGGACTGGACATGACTGAGCAACTGAAGAAGAACAACAGTGTATAAACAGTTTCATAAATGCTTGTGTAGAATATATAACCTTTGAAAATTAGTATTTCTGGTGCATTTTTCTAGTTAGCAATGACCTTATACTACTATTGCAATGTGGTAATTCTATTGGAAAATAATTATCTGCATATCTATCTTATAGATAACTGAGATTTGGAAATGTAAAATGACCATCACATAGGAAATACTAAATAAGAGGAATACTCTGCTTAATCTTCTTACTTTAATTCTCTTTCCTCCAAATCTGCACCCACATTCTACTATGTACATGTGTGCACTTTGAATTCGGATCTCAGCATAATTCTGAATATTTCATTTTTTAAAACCTCTAAACATAGGAATAAATGAATAAGATACCAAATATTACACTTTATGACCTCTAGCTAATACCATGTTATCAGATGTCTGAAAGTACTGTTTTTTAAAATTCTAAATGTGCCATGCCATGACTGTATTATTTTATAAATATTTTGGCAAACAAGCCATTTTCTTACAGTGCATACAGTTTTCTAAAAATGTGGCTTTCTTATGCTTAATACATTCAGATATATGGATACTGGTAAAGATAGAATTAGAGATTGATTTATATACTGAGAATATCTTCACAAATATTTCTAAAGAAATGCTTAGATATTTCTTGAAATAAGGTGTCCAGAATTATCCCTAAGTTTTTTTGAAGGCTTTTTTCCCCCCTGTAACTATTTCAATTTACCAATGCTCCCTACTGAGAGAGTAATTTTCCCAATTGTTCGTCATACCCTCTGTTCATAGAAACAAGACCCTTGCTGTTCAAGTCTAATCTTTGAACAGTGGGGAAAAATAAGTTAACTGTAATTGATTTGTGGTCATCAGCTAGAGCCTTTCAAGCAGAAAAATCAACTGAAATTGCCAGTAACTTTGAGGATTGCCATATCTGTTTTTCTAGTAACCCCATCAAGCCCTAAGTTCTAAGTCTGTTATCTGTCAAGAGTTCACTCTGCCAATTTGAATGGCCTAGTCCTCCTATCAGTCAGATTTCCATACTAAGTAATTAGTCTTCAGTTTAAGTAAAAGAAGGATCACTCCCTTTTTTCTAGATTCATAAAAGTGTGCTATCAAGCAGGCTTCAAAATTTCCTAGTTGACATTCTAATTCATGCCCATTGATACTTCTTAAGTAACTAGAGTAAGATTTACACTGACTTTTACCTCTAAGGAGATGACAAATTTGGAGGCATTTAAATAGCATTTTTAACAAAATCCTGATTTATAGGTAATATGGTTAGTTCTTTTGTTGACCATGATGGCCACTCCATTTCTTCTGAGGGATTCTTGCCCGCAGTAGTAGATATAATG
>NW_011494923.1:5328966-5329547 GCF_000754665.1 Bison bison bison | reverse complement strand
CATAGAAACAAGACCCTTGCTGTTCAAGTCTAATCTTTGAACAGTGGGGAAAAATAAGTTAACTGTAATTGATTTGTGGTCATCAGCTAGAGCCTTTCAAGCAGAAAAATCAACTGAAATTGCTAGTAACTTTGAGGACTGCCATATCTGTTTTTCTAGTAACCCCATCAAGCCCTAAGTTCTAAGTCTGTTATCTGTCAAGAGTTCACTCTGCCAATTTGAATGGCCTAGTCCTCCTATCAGTCAGATTTCCATACTAAGTAATTAGTCATCAGTTTAAGTAAAAGAAGGATCACTCCCTTTTTTCTAGATTCATAAAAATGTGCTATCAAGCAGGCTTCAAAATTTCCTAGTTGACCCACCTCCCAGAATATTGGAAATAAAAGCAAAAATAAACAAATGGGACCTAATTAAACTTAAAAGCTTCTGCACAACAAAGGAAACTATTAGCAAGGTGAAAAGGCAGCCTTCAGAATGGGAGAAAATAATAGCAAATGAAGCAACAAACAACTAATCTCAAAAATATACAAGCAACTCCTACAGCTCAACTCCAGAAAAATAAATGACCCAATCAAAAAATG
>NW_011494923.1:5328394-5328663 GCF_000754665.1 Bison bison bison | reverse complement strand
TAATCAATAAAGCAGAAGTACAGGTTTTTCTGGAATTCTTGCTTTTTCGATGGTCCAGTAGATGTTGGAAATTTTATCTCTGCTTCCACTGCCTTTTCTAAAACCAGCTTGAACATCTGTAAGTTCGTGGTTCACATACTGGATTGAAGCCTGGATTAGAGAATTTTGAGGATTACTTTGCTGTTGTGTGAGATGAGCACAATTGTGTGGTAGTTTTAGCATTCTTTGGCATTGCCTTTCTTAGGGACTGGAATGAAAACTGACTTTTT
>NW_011494923.1:5327048-5328294 GCF_000754665.1 Bison bison bison | reverse complement strand
CCACATTCTGTCAGATCTCTCCACCATGACCCGCCCGTCTTGGGTTGCCCCACGGGCATGGCTTAGTTTCATTGAGTTAGACAAGGCTGTGGTCCTAGTGTGATTAGATTGACTAGTTTTCTGTGAGTATGGTTTCAGTGTGTTTGCCCTCTGATGCCCTCTTGCAACACCTACTGTCTTACTTTAGTTTCTCTTACCTTGCGTGTGGGGTATCTCTTCACGGCTGCTCCAGCCAAGCGCAGCCATTGTTCTTTACCTTGGATGAGGGGTATCTCCTCACCACCGCCCTTCCTGACCTTCAACATGGGATAGCTCCTCTAGGCCTCAGTATTTTACTACTTATATTTTGAATTTGCATGCAAATTTAAAGCAATTTTGTGGACATGTTAAATTTAATCTTTTATAGATGAAAAAACAAGGCTCCAATTAATTAAAACAAGTATCCACAGTTATAATGCTAATAACTGACTGACACTGAGACAGAATCCAAACCTTAAGACAATGAATTTCCTACCTTTTTTAGTGTTCCATGTTGCCTTTTTGATTTATATAGACTCAGTGGGTTTTAAACTCAGTTTTGAATATCCACATGAATTAGGATATCCCGGAAGGGAATCTTTTGTTTTGAGTAAAATAAAAGTCAATAAGAGGGTTATTGATTCATTATTGAGAAAAAATTATCCGAATTTTGTTGTAAGGTCTAGAATGGAACAGACTTATGAAAATATTTTACATCAAAATAATAGAAACAGCACCAAAAAAGAAAGACAAAGGCTCTTTAGTTCTTCTTCACTTTCTGCCATAAGGGTGGCATCATCTGCATGTCTGAGGTTGTTGTTATTTCTCCCGGCAATCTTGTTTCCAGACTGTGCTTCATCCAGCCTGGCATTTCATCTGATGTACTCTGCATATAAGTCAAATAAGCACAGTGACAATATACAGCCTTGACATACTCCTTTCCCAATTTGGAAACAGTCTGTTGTTCCATGTCCAGTTCTAACTGTTGTTCTTGACCTGCATACAGATTTCTCAGGAGGCAGGTCAGGTGATCTGGTGTTCCCATCTCTTTAAAAATTTTCCACAGTTTGCTGTGACCTACACAGTCAAATACTTTGGTATAATCAATAAAGCAGAAGTACAGGTTTTTCTGGAATTCTTGCTTTTTCGATGGTCCAGTAGATGTTGGCAATTTTATCTCTGGTTCCACTGCCTTTTCTAAAACCAGCTTGAACATCTGTAAGTTCGT
>NW_011494923.1:5317420-5326948 GCF_000754665.1 Bison bison bison | reverse complement strand
TTTGAGGATTACTTTGCTGTTGTGTGAGATGAGCACAATTGTGTGGTAGTTTTAGCATTCTTTGGCATTGCCTTTCTTAGGGACTGGAATGAAAACTGACTTTTTCCAGTCCTGTGGCCTCTGCTGAGTTTTCCAAATTTGCTGGCATATTGAATGCAGCACTTTCACAGCATCATCTTTTAGGATTTGAAATAACTGAACTGGAATTCCATCACATTCACTAGTTTTGTTCATATTGATGCTTCCTAAGGGCCACTTGACTTTGCATCCCAGGATATCTGGTCTAGGTGAGTGATCACAACATCATGGTGATCTGGGTCATGAAGATCTTTTTTTTATAGATCTTCTGTGTATTCTTGCCACCTCTTCTTAATACCTTATGCTTCTGTTAGGTCCATGTGATATCTTTCCTTTATTGTGCCCATCTTTTCATGAAATATTTCCTTGGTATCTCTAATTTTCTTGAAGAGATCTCTAGCCTTTATCATTCTACGGATTTCCTCTATCTGTCTGCACTGATCACTGAAGAAAGAATTCATATATCTCCTTTCTATTCTTTGGAACTCTGCATCCAAATGGGTATATCTTTCCTTTTCTTCTTTGCCTTTCACTTCTCTTCTTTTCTCAGCTATTTGTAAATCCTCATCAGACAGCCATTTTGCTGTTTTGAATTTCTTTTTCTTGGGGATGGTCTTGATCACTGCCTCCTGTACAATGTCATGAACCTCTGTCCATAGTTCTGAAAGCACTCTATCTATCGATCTAATCCCTTGAATCTATTTGTCACTTCCACTGTATAATCATAAGGGATTAGGTTTAGGTCATACCTGAATGATCTAATGGTTTTCCCTACTTTTTTCAATATAAGTCTGAATTTGGCAATAAGGAGTTCATGATCTGAGCCACAATCAGCTCTCAGCCTTGTTTTTGCTGACTGTATAGAGCTTCTCCATCTTTGGCTGCAAAGAATATAATCAATCTGATATCTGTATATAATCAATCTGGTGATGTCCATGCATAGAGTCTTATCTTGTATGTTGGAAGAGGGAGTTTGGTATGACCAATGCATTCTCTTGGCCAAACTCTGTTAACCTTTGCCCTGCTTAATTCTGTACACCAAGGCCAAATTTTCCTGTTACTCAAGGTAAATCTCTTGACTTCCTACCTTTGAATTCCAATCCCCTATAATGAAAAAGACATCTGTTTTTCAGTGTTAGTTCTAGAAGGTCCTGTATGACTTCATAGAACCATTCGGCTTCAGTTTTTTCAGCATTACTGGTCGGGGCACAGCCTTGGATTACTGTGATATTGAATGGTTTGCCTTGTAAAGGAAGAGAGAAAGTTCTGTCATTTTTGAGACTGTATCCAAGTATTGCATTTTGGACTCTTTTTGGCTATGATGGCTCTTCCATTTCTTCAAAGGGATTCTTGCCCACAGTAGTAGATATAATGGTCATATGAATTAAATTCACCCATTCCAGTCCATTTTAGTTTGCTGATTCCTAAAATGTCAGTGTTCACTCTTGCTATCTCCTGTTTCACCACTTCTAATTTTCCTTGGTTCATGGACCTAACATTCCAGGTTCCTATGCAATATCAATCTTTACAACGTCAGTCTTTACTTCCATCACCAATCACATCCACAATTGGGTGTTGTTTTTTGCTTCGGCTCTGTTTCTTCATTCTTTCTGGAGTTATTTCTCCATTCTTGTCCAGTAGCATATTTGGTACCTGCTGATCTGGGGAGATCATCTTTTAGTATCTCTTTGCCTTTTTATACTGTTCATGGGGTTCTCAAGGCAAGAATACTGAAGTGGCTTGCCATTCTCTTTTCCAGTGGACCACATTTGTCAGAACTCTCCTCTATGACCCGTCTGTTTGGGTGGCCTTGAGTGACATGGCTCAGAGTTTCATTGAGTTAAACAAGGCTGTGGTCCCTGTGACCAGTTTGATTAGTTTTCTGTGACTGTGGTTTTCATTCTGTCTGCCCTCTGATGGAGAAAGGTTAAGAGGCTTATTGAACTTCCTGACTGGAGAGACTGAAGACTGTGAGGTAAACTGGGTTTTGTTCTGATGGGTGGGGCTATGCTCATTAAATCTTTATCCAGTTTTCTGTTGATGGGTGTTCACTCTCTGTTGTTTGACTTGAGGCCAAACTATGGTGGAGGTAATGTAGATAATCAAGACCTCCTTCAAAAGGTCCCATGCATGCTACACTGTGACCTCACCCCTGTTGTTATTGTATTTGCACTGAAATATGCATTTCCATTGTTAATTTCCTTAAATCCTTCAAAAGTCAGGTAGAATAAAAGTAGATTACTGAGAATAAAGTTGTTAAAAAATTCCCAATGCCTGGTCCGAATCTCAACATGTCCAGGACTTAAAAATAGGCAGGCACATAAAGAATTCTTAGTAATGTTTTTGGAAAGATGAAGGAAAGAAACGAAATCAGGAATGGAAGTACACAAAAGAGAAGAAAAGAAAAAGTATAACACTGTCTATGTTCATTTTCTATTTCTTCATAATAAATTACCACATTTAGCAGTTTAAAATAAATGCAATTATTCTTTCACAATCCCTGGTAAGGAATCTGGCACCTCTTAGCTGATTCATTGCTCAGGGTCTCATGAGACTACAATCAAGATGTAGGCTAAACTGTATTCTCATTGGGATGCTTGGTTTTGGAAGGATCCACTGGCAAACTTACTGAGATTATTGGCAGAATTAAATTCTTCACTGACTTTCAACCAGAAGCCTTCCCTATATCTTACAGGGTTCCAACAGTCCCTTACCATGTTGTCCACTTACACCATTAAATTCACAAATTCTCATTTCTAGATGAAAATGAAGCCTAACTGATACATTTCTGAAGCTTCTTGAGATCTAAGCAAATTACCCAGCTTAGCCATGACCAGAATCTTGATTCACATATATATTTTCAGCAAGTAAGTAATAAACAGTGATAAAAACTGAGATTTGAGAGATGGAGAAGTGTCATATCAGGTATGGTGTTGTAAACCATGGTAAAGAGTTTGTATTTTATTCTAGGTGTTGTTCATAGTCCTAGCTGAAGAGGCCTCTTGCTCTTTCCTTGTTGTTTTGAAAGGTCCCTTCTGTCTCTCCCAGTTGTGCTACTCATTAAAAGTTGAGAAATACATACATTTGATCAAAGGTGGGCCTTGTCCTGGGTACTCTTCTTGATCTACCCATTATATGCTTCAGGTACCCAAGACTCTAGAATTTTCCATCTATGTAGTTGGCCTCAGAGGTCTACTCAGGTCCATTCTTCAGAAGGTGTACCTTGTAGAGTGTGTGCTTACTTCAGTCTCAATGAGTAGCCAAAATAGTACCCCTTGGATACGGAGTATGAACGGAGCTTGGATGTAAGAGATGGAATGTCCAAATTCAGGCACAGGGTACACCTTGAGATCTGAAACAAAGTAAGAGTGTGGGGGAAAAGTGGGAGAGAATTTGGGTCAGAGTTCTGTGAGACCACATTCAGAATGCTGAAGAATCCATAAGCTTCAAAATCAAACCTTACAATGACATATTGTCAAGCCAGGCAGATAATATAGTTTATTTAACATGTTATTGGCATTACAAATAATTTTAAAATATTCAGGCAAATTTTTATACATGGTATGTTTGCCACCACTTATAATCTTGCCCTGGACTGTGTCCTATCACTGTTCATGTTGGTTCTGGTAGAAATCATGACCAGGGAATAAGAGTATCTGATTATTTTCAAGATCACACTGGCAGCAGTGTGAAGAATGGTCTTGAGTAATTTATAAGCAGTAGTAGGGTTATCCACCTCCAGAGACTATTGTGGCTTCCCTGGTGGCTCAGCTGGTAAAAAATCCACCTGCAATGTTGGAGACCTGGGTTCCATCCCTGGGTTGGGAAGATCCCATGGAGGAGGGTATGGCAACCCACTCCATTATTCTTGCCTGGAGAATCCCATGGACAGAGGCAGACTACAGTGCATAGGGTTGCGAAGAGTCAGGCATGGCTGAGTAAGCACAGCACAGCACAGAGGCTATTGTAGCAGTTCAAGAGAGAGATAGTGGTGGCTTGAGCTAGGGAGATAATGGTTAAGCTGATGAGAAGGGGACACCTTTTTGGTTGCTTTGCATGTAGAGATAATCAAACTTTTTTGATGGATTGGGTAGGGACAGTTAGGAAAAGTGAACTGTAAAACAAAACAGTTTGTGACCTGAACAGTTTGTTGAATGGTCATCAGTTTAATCTCATCTGCTATCCTCTTGGAGCTTTGATTAAGTCAAAATTTGTGAGGAAGCCAGGAGAAAGGGACATTACTGTCATCTAAATTTTTACAAACCCAACCATTTTATCTCTACACATGGCTTTCTCAAAGTAGAAATGTATGTCACATGTCCTAATGTCCTTGATTGATTCATTTGAAAATTTGTCTCTTGTGTATATTTATTTGAGATATGCAGTCTCTTTTCATCAAATGCCAAAAACTAGGGAGAAGCATTTATTTTTCAGGGATTTCCTTTTTCACCCATTTAAATTAAATTGGTTTAAAGATATGCAAATAGATTTATATCAAATCTTTGAGTATTTGATACTGTCTGAAGAAATGCAAAACCCACAATAAGAAATGTCAAGCTTGTCAAAAAATATGACTTTTCAGGGATAGAAAAGCAGCATTTTTACAGCAGTATTCACATCTGCAGAAAGCTGACTGCCCTAACCATTAAATCAATTTGACACATTTCTTAATTCACTATATTTTAGGTAAGAGGGAAAAATTTGTACAAAGACTAAAATAACATGAAAAGATTTTCACCAATTAATGGTACATTCTGTACTATATAATTGTTTTGTTTATATAAATTTATAGTCAATGCATTCTTATCTTGAAAATATAATACTAAAAAACAAGTTTTACATTCTATTTTGTAATACACTAAATTTTAATTTAATTTGAATCTTTTATTGGTTATAAGTATACCAAGTATATAGATGGGTATTATAACAGTAATTCAGAGGTATAAAACTATTTAAAGATGTTTCAAGATTTCTGAATGATCTATCTGCTACAATAAATATGCATGTAATAATATCTCACCTTTCATGGGTTGGAATTAGGTAGATGGCAGTATAATCCAATAAGTCAGAGAGAACAGGCTTTAGAACTATCAAGAAAATATGAAAATCAATTTAGAATATGATATTGAATCTCCTTTTGGCCATATAGTAGATGTATGTATGGGAAAGACAAAAACATATATATGGGTTCCAGTGAGATACTCTCCGTTGGCCATTTGAAAAAAAAAAAGCAGTTATTATATAATTTATTTAATTGTGGCCTTCTTTGGCATATTTCACTGCTGGAAGTGCCAGAAGTGAGCAGAGAAATGTAGGGAACACTAACCACTAAACATTTGATATTTAAAAAAATATAGTCCACAAGGAAGGCCTCACTGGAAATTCAGATTGAGAATCAAGAGAAGTATTATAGAAACATCAGAAGGGATATTTGTTTTCCTTAATAAAGAGGGTGTGGCTGAAAGTATTAAAATTTAATGAGAAGGAGTAACTTAAAAGTTGAAAAAATAATTTGTTGGGTGATCTGTATTTGAACAGCTAAATAATGTCAATATGAACAGTTTCAGAGAGGTAGTTGGGCAACTCTAGGTCACAGTAGTTTGAAATGTGAACAAGTGGTTGAGAAAGAAGGACATCAAATGGAGGCCAATATGTTAGATGCTTAGCAATAAGTCCCAGTAAAGAGGTGGAGCAATACAAGCTCTGCCCTGTATCTTTTTTGGTATGCAAATTGTTTGAATACCATTGTGCTCCTAATTGACTGAATAATTAGCTAAATAATCTTATTTGTACACTCATAACATGGTCATGATAATATAATCTAAAAGGATGTTGATTTATGTTTATAAAGTAGAAAAAATGATGCATATATAGGTAAAATACCTCCTCAACCTATGAACAATAACTTATGTTGGGGTAATCAATTTGACATTTATTATTGTAAATTGGTATTCAACAACAAAAAAATTTAAGATAGAATAGGTGCTACCATTTTTCCATGAAATGAATTTTTCACTAAAAAAAAAATGAAAATAATTAGGTAAGATCTGTGGAATAGATACCTCACTAAATAAATCACTAATTCCACTGATCTTGTAGGATAATTTTTATTTTTTTTAATTCTTGTGATTTAAATCCTTAATACATTATTAATAAAGTGTGTAGAAAAATTAATAGTTTTTATTTAGCATATGGTTGAATAGAGATTCTTTGTTCTTATGTTTTGCAGATATTTTCTTATTTCTTTGTAGAAATTCTTAATTTTTTGAAAATAACATGAAAAGTGTAATACTTTACAATGTTAGATAATTCCTCAAAATAGTGGAATATATATATATAATCAAATAATTTATATTATGGTTTACATAGAATTTCAACCCTAATTGTTCTAATATATTATATTAGAATATCATGGAAAAATAAATTTGAGATAAATTTAAATAAATTTATCTAAATATACTAGTGATATTACACATTATTTTCTTTCCCAGCAGGCATTTTGTGCTTGTAGGTATGGCTCTCTTACTGAATTATGCTCATAAGGTTTTTATCTCTCCATCTAAGGAATGTAAATGTAGATTCTGATACTAATTGCTTCCTTGTAATCAAGAAACTGTTATCTAGGGATGTATTTTTCAATCCTCAGGCTGCATTGGATGGGAATACAGCTCTAATGTAATGTACTAAAAGAGTAAGCCAATGTAATCCAGCATGCAACTATCTCCCAAAATAATTCTGAAGCACAATCAGGATTTTCTCACATAGCCATCTTAAAATAAAGTAATATATAATATGGACCTTTATTTTTTTAATTTGGCAGAAATGCTCTTAAGTAATTATAATAATATTGAATTTTATATGTAGTCTTTTATAAATATACTAAATTAATTTAACTTCTGCTTAATAAAGAATATAACAGGGGTGGTTTACATGCTGAAGCTTTGCTTGCTAAAGAAAGTTCAGCACCAAACTGCAGTAATTTAATTTGATTCTACTTCTTTCTGCAATTAAAATTCAAGTTATAAATTGTAGCATTGATACATTACTTATAGCAAGATTCATTATTGATAGATGGTGGATGGATGGATCAATGGATACATAGATATTTCCAAAAATATTCCCAAGCTATGACAGTTGAAGTGGATGGCCGCAACTGTATTAGAAATATGAAATCAAAAGTGTAGTTGAACCTAGTAATTGCATAAGTTAAAATATATTAGTATAATGCCAATTTTTTAATAGAATAAAATCTGGATTTCTAGCCAAAATTGAGTCAAGTCTACCCTCAGAATATAATTCTAACAAAGAATACAGTTAACTCAAATAACGCAATTTAGTCATATTGTCTGTATTTGAATTTATTAATACATTTCTACTGCTGTGCTTCTACAACAATTACGTTGGTGCAAAGATAATTACGGTTCTGGACCCTGAATTTTAAACCATTATAACTAGGCTCAAACACATATTTATTAATCAAAATAGGAATCATTGCAATCAACACAATTTTGCAAATAAGAAATAAATTTGTTTATTCCTATAGCAATAAAAATCCATGCTTCAGCATTTGAATAACTCTTAAAAAGCATTTTCTGCATCTGGCTGGTTGTGGAATCATTTCCTTACCAAAAAGTTGTCAAGAGTCTTGAAGAAATGGTACTCAGTTGGTGAGAAGTCAGATAAATATGGCAGATGAGGCAAAACTTTGTAGCCCAATTCGTTCAACTTTTGCAGCATTGGTTTTGTGATGTATGGCCAGGTCTTGTTACAGAGAAGAATCAGGCCCTTTCTGCTGACCAATGCCAGCTGCAGGTGTTGCAGTTTTCAGCACATTTAATCGATTTCCTGCGCATACTCTCAGATGTAATGGTTTTGCTGGATTCAGAAAATTGTAGTGGATCAGACAGGCAGCAGACCACCAAAAGGTGACCATGATTTTTTTTTTTTTTTTTGGGTGCAAGTGTGGCTTTGGAAAGTGCTTTGGAGCTTCTTGGTCCAACCACTGAGCTGGTTGTCATATAAAATCCATTTTTCATTGCACATCATAATCCAATTGAGAAATGGTTTGTTGTTGTGAAGAATAAGAGAAGATGATACTCCAAAAGGGTGACTTTTTTGGTTTGCAGTCTGCTCACAATACCCCACTTACTGAGCTTTTTCACCTTTGCAATTTGCTTCAAATACCAGATGATCATAGAAAGGTCAATGCTGAGTTCTTGGGCAACTTCTCCTGTAGTTGTGAGAGAATCAGCTATGATGATCCTCTTTGTTGGTCGTTGTCAACTTCCAATGGCCAGCCACTGCACTCCTCATCTTCAAGGTTCTAATCTCCTTTGCAAAACTTCTTGAACCACCACTGCACTTTATGTTCATTAGCAGTTCCTGGGGCAGATGTGTTGTTGATGTTACAAGTTGTCTCCATTGCTTTTTGATCCATTTTGAACTAGAATAAGAAAATCACTTGAAACTGCTTATTTCACTTCCATAGTCTAAAATACATATAAAATGAACAGTAAGTAATAATTTATTAGTAAAAAACATAAAGCAAGAAATACACATTAAAATGATGTATAACATAACCAACATTTATTTAAGAATGCATTCCAATATAAAATGGCAAAATTCAACAAAGCAAAAATGTAATTACTTTTGTACCAACCTAATATAATGACTTCAGTCAATAATAGCATGCCACATTTACAGTTTTATTAAAGTTAAGCAATTAGGATCAAAGTGTATTATTACATTCTAGTCACCTTTAATATGGTTGTTGTCATAAAAATATAAAGCTGTTGTTTGATACTGATTTTTCTAAGGTTGTGTTTAATCATTTTTAGATGTGTTTTTCATCTGTTTGTAAGAATAATATAAAACTATAGATACATAGGTTAATTTACATAAACTTTCCCTTTGTTAATATATTCAACAAGTTTTCAATTCTTCTATGGCAACTGTTTAGTCTTAATTGAATAAACGGACATTTATGCAAATTGTTTTAAAATGCATCATATTTATAGATAAAATGCTCATTTTAATAATGTGGGGATCAGAGAAACAAAAAAGTAGAATGGCAGATACAATGAAAATTATTAATAACTACTTCCAGAAAAATAATTTCAGAATGCTACAACATAATCTTTAGGACTGCAAAAGAAGTGTGCCAATATTTCAGTTCAGTTCAGTTGCCCAGTCATGTCCGACTCTTCGTGACCCCATGGACTACAACACACCAGGCCTCCCTGTCCATCACCAACTCCCAGAGTTTATCCAAACTCATGTCCACTGAGTTGGTGATGCCATCCAACCATCTCATTCTCTATCATTCCCTTCTCCTCCTGCCCTCAATCTTTCCCAGCATCATGGGAAAGATGATGGGAAACTCATTGGTCTTTTTCAATGAGTTAGTTCTTCACATCAGGTGGTCAAAGTATTGGAGTTTCAGCTTCAGCA
>NW_011494923.1:5276040-5317320 GCF_000754665.1 Bison bison bison | reverse complement strand
TTTTTTCAATGAGTTAGTTCTTCCCATCAGGTGGTCAAAGTATTGGAGTTTCAGCTTCAGCATCAGTCCTTCTAATGAATATTCAGGACTGATTTCCTTTAGGATGAACTGATTGGATCTCCTTGCAGTTCAAGGGACTCTCAAGAGTCTTCTCCAACACCACAGTTCAAAAATGTCAATTCTTCTGCACTCAGCTTTCTTTACATTCCAACTGTCATATCCATACATGACTACTGGAAAAACCATAGCCTTGACTAGATGGATTTTTGTTGGCAAAGTAATGTCTCTGCTTTTTAATATTTTGTCTAGGTTGGTCATAACTTTCCTTTCAAGGAGTAAGCGTCTTTTAATTTCATGGCTGCAATCACAATCTGCAGTGATTTTGGAGCCCCCCAAAATAAAGTCAGTCACTGTTTCCCCATCTTTTTGCCATGAAGTTATAGGACCGGATGCCATGCTCTTCATTTTCTGAATGTTGAGCTTTAAGCCAACTTTTTCACTCTCCTCTTTCACTTTTATCAAGAGGCTCTTTAGTTCTTCACTGTCTGCCATAATTCAGGGAAGCATAAATTTTAAACATGAGACAATGTATAGTTAAAAAAAAATATTTTAATTTGGCCCCTGTCTCAAGATTAAATTCTACTCAGATTCAGAAGTAGAGTGTTAACTTTATAGAAGACAGACTATTAAAAAATGTTGTACTAGGTGAAAGATTGTACTACCTTTTCAAACAACTAGTCTCCATGCTGCCAAAAGTGATATATCAAAGCTTGATAATGAAGTAGTTGGATCATATAAGATGTTACAAAAATTAATTTTGTGGCTAGCTATCAACTGTTAAGCCAAGACATACATATATGTAGACTAATAAATCACCTGTTAAAATTTATTTTATATATATCTTCTCCATATTTTATTATTGTTATTGCTCTATTCCTTTCTCATAAAATGCATTCTTTTCAATACATTTTCCCTAACATCACTTATATTATTTCTTAGAATCATCAGTTTCAGTAATTTAATTATGACAATAGTGAAGTGAAGTCGCTCAGTCGTTTCCAACTCTTTGCAACCCCATGGACTGTAGCCTCCCAGGCTTCTCCATCCACGGGATGGAGAAGTTTTCCAGACAAGAATACTGGAGTGGGTTGCCATTTCCTTCTCCAGGGGATCTTCCCAACCCAGGGATTGAACCCAGGTGTCCTGCAATGCAAGCAGACGCTTTACCCTCTGAGCCACCAGGGAAACCCCTGACAATAATTTATGTTAGAACCCTTCAAGATAGTGTGACACTATATATGTAAATATTACTTACAATTATGCCCTGGTGCAGTTACTATCTTATCAAGAATTCATATTTGAACATCAGAGGATTCCATCTAGCATTTTATAAAGGACAGAAGTTAAGCACTAGTACTATAAGCACTTCAGCTTCCTTTCGTTTCTATCAATGAGATGATGGTTAATCAGTTTTGTGAATGTCTATAATGTGTGAGTATTGATAAATTAAAAGTAATGACCTATTGATTATTATAATTATTTTTAGAATAGGTAAACATTGAAATTGGATATTCATAGCTTGTGCATTGACCAGAATGTTTTAGAGTGTCTGAATTTTCATGAATATGAAATAAGAATCTAGCCAAGACTGTACCCCATACCTTTATTGAAAGTGAAAGTGGCTCAGTTGTGTCTGACTCTTTGTGACCCCAGGGACTGTACAGTCCTTGGAATTCTCTAGGCCAGAATACTGGAGTGGGTAGCCTCTCCCTTCTCCAGCAGATCTTCCTGACCCAGAAATCAGACTCAGGTCTCCCACTGTGCAGGTGGATTCCTTACCAGTTGAGCCACAAGGGAAGCCCAAGAATACTGGAGTGGGCAGCCTACCCCTTCTCCAGCAGATCTTCCTGACCCAGGCATCAAACTGGGGTCTCCTGCATTGCAGGTGGATTCTTTTTTTTTTTTTTTTTAAGGTGGATTCTTTACCAACTGAGCTATTAGGAAATCCCATTTATTATCAGGGAAGACCTTTATTAATGGTATCTAAATCTTACTTCCTAGATGAACTTGACAGCCATCTGTCCTTTAGTTTGAAAGATTTCTTGTGAGTTGGTGTTATCTATGACTAATAGTCTTCTCCCTCTTACCTATCTTTACATTTTCCTTGAGTGCATCTTTAATGCAGACAGTGATTGGAGCTCCTAAGGAAAAGAACAAAAAACTGAAACTTAATTGTACTCGCAGAAAATGTTATACAATGTGCTTTGTACCTTCTTTTGGAAAAGAGTATTTACTTAAATAAACGCTGTCATAAGTTGGCAGTGAATTTGACTGAATAGTGTTCTGTTGGATGGAAAATAAAATTTGTAAGAGATGAACTTACATATCTAGCTGAGAATATTTCCAAGGAAATTGTTAAGGTGGAGCCCTTTTGCCCGGGCTACTTACAGTGAAACATCAGAGTCCGTTCAGTCACCCACTCACATCCGACTCTTTGTGACCCCACTGACTGCAGCACGCCTGGTGTCCCTGTCTATTACCAACTCCTGGAGCTTGCTCAGACTCATATCCATTGAGTCAGTGATGCCATCCAACCATCTCATCCTCTGTCATGCCCTTGTCCTCCTGCCTTTAATCTTTCCCAGCATCAGGGATTAGGTGATGGATATGGTGGAGTAAAAGGACGTGCACTCATCTTCTCCTGCAAGAACTACAGAATTAAAACTTGCTGCTGAACAACCATCGACAAGAGAATGTTGTATCCCACCAAAAAAAGATTCCTCATGTCCAGGGGAAAAGGAGAACCCCAGAAAGATGGTAGGAGGGACAAAATTGCATTTGAAATCAAACCCCATACCCACCAGAGATGCTCAGATGGCTCAAACAAAACCTTGTGTGCACCACAGAGACTGCACCAAACATGCCCTTGAATGTTTGAGTGTCTCCTGTGGAGTTACAGGTCATCAGTGGCCTGCCACAGGGGAAAGGGCTCTACATGCAGCAGACCTAGTATGGCATAAGCCCTCTTAGAGGAGGTCGTTTCAAGCCTTACGACCAAACAGAATGTGCCTGCTAGATTTTAAACTTGCTTAGGGCCCATGACCCCATTGTTTCTTCTGATTTCTCTCTTTTGGGATTGCAGTGCCTATCCTATGCCTGTCTCACCTTTGCATTTTCAAAGCAAACAACTTCTCTGATTTCATAGGTTCACAGCTGAAATGGAATTTAGCCTCAAGATGATTCATGATTTATGTCTCATTCATACCTGATTTAGGTGCTATTTAGATGAGATTTCAGACTTAGAGCTGATTTAGAATGGGCTAAAACTCTGGAAAATGTTGGGATGAGGTGAATGCAGTTTGCACATTAAAAGGCCGTAAGTATTATGGGGCAAAGAAACATAGTGCTATGGGTTGAATAGTTTCTTTTCCCCAAATTTATATAACAGGCCCTCCTTATTTAACTTATATGTAGAGTACATCATGAGAAACACTGGGCTGGATGAAGCACAAGCTGGAGTCAAGATTGCCAGGAGAAATATCAATATCCTCAGATATGCAGATGACACCACCCTGATGGCAGAAAGTAAGAAGAGCTAAAGAGCCTCTTGATGAAAGTGAAAGGAGAGTGAAAAAGTTGGCTTAAAGCTCAACATTCAGAAAATGAAGAGCATGGTATCCGGTCCCATCCCTTCATGGCAGACAGATGGGGAAACAGTGGAAACTGTGGCTGACTTGATTTTTCTGGGCTCCAAAATCACTGCAGATGGTGATTGCAACCATGAAATTAAAAGACGCTTACTCCTTGGAAGGAAAGTTATGACCAACCTAGATAGCACATTAAAAAGCAGAGACATTACTTTGTCAACAAATGTCCGTCTAGTGAAGGCTATGGTTTTTCCAGTAGTTATGTATGGATGTGACAATTGGACTATAAAGAAAGCTGAGCACTGAAGAATTGATGCTTTTGAAATGTGGTGTTGGAGAAGACTCTTGAGAGTCCCTTGAACTGCAAGGAGATCCAACCAGTCCATCCTAAAGGAGATCAGTCCTGGATGTTCATTGGAAGCTCTGATGTTGAAGCTGAAACTCTAGTACTTTGGCCACCTGATGTGAACAGCTGACTCATTTGAAAAGACCCTGATACTGGAAAAGATTGAGAGCAGGAAGAGAAGTGTGCAACAGAGGATGAGATGGTTGGATGGCATCACCGACTCAATGGACATGGGTTTGGGTGGACTCCAGGAGTTGGTGATGGACAGGGAGGCCTGGCGTGCTACGGTTCATGGGGTCACAAAGTCAGACACAACTGAACGACTGAACTGAACTGAACTGAATCCCTAGTATCTTGGAATGTGACATAATGTATGTGTCATTGCAAATTGTATTATGATGAGATCATTAGGGTAGACCCTCGTGATATCCTTGTAAAAGAGGAAGTTTGGATACAGATACAGACATGTATAGTGGGAAGATGGTACGAAGACAAAGAATTCATTCTATCAGGAGGAGAGAGGCTAAATAATTCTTTCTATAAGCTGAGGAAAGAGGCTTAAAACAGGTCTTTCCCTCACAACTTTCAGAATAAACCAACTCTGTTAAAACCTTGACTTTGGACTTCTAACCTCCAGATTTATGAGGTAATTAATTACTATTGTTTTATATCATCTAATTTTTGGCAAATAATAAGACTAAGAAACATTTCTATTTTTAATCATACAATTTTTTTATTTTGAAGAATTTGAGATAATTAAAATAGCTTAAAATTCAATCCTTTAATTATTTTTTAGGATAATTAGAATTCAGTTCAGTTCAGTTCCTCAGTCGTGTCCGACTCTTTTTGACCCCATGAATTGCAGCATGCCAGGCCTCCCTGTCCATCACCAACTCCCAGAGTTCACTCAGACTCACATCCATTGAGTTCGTGATGCCATCCAGCCATCTCATCCTCTGATGTCCCCTTCTCCTCCTGCCCCCAATCCCTCCCAGCATGAGTCTTTTCCAATGAGTCAACTCTTCCCATGAGGTGGCCAAAGTACTGGAGTTTCAGCTTTAGCATCATTCCTTCCAAAGAAATCCCAGGGCTGATCTCCTTCAGAATGAACTGGTTAGATCTCCTTGCAGTCCAAGGGACTCTCAAGAGTCTTCTCCAACACCACAGTTCAAAAGCATCAATTCTTCAGTGCTCAGCTTTCATTATAGTCCAACTCTCACATCCATACATGACCACTGGAAAAACCATAGAAGAAACTATTACAAAGATTTTAACACACTAACATATATTATGCTCATGCCTTCCAATCTGAGTCCATATGTCACTGAGTATTTATAGAAAGTATACTTTCTCAGTTAACATATCATTTCTGGAAATTATTTATACTTAAAATTAAGTAAATATATTGTAACCATGTTTCAAAGAAAATACACATTCTATACATTTTATTTCACTCTCTCCTGTATCATCTACTCTCTGAAAATATTGGTTTTTAAAAAATATATTACAGTAAAAAATATATACAGTAAAAGATTATATATTTTATTAAAATTCTGACAAACCTATTTATGCATTTTTCATTATTGTCTAATGTCAAATTACCAGAAATGAGTAAAAATATAACCATTTTTATGGATGCATATTTTCATATTGCTTTCTAAAGATTTATGCTCTTTAGTCCTGATACTAGCAATATGACAGCTTTTTCATCAGTTTTGAAAATACATATCCTTTTAAGTCTTTATTTAAAAGTTTTCAAATGTTTTTATTTTTCTAGTTAGCATATAATTGACTACTAAGACTCAGGGATATTATGATGCAGAAAATATGTAGATCAGTAGCACTTGCTAATATTTCGTGGTCAGGTTGACAACTATAAAATGATCATCATTAAGAGAAATTTAATTTTGAATAGCACTATCCCACTGAAAGGGCTTCCCAGGTGAATTAGTGGTAAAGAATCGTCTTGTCAATGTAGGAGATGCAGGAGACAAGGATTCAATCCCTGGGTCAGGAAGAGCCCCTGGAGGAGGAAATGGCCACCAACTTCAGTATTCTTGCCTGAAAAATTCCGTGAACAGAGGAGCCTGGCAGGTGGCAGTCCATAGGGTTTCAAAAGGGTTGGACATGACTGAACACACCCTTTAACCCACTGAAAAAATGTATGTCATCGTGGCAGTAGTAAGGTTGAATATGTTACACTTAAGTCATAGGAATACGTGCTGACTATCTCTGATGAGGGTAAAGAAAAATATCACTGAAAAAAGAAATATGTGTAAGAGAATGAATTGCCTAGTGGTTAGTATAAAATCAGGAATCTGAGTTTATCAGCTATTTAAAGGAAGGCTTGAAAAAGCAAAATTTAGATTGTGAACCACAGGAAAATATTTGCAGCAGCCATTGTTTGAAATAAGACATGATGTTTTTGATATCTTCTATTCTTACAGGTATCTGAGTTTATTTTATAATGTTGAATTGCAATTTTTAACATGGCCTTTTGGAATGTTAATCTAAACTTAAATTTAAGTTTAGTTTTCTCTTCTCTCTGATTCACAGTCTATAATGTCTATTTTTCTCTTTATGTTACCTTTACATAATCTGTTCCTCTCAATGTTCCATTCTAATTTACAAAATTCAGAATATTTCCTGAACATTTTCTAAGAATATTTTGTGGAAAGGCAATTTCTGTTGAAGCGTTGTGAAATACAGCAATATATTGTATTATATTATATACCATATCATATTATTGTATATCAAAGAGAGGAGAATATTAATTGGTATCTGGCCATCATGGTTGGAATGGTCTAAATTCTCATATTCTAGGATTAGAGCTTCCAAAGTGTGTGTTATGAGAGAAAAAGAGGAGTTTATATCACTTTCTATTGCTCATCTCCCACCACATTCTGTTGATCAAATCATTATACATTTCATTGAACTTTGAGGGGAAAGAACATCATCTCTCAATGAATGTTGTCCCGATTTTTAAATTTTTCTCTTGGTATTTAAAAATTTTATGTACGTTAGTACATTCAAAAATGGGTACCAATGAGAGTACAAAGTCTTTGTGACTTTTTTTTTAACATGGAGTTTATTTTTAAAGCAATTTTACAATTACAGCAATCAACACTGAGCATAAAGTACAGAGATTTCACATATACCCCTTACCTCCATACATGCAGATCATCCCCATTATAGACATCCCCACCAGAGTGGTATATTTATTATAATTAATGAATCTACTTTGACATGACTATCACTCAAAATGTATAGTATTCATCAGGGTTCACTCTAGGTGTTGTACATTCTACGGTTTTGGACAAATATATAATGACATGTGGAGAAGGCAATGGCACCCCATTCCAGTACTTTTGCCTAGAAAATCCCATGGACGGAGGAGCCTGGTAGGCTGCAATCCATGGGGTCGCTAGAGTCGGACACGATTGAGCAACTTCACTTTCATTTTTCACTTTCATGCATTGGAGAAGGAAATGGCAACCCACTCCAGTGTTCTTGCCTGGAGAATCCCAGGGATGGGGGAGCCTGGTGGGCTGCCATCTATGGGGTTGCACAGAGTCGGACAGGACTGAAGCGACTTAGCAGCAGCAGCAGCAGCAGCAGCAGCATAATGACATATGTCCACTGTTATAGTAACATACAGAAAAATTGCACTGTCCAAAAAATGCTCTGTGTTCTGCCTATTCATTTCTCCCTCTCCCATAACATCTGGAAACCACTGATATTTTTATTGTCTAGGTGGTTTTGCCTTTTCTGAAATGGATAATTGGAATCCTACAGTGTGTAATCTTTTCAGATCTTTTCTTTCACTGACTAATATGTATTTAAAATTTCTCTGTGTTTTTTACATTATTTGATTGCTCATTTATTTTTAGTGTGGGTAATAGACCACTGTTTGAATGTACCACAGTTGATTTATCCATTCACCTGCTGAAGAACATTTTGGTTGCTTCTGTATTTTAGAAATAATGCATAAAACTTTTGTACACATCTGTATACAAGTTTTTGTATGGAGGTACAAAGGAAGTTCCCAACTTTTGGGAAAATACCAAGGAGCAAGATTGCTGAATTATACATTAAAAGCATTTTAACTTTATAAGAAACCTCCAAATAGTCTTCTGAAGAGGCTGTTCCATTTTGCATTCCCACTGTAAATGAAAGGGAGTTCCTGTTACACCACATTCTCACCAACATTTAACATCAGTGTTCTGGATTTTGGCCATTCTAATAGGTGTGTAATAGTATTGTGGTTTTTTTTTTTTTTTCTGATGACAAATAATGTGAAGTATCTTTTCATAAATGTATTTCCCACCTATGTATATTATTTGATGTGGTGACTGTTAAGAATTTGGGGCCATTTTTAAAAAATTTTGTTATTTTCTTATTTGGAGTTTAAAGAGTTCTTTGTATATATTGGATAACAATTTTTGATCAGATAAGTGAAAATTATGTATATATTAAATAGTTTCTCTTAGTCTGACTTGTTTTCTCATTCTCTTAAAAATATCTTTTATGGAATAGAAAATATTAATATTAATGAAGTCTAGCTTATTAATTATATTCTTCATGGATTTTGTCTTTGGTGTTATATCTAAAAGTCATCATCATACTCAAGGCTATCTAGGTTTTCTCCTAGATTATCTCTTGGGAGCTTTACAGCTATTCATTTTACATTTAGCTTGTGATACAATTTGTTAATTTTTTAGAAGGGTATAAGTTTTGCATTGAGATTCATGTTTTTGCACGAGGGTATATAGTTTTTCCAGCATCATTTGTTGAAAAGACTATCTTTTCTCCATTTTATTGCCTTTGTTCCTTTGTCAAAGAGCAGTTGATTATATTTATGAGAACCTATTTCTGAGTTCTCAATTTTGTTCCACTGATATATCTATTCTTTCTCTAATACCACACTGTCTTGATTACTATAGCTTTACAGTATGTCTTAAAGTCAGAAAATGTCTGTCATCTAATTTTGTTCTTCTCATGAATATTTTGTCTTTGTAACCTCTGAAAGACCTTGATTTGTGTGTGTGTGTGTCTATCTGTCTGTCTGAAAAAGAACAAACATCTTTTATGCCCATACTCATATAAGAATGCTCATCAGAGCAAAATTTGCAATAGTTCCAAAATAGAAATAATGCAACTATATGAGAATAGAAAATAAAATGTGGCATATTCTCAAAATAATGCAGCACAGCAAAGATAATGAGTAAGTCATACAAACAACTACACAAAGCAATCTCTCTACAAAATATTATGCAAGAAAAGCAAATGACCAAAGAGTACACAAAGAATAACTCCATTCTTGTAAGAGAGGTGAAACTCAACTAGATTGTTAAGTAACACATGTACAGTTGTAAAACATAAAGCAAGGATATGTATAATAAGTATGTCTATGTTGGTTGGGCTTTCCTATATTGTCAGCAACTCCATATTGCCTACATTTGAGAAGGTAAGAGAGGTAGTATTTGGTGTTTAAGAATTTTATCTTTACTGACTAATAGAGCTGGGTACACTGTCTCAGTTACTTTGGGCTTCATATTACATAAAAGTAGAACCATGGTGGGTAGCGTAACAGATGATGCTGTACTTTATGTATGTATGTATGTATTGTGTGGACTTCCCAGTGGCTCAGCGGTAAAGAATCCACCTGCAATTCAGGAGACACAGAATTGTGAATTAGATCCCTAGGTCAGGAAGTTCCCCTGGAGGAGGGCATGGCAACCCACTCCAATATTGTTGCATGAAAAATCCTATGGACAGAGGAGCCTGGTGGGCTACAGTCCATGGGGTTACAAACAGTTGGACATGACTGGGGCAACTGAGTACTCATGGCATAAGTATTGTGTGGATGGAATTTATATCTTAATGTTGTCAACAGTATGTGTTTAGGTATGTTTATTTCAAAATTTACTTAATTAAGGAAATGCCTTTCCCTTTAGTTCTCTTCCATCTTCCCCCTTCAAAATCATATTTTTAATCCTCCATGTATTAAAATCTTTTCTGGGATCCCATATGGGCCCTATTTAATTTGTGCCAAGTCACAGACTAATTGATACTTTTTTTCTTAATTCTAGTGTCTTGTGTTTCAATTCCTAGAATATTTTTCAAAAATAAATTTGGTTCCCTTCCTTGTGCATATATGTGACAAATTTCCTACTATTTTGCATTTATTTCATAATTTTGAGAGAGTATATGAAAGGAAGATTTAATTGAAGGCTACTGAAAATTATAGACATGAACAATACAAATATGTAACATCTACCCTGTTTAAAAGCTTAAAGAATTTCTTGTCCTTTTATATATTTAAGATCTAGGGAAATCTCCCTATAAAAAGTATACTTTGAATCTGTAAGTAGAACTGGTTTAACTCCATATTTTAAATTAATTTGTATTGCTTAATGACCCATAGTAAATGAAAATCATTATTATCTTTAAGTTATTGTAACGAAGTCTGCTTTGTAGACTTGTTGAAGAAGTTGAAATTTTACCATGATGCATTTATAGAAGGGAATATATTTGATATTTAAAAAATATACATGGAGTTAATATGCTGCTGCTGCTAAGTCGCTTCAGTCACGTCCGACTCTGTGCGACCCCATAGACGGCAGCCCACCAGGCTCCCCCATCCCTGGGATTCTCCAGGCAAGAACACTGGAGTGGGTTGCCATTTCTTTCTCCAATGCATGAAAGTGAAAAGTGAAAGTGAAGTCGCTCTGTCGTGCCCGACTCTTAGCAACCCCATGGACTGCAGCCTTCCAGGCTCCTCCGTCCATGGGATTTTCCAGGCAAGAGTACTGGAGTGGGGTGCCGTTGCCTTCTCCTATACAAATACATAAATTTAAAAATTAACATTTGGGAAGAAAATACTATTTAAATTTTTGCTATGGAAAATGAAAAAATTTTAACATCCATAATCAATTCAATTCCACATATGTTTATCACAGGCCTACATATTTTGGTAATAGCTATAGGTAATAGCCTATAATAACTGTTATAGGCATTCATCATGAAATTAATTTATCATAAGTAGCATTTTACAGAATAAAACAACTGAGAGTAGGAAAGTATAGTATTAGAATGCATTCCACATAGTAATAATGACAAGAAGTTTTGGAAACTTTTGAGTTTTTCTATGTCTGGGAAATATTATAAGAAAGTTTAAGTTTTATACCACACACTTAGTATTATTTCTAAATTGGCATTTAATAAATTACCTAAAGTGATATCCCTGTATAGGAATTTAGGCTATCAAGGTACTACGTTTTTATAAACTATACTTTTTTCCAAAATTGTCATGAAAAATAACTATTGCTGTACTTTCCCCAGGCCTACTCTGTCTGCATTTAAAGTGAAAATTTAACAAATTGTAGTCAATGAGGGATTTGACAAAGCGCAATAACTGGAAATTGCCAATAATCTGCTTCTAATTTGTATTAGAAAAGAAAAATGAACTGAGTCATTGAATGTATTTCAAAAGGAATTGCAGCTGGTATGTATTGTGGCTAACCAGCTTTCAGGCACCGAATCATACAAAGGTTAATAATACACATTTAAGAAGATGAAGATCTTTATAAATTTGATAGGAAGATTTTCAAATACCAATAATAATGTAGCATGTTGTTTCAGACAATTTATCACATTTTGAATCCAAAATAAATTCCTATTATGTAAAAATTTCAAGGAAGAAAAGGATAATTCCATTTGCCTGAGCTTTTATATAACTCTATATCAAACAGTACTGAAGCACTCTTGCAATTATTACAAAAAAGTAAAATGCCTTATTTTCACATATTTTTGTAGAAAAACACCATATAAATTAGAAAAATTATGGCTATGGCAAAACATAGTGGAAATACTTAGCAATTGTTCCTTGAACAATATGTTACTTAGAAGTAATTGATTTGTTCAAATTACAGGTTCAAGAAGCAAGTTTTTTCAGTGTATTGTGTTATTTATGGCAAATAATATTTTGTATGACATTTCTTCTTACTAAATAAATGATCTTGGAATCCTACTTTAAATTTCAATAAAGCCATTATCAAATCCCAAAACACAAACTAAAACCAAACAAATTTACATGCAATATTTTCTGCCCCACTCAATTACACTGATATTTTCTCAGGATGTAATTTTTTCTGTAATATTTTACATTAAAATAGAAATGTCAGAAGTGAAAAAAAAAAGAGAGAGAAATGGGAGACTGCTGATGTATGTATACATTCTATATTCTTTGCATGTAAAATTCTAAAATATGATATATTTATATTTTGAATTTCAATCATGGACTCAGTACAGTGATTTAAATGAAAGTATTAAGCCTATTCAAGAAAATCCCTTTTATATACTAGTAACACAATTTTTGCTGGAGAATAGAGAGAGAGATCCCATTCTGACAACACATCTCAGTCATATTCTCCGGGCTTAGTATAGTGCCTTGAGCAAAGGAGATGCTTAATAAACAATGTTTTGATGAGTGAATGTATTTAAAATGTAAACTTTGAAACTAGCTCCACAACTTATTAGCCAAAATACTTGGAACAAATTATTTACATTTTTCCAATTGTACCATCAGTTCAGTTCAGTCGCTCAGTCGTGTCTGACTCCTAATTCATAAAATAAGAATGGTAGGAGTACCAACTTACAGGGTTTTTAGGAAAGTTAAATAAGACCACACAATTTTGTAAGTCTAGGTACCATTCTCATGTAAATGATGTTCCCAGGAGTTTTAAAATATGGTGGTCTAAGACCAACTGATTTATACATATAGTACTTAAAACAGCAACTGTCACATAGCAAGCTTTCACTTCATACTTAAAGACATGTTGTGATGCTTGGCTTGCTTATGCATATAATTAACTATCACATTGTTGATTCTATTTGTGTAACTTCAGAATAACTGTTAACCACCTTAATAAAAATTTTATTAAGGTTTTCAGATTTGGAATAGATCTTAATGGTATCATAACATTCAGTTCAGTTCAGTTCATTTCAGTCGTTCAGTTGTATCCGATTCTTTGCGATCCCATGAATTGCAGCACGCCAGGCCTTTCTGTGCATCACCAACTCCCGGAGTTCACTCAAACTCATGTCCATCGAGTCGGTGATGCCATCCAGCCATCTCATCCCCTGTCGTCCCCTTCTCTTCCTGCCCCCAATCCCTCCCAGCATCAGAGTCTTTTCCAATGAGTCAACTCTTCTCATGTGGTGGCCAAAGTATTGGAGTTTCGGCTTCAAGATCAGTCCTTTCAAAGAACACCCAGGACTGAGTTCTGTTAGAATAGACTGGTTGGATCTCCTTGCAGTCCAAGGGAATCTCAAGAGTCTTTTCCATCACAACAGTTCAAAAGCATCAATTCTTCAGCGCTCAGCCTTCTTCACAGTCCAACTCTTACATCCATACGTGACTACTGGAAAAGCCATAGCCTTGACTAGACGGACCTTTGTTGACAAAGTTATGTCTCTGCTTTTTAATGTGCTATCTAGATTGGTCATAACTTTCCTTCCAAGGAGTAAGTGTCTTTTAATTTCATGGCTGCAATTACCATCTGCAGTGATTTTGGAGCCCCCCAAAATAAAGTCTGACACTATTTCCACTGTTTCCCCATCTATTTCCCATGAAGTGATGGGACCAGTTGCCATGATCTTCGTTTTCTGAATGTTGAGCTTTAAGCCAACTTTTTCACTCTCCTCTTTCACTCTCATCAAGAGGCTTTTTAGTTCCTCTTCACTTTCTGCCATAAGGGTGGTGTCATCTGCATATCTGAGGTTATTGTTACTTCCATACAAAACAAAGATCTACTTGAATACTAGCATGCCTAGAAAATCTCCATCACCTTAAATTAGAGTAATCAAGGGAGGTTACTAGAAACAATACTGACATGAACTTTAAAGGTAGAAGAAGAGGAATAGGAAGCAGAAATAATAAATGCCTCATTTTATTTAAGTTCATTTTAATCAAGATTTATTGTTAGTTAGTTAACTTCAACTTATATGTGTGTTTTTGCAATAAAATAGAAATATTAATGTTGATGGTAAAATATATTATTGCCACTATTAGAGCTGATGGTGTCTGATTACCGGTAAAGACATTCCAGTTTCCCTTAAACAGCTTGGGTTTATACCTATTTCCAAGTATAAATTATCAGTAGCATTCCCTTTCATTCTCACAAATATCCTAGCCTGGATGATAAATTATATGGCTACCTGAAGCATAAAGGGATTTTCACATGTTGTATAGCCACTTGACTAAGAAGAGCTTTGCTTGCAAATAACAAACTCAACTTGAATTAACTTGGGAAAAAGAAATTTTCTGGCTCTTGTTAGAACCATGGAAAAGTAAAGAGTACAACTGGTTTCAAGGACTAATCCATTTTTTTACTATTTTTAAATTTGTACTCCAAGTGTAAGTTGAAATTTCATTGTCAGTTTTGTTTTTAACTTTTATCAGAAATCTTACAAATCATAATTATAGCATTATTTGACTCAGTGTTTTAAGTGCACTCACATATTATAAAAAGCAGTTTGATAGTTTAATTCATTATATGATATGACATCTAGACTTGGTTATCTTGAAAGTAAAAGCTATGCAAGTAACACAGTAATCATTCACATACAAACGTTTACCCGATTGTTGATTTAGGATGGCAATTTCTTTCTTTCCTCTTGTGTATGTAACTGAATATATATATATATATATATGACTGTCTAAACACACCAAATAATGAGAAAATTTTGCCAAATACTATTAAAAAACCTAGTCTCAACAAGTATGAAAGCATTGAAATGCATTCTGGAATTAAACCAGAAACAATCACAACAGAAAAATCCAATTATAATTTGAAAATCCTCTTATATTTTAAAATTAAATAATAAGTACATAAATAGCTTGACAGTGAAAAATAATAAATCACAAAAAATAATAAATCACAATGAAAATTAGAAAATATTCTGCACAAAATTTTAATGAAAAATTATGTCATAAACATGTAGAATTCTGCTTTGAGTATAGAAAAAACTAACATTGTATCTATTCTAATAATGGAAAAACCCAAACAACCTACAAGATCATAACTATTTCTAAATCCTCAGAGAGTTAAGGTCACTATGCAACTAAAATGATGAATTCCAAGGAATGTTCAACACCTCTGAGGAAAGACAAAACACACAGACTGTTTCTATTTTGGCAGAGCATGAGAGGAAGAGATAGTTAATAAAAAATGGATAGAGTAGCAGATATACGTCAAGGCTGTATACTGTCCCCCTGCTTCTTTAACTTACATGTAAAGCACATCATGTAAAACGCCAGGTTGGATGACTCACAAGCTGGAACACAGGAGAAATATAAACCTCCTCAGAGATGCAGAGGATACCACTTTATGGAAGAACGAGAAGAGGAACTAAAGAGCCTCTTGATGAGAGTGAAAGAAGAAAGTGAAAAAGCTGGCTTAAAACTTAACACACAAAAAACTAAGATCATGGCATCTGGTCCCATCACTTCATGGCAAATAGATGGGGAAACAAGAGAAACAGTGACAGAATTTATTTTCTTGGGCTCCAAAATCACTACAGATGGTGACTACAGCCATGAAATTAAAAGACTTGTTTCTTGGAAGGAAAGCTATAACAAACCTAGACAGGATGTTAAAAGCAGAGACATTACTTTGTTGACTAATATCCCTATAGTCAAAGCTATGTTTTTTTTTAGTAGTCATGTATGGATGTGAGAGTTAGACTATAAAGAAAGGTGAAGAAAGAATTGATGCTTTTGAACTATGGTGTTGGAGAAGACTCTTGAGAGTCCCTTGGACTGTAAGGAAATGACAGTCCTGAATATTCATCGGAAGGACTGATGCTGAAACTGAAACTCCAATATTTTGGCCACCTTATCCGAAAAACTGACTCATTGGAAAAGACCCTGATGCTGGGAAAGATTGAAGGCAGGAGGAAAAGAGGATGACAGAGGATGAGATGGTTGGATGGCATCACTGACTCGATGGACATGAGTTTGAGCACATTCCAGGTGACAGTTAAGGACAGGGAAGCAAGGCATGCTGCACTTCAAGAGGTCACAAAGAATTGGACAGGATTTATCTACTGAACAAGAACAATAGCAGATTTAAAGACATTTTAATCACATTCTCTGTTATATATTAGTTAAAATGAATTTCAATGCATATTATTAATCTAAGGCTTATTTTAAAGTATGAAATATGAGAAGTGAAAGGAAATGTTGAGAAAAAGAAAACATGATAATTTTAACACTAGATATTAAATAAAATGGTAAATTTAACTGTCAGTATAATAGTGCTGGCCCAAGATTTGATACTAATCAAAAGTTTGGAAAAAAAGAAGCAGAAATGCAGCTCCTAAACTTGTACTTTAAAATACAGGCAACTGTGTCAGTGGTCTCCTATCTTTCATCAATGAGGGTTGGCTAATTTATCCTGGCACTCTCTGCCACTGATTCTTCACATGGAACTCCAATTATTCCTACCATATTGCATATTCACAGTCATTTGATCAAAATTGGCATAAAAGATAAAGTCCATTAGCATTGCCTCTCCTAATTTTAAAAGTATAGTGATTTAACTAAATAAATACTCTAAATGAAAACTAAAGACCTCTGGGAAGTTAATTATTCAAGGAAAATATAATTCTTCCCTTCACATTTTACACAGGAGTAAATATCACCATTGTTAAAATGGCTAAACCGCAATTTTTAGCATATGAAAGAGGAGATCTGTTGGTGACTAACTGAAATCTGTGTAAAAACCTCAAAACATACATTTTCAGGGAGAATTAATTAAAAAAAAAAAACTTTTTTAATCCAAATATTTGTAGTGCACATCTGTATTCAAAAAATTATTTAAAAATTATAATGCACATATTGAAGTAATATAACTATAAAATAATAAAAATGATAAATGGCTATTGACCTAAAACAGGGCAAGTTATATGAGTGAAGTAGGCACAAAAGACAAAATGTAAATTATTGGAGTATAAAAAATTTATATTTTAATAAAAATCCTAGAAATATATTGAAAAATATACAATCACATTTATAATAATTAAGGCTATAAAATGATATGAATTTTATGAAACAGTTTATTACTAGATTCATGAACTATAAAACTCTTTGTATTTTTGCACTGATTTTTGAGAGCATTGTATAAATACATATTTATTCAAATATTAAAACATGTATAGCATATCTTGTATGTATCTATATATGAAATACCTTTAAAACATGAACACACACATGTAGTGACTGACAAATATGGGAAAATAAAATTTAGAAAAAGAAAAGAACATTTCCAGTTTCTTAAAAAAGTCCACAATTATTTAGAACATTTGAGTCCAGTTATACTCCAGAAATTAAACATTTTTCACTTTTTAAAGACAATGTAATATATAAACTGGATATTCTGTAACACTCTCGGTGGGGCCTATAGCAGCACAACTAATAAAAAAAAATCAATATGATATTTACCACAAGGACTATAGACTAAAGACTGTAATCCTCTCATCATTCCCATCAGGTTTGGCTGCCAAATAAGAGTGCAACAAACTTAAGAAAAACACTTTTGTGAATTAGGGATTTTGGATATGTACTTTGAGCAAGCTGAGAAAAGGAATCTGTTCTCTTCCAACTGACCCTCTACATGCCACAGGCCTTTCTCTTCAGTGTTGGGAAATTTATTAGTTGTCTTGGCATCCCATTTGAACAAGAGACAGATTATAACTTTACAACATCAGAAGTACCATCATCAATCATTTCATGCACTAGAGGCTTTGTATTCAAAAGGCTTTATAGTGTTATAGCAGGTAAAATGTGTAAGGTCCTTTGGTTTAGAAAAAATAAATACTGGGTTAGAAATTTATGCTGTTCATGTTCAACAGCTGTCTCTTCAAAACTTGTTTGAGAATTGCAAACCAAATAGACTTAATTGATGTTAGTAACTACTCCTCTTAAAAATCAAGCAATTATTATGTTAGATATTTTCATCCAAAATCTATTCTTCCTCTATGAAATTTCATTAATTCTAACAGTGTTATTACAAGGGAGATACTTAAATGTTGAAAGAAAAATACATTTTACCTATATAGTCTTTTTAGTGAATATTTTAGCATAATAAAAATATCTGATTCATGTTTTATTTACAGACTCATTTCAGTTCAGTACAGTCACTCAGTCATGTCTAACACTTTGCTACCTCATGGACTGCAGCATGCCAGGCCTCCCTGTCCATCACCAACTCCCTGGGTTTAATCAAACTCACATACATTGAGTCAGTGATGCCATCCAACCATCTCATCCTCTGTTGTCCCCTTCTGCTCCTGCCTTCAATCTTTCCCAGCATCAGCATCTTTTCCAACGAGTCAGGTAGCCAAAGTATTAGAGTATCAGCTTCAACATCAGTCCTTTCAATGAACATTCAGGTCTGATTCCTTTAGGATGAACTGGTTTGATCACCCTGCAGTCCAAGGGACTAACAAGAGTCCCATGTGAGTCCCTTCTCCAACACCACAGTGAGTCCAACTCTCACATCCATACATGACTATTGGAGAAATCATAGACTTGACTGACAGGCATTTGTTGGCAAAGTAATGTCTGTGCTTTTAAACATGCTGTCTAGTTTGGTCATAATTTTTCTTCCAAGGACTAAGCGCCTTTTAATTTCATGGCTGCAGTCACCATCTGCAGTATTATTGGAACTCAAGAAAATAAGTCTGCCATTGTTTCCACTGTTTCCATATGTGTTTGCCATGAAGTGATAGGACCGGATGCCATAATCTTAGTTTTCTGAATGTTGAGCTTTAAGCCAACTTTTCACTCTCCTCTTTCACTCTTTGGTTCTCACTTTCTGCCATAAGGGTGGTGTCATCTGCATATCTGAGGTTATTGATATTTCTCCCAGCAATCTTGATTCCAGCTTGTGCTTCCTCCAGCCCAGCATTTTTCATGAGGTACTCTGCATAGAAGTTAAATAAGCACGGTGACAATATACAGCCTTAATGTACCCCTTTTCCTATTTGGACCAGTCTGTTGTTCCATGTCCAGTTCTAACTGTTTCTTCCTGATCTGCATACAGATTTCTCAAGAGGCAGGTCAGGTGATCTGGTATTCCCATCTCTTTCAGAATCTTTTAGAGTTTATTGTGATCCACACAGTCAAAGGCTTTGGCATAGTCAATAAAGCAGAAATAGGTGCTTTTCTGAAACACTCTTGCTTTTTTGATGATCCAAAGGATGTTAGCACTTTGATCTCTAGTTCCTCTGCCTTTTCTAAAACCAGCTTGAACATCTGGAAGTTCATGGTTCACGTATTACTTAAGCCTGGCTTGGAGAATTTTGAGCATTACTTTGCTAGCGTGTGAAATGAATGAAATTGTGCAGTAGTTTGAGCATTCTTTGGGATAGCCTTTATTTGGGATTAGAATGAAAACTGAATTTTTCCAGTCCTGTGGCCACTGCTGAGTTTTCCAAATTTGCTGGCATATTGAGTGCACCACTTTCACAGCATCATCTTTCAGGATTTAAAATAGCTCAACTGGAATTCCATCACCTCCACTAGCTTTGTTCGTAGTGATGCTTCCTAAGGCCCACTTGACTTCATATTCCAGCATGTCTGGCTCTAGGTGAGTGATCACACCATCATGATTACCTGGGTCATGAAGATCTTTTTTGTACAGTTCTTCTGTGTATTCTTGCCACCTTTTCTTAATATCTTCTGCTTCTGTCAGGCCCATACCGTTTCTGTCCTTTATTGAGCCCATCATTGCATGAAATGTTTCCTTGGTATCTTTAATTTTCTGGAAGAGATCTCTAGTCTTTCCCATTCTATTGTTTTTCTGTATTTCTTTGCATTGATCACTGAGGCAGGCTTTATTATCTCTCCTTGATATTCTTTGGAACTCTGCATTCAAATGGGTATATCTTTCCTTTTGTCCTTTGCTTTTGGCTTCCCTTCTATTCACAGCTATTTGTAAGGCCTCCTCAGACAGCTATTTTTGTTTTTTGCATTTCTTTTTCTTAGGTAGGATCTTGCTCCCTGTCTCCTGTACAATGTCATGAACCTCTGTCCATAGTTCATCAGGCACTCTGTCTATCTTAAATCTATTTCTCACTTCCACTGTTAATTGTAAGGGACTTGATTTAGGTCATATGTGAATGGTCTAATTGTTTTCCCTACTTTATTCAATTTTAGTCTGAATTTGGCAATAAGGCGTTCATGATCTGAGCCACAGTCAGCTCCCAGTCTTGTTTTTGCTGACTGTATAGAGCTTCTCCATCTTTGGCTGCAAAGAATATAATCAATCTGATTTTGGTGTTGACCATCTGGTGATGTCCATGCATAGAGTCTTCTCTTGTGGTGTTGGAAGAGAGTGTTTGCTATGACCAGTGCATTCTCTTAGTAGAATTCTGTTAACCTTTGCCCTGCCTCATTCTGTACGCCAAGGCCAAATTTTCCTGTTACTCCAGGTGTTTCTTGACTTCCTACTTTTGCATTCCAGTCCCCTATAATGAAAAGGACATCTGTTTTCAATGTTAGTTCTAGAAGGTCCTGTAGGTCTTCATAGAACCATTCAACTTCAGTTTCTTCAGTATTACGGGTGGGGGAATAAACTTGGATTACCATGATATTAAGTGGTTTGTCTTGGAAACGAATACAGATCATTCTGTTGTTTTTGAGACTGCATCTAAATACTGCATTTCGCCTCTTTTGTTGACTATGAGGGCTACTCCATTTCTTCTAAGGGATTCTTGCCCACAGTAATAGATACAATGTTCATCAGAGTTAAATTCAACCATTCAAATCCATTTTAGTTTGCTGATTCCTAAAATGTCTACCTTCACTCTTGCCATCTCCTGTTTGATCACTTCCCATCTGCCTTGATTCATGGACCTAACATTTCAGGTTCCTATGCAATATTGCTCTCTGTAGCAGTGGGCCTTGCTTCCATAACCAGTCACATTCACAACTGGGTGTTGTTTTTGCTTTGTCTGCATCTCTTCATTCTGTCTGGAGTTATTTCTCCACTGATCTCCAGTAGCATATTGGGCACCTACCAACCTAGGTAGTTCATCTTTCAGTGTCCTATCTTCTTGTCTTTTCATGCTGTTCATGTGGTTCTCAAGGCAAGAATACTGAAGCGGTTTGCCATTCCCTTCTCTAGTAGACCACATTTTTTCAGAACTCTCCACCATGACCTGTCCATCTTGGGTGGCCCTACACTGCATGTCTCATAGTCTCATTGAGTTAGACAAGGCTGTGGTCCATATGATGAGATTGGTTAGTTTTCTGTGATGGTGGTTTTCAGTCTCTCTGCCCTCTGATGGAGAAGAATTGGATAGACTGACTGAGGGGATTACTGGGTTTTGTTTTCATGGGCAGGGCCATGCTCAGTAAATCTTTAATCCAATTTTCTGTTGATGGGTGGAGTTGTATTCCCTCCCTGCCTTTTACTGGAGCCAAACTATGGTGGAGGTAATGAAGATAATGGTAACATCCCTCAAAAGATTCCAGGCATGTACTGCCACAGTCCATGCCCCCAACCCTGTAGCAGGCCGCCACCAACCCATGCCTTCTCCAGAGACTCCCGGACACCCAAAGGCAAGTCTCCTGTGGGGTCACTGTACCTTTATCCTGGGTCCTGGTGAACAAGTTTCTGTTGTGCCCTCCAAGAGTCTATTTCCTAGTCCTATCTGTTTATTTAACTTATATGCAGAGTACATCATGAGAAACGCTGGACTGGAAGAAACACAAGCTGGAATCAACATTGCTGGGAGAAATATCAATAAGCTCAGATATGCAGATGATACTACCCTTATGGCAGAAAGTGAAGAGTAAATAAAAAGCCTCTTGATGAAGGTGAAAGTGGAGAGTGAAAAAGGTGGCTTAAAGCTCAACATTCAGAAAATGAAGATCATGGCATCCGATCCCATCACTTCATGGGAAATAGATGAGGAAACAGTGGAAACAGTGTCATACTTTATTTTTCTGGGCTCCAAAATCCCTGCAGATGGTTACTGCAGCCATGAAATTAAACGACGCTTACTCCTTGGAAGGAAAGTTATGACCAACGTAGATAGCATATTCAAAAGCAGAGACATTACTTTGCCAACAAAGGTTCGTCTAGTCAAGGCTATGGTTTTTCCAGTGGCCATGTATGGATGTGAGAGTTGGACTGTGAAGAAAGCTGAGCGCTGAAGAATTGATGCTTTTGAACTGTGGTGTTGGAGAAGACTCTTGAGAGTCCCTTGGACTGCAAGGAGATCCAACCAGTCCATTCTGAAGGAGATCAGCCCTGGGATTTCTTTGGAAGGAACGATGCTAAAGCTGAAACTCCAGTACTTTGGCCACCTCATGCAAAGAGTTGACTCATTGGAAAAGACTCTGATACTGGGAGGGATTGGGGGCAAGAGGAGAAGGGGACAATAAAGGATGAGATGGCTGGATGGCATCACTGAGATGGACGTGAGTCTGGGTGAACTCCGGCAGTTGGTGATGGACAGGGAGGCCTGGCGTGCTGCGATTCATGGGGTCGCAAAGAGTCGGACACAACTGAGCGACTGATCTGATCTGATCTGATGTAAGTTCTGGCAGCTCTATAGTGGGGTAAATGATGACCTCCTCCAAGAGGACTTATGCCATTACCCACACCAGAGACCCTGTCCCTGTGGCAGAAAACTGCCGACCCGTACCTCCACAGGAGATGCTCAAACACAGTTCTGTCTCTGTCTCTGTGGGGTCCCTGGGTCCTAATGTGCACAAGGTTTGTTTGAGCCCTCTGAGCATCTCTGGCAGGGACAGGGTTTAATTCTAAACGTGAATTCACCCCTCCTACCATCTTACTGGGGCTTCTGCTTTGCCCCTGGACATGGGGTGTCTCCTCACAGTTGCTCCACTGCGTACCATCTTACTGGGGTTTTTTGACCTTGGACGTGGGGTATCTCTTCACGGCTGCACAGGTGCTGCTCCTGACCTTGGGCATGGGGTATCTCCTCACATCTGCTGCTCCTGACTTTGGACATGGGGTATCTTCTCTCAGCTTTTAAATACAATTAAAATTAATTTATAAAAAACATAAAAATGGACTCATGCCATTTAGTGTGATGATAATTTTACGTATATTATTCAGTTAGCCATAACAAATTCCTGAATGTAGTAGTTGCCCTTAATATTCTTGCCTTACATGTGAAAAATGAAGGCTTCAATAGGTGAAACAGATCACATAAAATCACAAAGATAACATAGAAAGAAGTAAGGTTTTGACTCTAGAAACTCATACTCAACCACTACAATATTACAACTGTTCTTAAAAATTATACTTTAAGAATTTTCCTCCTACTGGAGACAAAATGAGGGCATATGCCTGACATTCACCATAAGGGATTTGACTCAGATAAAGTAAAACTTTCAAACAGAGAGTATTGCCAAGAGAATCCCTGCAGCCACATTTTCTGACTTGTCATCAGAAGAACTTGGTAGTAGACAGAGAGAAAGGGTGTCCTTTTAGGATTTTATATCCCTTGGCAAATAACCATGAAGCAAAAAGAGTACCTCATTGGAAGAGAAGATAATTATGCAGGACTTTACTAGGAATTTGGAGAAGGGAATGGTAACCCACCCCAGTATTCTAGGCTAGAGAAGTCCATGGACAGAGGAGCCTGGGGGGCTACAGTCCATGTGGTTACAAAGAGTCAGTTATGATCAAGTGACTAACACACTTACTAGGAGTGCATCTTAATAACTCTCGCTCAGATTTTTTTCCCCCTAGCAGTCTCTAGTGCTGCTGTTCTGGTATCTATAGCTAGAGATTTTTTTTTTTTTTTCATTTTTTGATTTCTGGATTACTTTAAAATAGTATAATTTCCTAACTCTTTTCCATTAGAAAATCTTAAATCCTTTTTTTTTGTAAAAAAAAATGCTATTTTACATTGAAAATTAAATACATTAAACTATCTTGGTCAGTTGTTTTCAAAAGTAATGATAAATTCTTACACAAATAGAATAGCAAGTATTATGTATGGCAAATAAATGGAGTGATCAGATTATGTTAGAATATAATAAAAAATGATATGCTGATTTTGTTATACAACCTATCCCTATGCCATAGCATAGAATGTCTCATTCTATCTATAGCAATTCAAATTACACAAAGATTTTTTGAGAAAAGACTTACAAAACTCATGTCTTAAAGGTGGGCATATGTATTCGTTTTACATGGTATTAAAAATGTATATAACTAACCAATCAAACACCCTAGAGTCACTCAGATTATTTGGTTGTTACAAAGTGTGGCTCCAATTAACTTATGCAATAGGGAAATCTACTAAAGATGATGATGGTGGTGGTGGTGATAATGATGATGATGATGATGGTTGGAGAGGGTCTTAGAACCAAATGAAAAGTCAAACCTAGAACTGGACATGGGAAGAACTGGGCCACAACATAGTTTGTATAAATTGAATTGATGCTGCCTCTAGAGTGAGTAGACGCTAACCATTTTTATTCTGTCCCTGCTTCATTGCATTTAAGACTGAAGTGAAAAAGTAAAACACAAACACACACACATACAGATACAGAAACAGAATACAGAAGAAAGGATGGAAAGAGAGAGAAAAGGAAGGAGAGAAAGAGAATGTATAAATAAATTGGCCTGAAAACTGTTATTGTGAGAAAACATTCTGAGCAATATATATACATTTTCATTTCAATATACCATTTATTCAAGAACTCATAACTGCAAAGTATTAAATGTCTAGAAAAAATACATTTATTGAGATTTGACTCAAATATATTTTAAATCTGATTTTCAAGCTAGATTAATTATTGCTTACCAGAATTATTTTCCCACGTATCCCACAAGAGCTGCCATTCATCATGTCATTTAGAATGATACAATGTATCATAATCACTCTCCTCCTAACTCCTTAAAATCCAACTGTTTGCTCAGAAAACTTTGGTCCATCAGTTGTCTAAGTTATTCAATTCTATCTAATGGCTGAAGAAATGCATTAGAATGCCTAAGGTGATTTTCCTAAGGGGCTATAAGGATGGCTTGCTTACACATTTCCCTTTTTCAATCTGGAAAATAATATACCTTGAATTGAGAGCAGCTTTTATGACTAAAATATTCAAATTGACGAGGTGTCTGTCTACAGTAGGGAAATTTTCTAAGAGAACTGGCTCATTGGTATTCTAATTGCAGGCCAGTTAAATGACCCATCTCTAATAATTACCACTAGAAGTTGGACTAATGTAATTCAGACCTAGGGAAGCTGCCTTTGATGAAGTCTACATTTCAGTGTGCTAATTTTTCAAGCGTATTTTTTGTACAAAGAAATTATTGTTGAGAAAGATGACGTTTTTAAAAAGTTCTGTGAGTGCCTTTGTGAGCTTTTCTCTCTCTTGTTAAGGATATTGGTATTCTAAACATGCTAAGGGAAACAACTGTGAATTCAGCTAGGTTCATAATGAATTTGATAGTTCACATATGAGTTTTACATAATATTGGAAATACTTGATGACATGCATAAGACTTTTTAATTGAAATGTAGTTGATGTATAATATTATATAAGTATGTAATATAGTTTTACAGTTTTTAAAGATTATGCTCCTTGTATAGTTTTTATAAAATATTGGCTGTATTCCATGTGTTGTTGAATTTATCTCCGTAGCTTATTTTATCCATAATAGTTTGTAACTTTTAATCTCTTACACCTATATTTCCCCTTCTTCTTCCCTCTCTCCATGGTAACAACTAGTTTATTCTCTAGATGTGTGAATCTGCTTCATTTTTGTTATATTCACTAGTTTGTTGAACTTTTTTAGATTCTGCATATAAGTAATATATATTTTATCTTTGATTTAAATCACTTTGCATAATTCCCTCAAAGTCCATCAGCGCTTCTGCAAATGGCAAAATTTCATTCTTTTTTGCAGATGAATAGAATCCTAGGGATGGGGAAACCTGGTGGGCTGCCATCTATGGGGTCGCACAGAGTCGGACACGACTGAAGCAACTTAGAAGCAGCAGCAGCAGCAGTATTCCATTATATACATATATATGTATACACACACACACACACATATATATGTATGTATCCCATTCACCTGTTGTAAGACATTAGGTTGTTCCCTTATCTTAGCAATTATAAATGATGCTGCTATGAACATTGAGGTCTATGTATCTTTTTTCAGATTGGTGTTTTTGATTTTTTTTCAGAGATACATCCAGGAGTGGACTTGCTGGTTCACATCATAGTTCTATTTTTAGTTTAGTTTTTTTTTTTTTTCTCTCTTTAGAAAGCTTCCTATTTTCCACAGTGGCTTCACAAATTTACATTACCACCTGTAGTGTATGAGGGTTCTCTTTTCTTCTCTTCCTTGACAACATTGGTATTTGTGTACTTTTTGATGATAGCCATTCTTATAGGTTTGAAGTAGGCTCTCATTAGGGCTTTGATTTACATTTCCCTGATGATTAGTGGTGTTGAGCAACTTTACAGGTGCCAGTTATATAAAGCCTTTATTTATTAAGTAAGGTATGTGGATGAATCATACTTTCTCTAATTCTGAATTTGAGTTTATATTAGCTGTACATAGTTGAGATATTGCTGTTTAGTCACTAAGTGATACCCAACTCTTTTCAACCCTGTGGACTGTAGCCTACCAGGCACCTCTGTCCGTGGAATTCTCCAGGAAAGAATACTGGACTGGGTAGTGATTTCTTTTTCCAGGGGATCTTCCTGATCCAAGGATTGAACCCAGGTCTCCTGCACTACAGGCATATTCTTTACCACCTAAGCCACCAGGGAAGCTCATATTTGAGATAGTTCAGGGTCAAACTATGAACTATATGGTTTTGTTTCTATAGAGTGGCAATATTACCAGACACAAAAATTGTGAATTATTTGCATCATCTTATAAAATATGGTCTCCATTCAAGGAAATGACAAGCCCAGATGGCTAGGCAAGCTTCAAATTCACTGAAACTGAACCTTATAAATCATTGGTTCACACTGCAACATCCATGTCCCAAAATTTTGACAGGGCTTAAGTAAATGTAGTACAGAGAGGTGAACACAAAATTCACTTAGATCATTTCAATAATATACTCTCTCTTGACCCTTAATCTCCTGAATTCTAGTACTTAATTTTTTGTTATTATTTCTATCAAACTACCAATGTTTGATTTTATTTTCCTCCCAAATGGATTGAAAATATTGAGTTTCATAAATCAATCAGCAGACTTTTTTTAAATGATACTATGTAAATATATATAATATCTAGAGAGCTTACATTTTGTACATTTTGTCATATTTTTTCCAGTCCACAAACTCTAAGCAGTCACAATAATTTTTTTGATGTTTCCTGTTCCTAGGCTATCAAACATTATGAATAATTACTATAATAGCAATGCCTAGAGCTCCAATATATACAATTTGCTCTTTAATCCCAGTGTAATCCTAAACATTAGAAATTTAACTCCAAATCACATTTCACACAAATTTATGAAATACTTTTAACTCCTTTAGTCCCTGAATGTGTACCCATCTATTCTCCATCCCCCATCCCATTGATAATTATGAGCTGTTTCTTTATAAGGACGTCACTTCCAATTATTTATGCCCTCCATTTCAACTTTCATCCACTCAGATCATTGGAATATTTTTTATGCATTTTTACTTTCCCATTCTCTAATGGTGAAATAGACTGCAGATCATGATTGTGCTTTTAATAGACAAGTGTTATACAATTGGTGAATTCATAAATTTGGAGGCCATATTCATTCATCAGTACTTGGATACAATCTCAAAAACAACAGAATGATTGTTGTTCATTTCCAGTGCAAATTATTCAATATCACAGTAATCCAAGTCTATGCCCTGACTGGTAATGCTGAAGATGCTGAAATTGAATGGTTATATGAAGACCTACAAGACCTTCTAGAACTAACACCCCCAAAAGATGTCCTCTTCATTATAGAGGAATGGAATGCAAAAGTAGGAAGTCAAGAAACACCTGGAGTAACAGGCAGATTTGGCCTTGGAAAACACAATGAAGCAGGACAAAGTCTAATAGAGTTTTGCCAATAAAATGCACTAGTCATAGCAAATACCATTTTCCGACAACACAAGAGAAGACTCTATGCATGGACATAACCAGAAGGACAATACCAAAATCAGATTGATTATATTCTTTGCAGCCAAAAAAGAAGAAGCTCTACACAGTCAGCAAAAAGAAGACTGGGAGCTGACTGTAGCTCATATCATGAACTCCTTATTGCCAAATTCAGACTTAAGAATAAAGTAAGGGAAACCACTAGACCATTCACATATGACCTAAATCAAATCCCTTACGACTATACAGTGGAAGTGAGAAATAGATTCAAGGGATTAGAGCTCATAGACAGAGTGCCTGAAGAACTATGGATGGAAGTTCGTGACGTAACACAGGAGACAGGGATCAAGATCATACCTAAGAAAAAGAAATGCAAAAAAGAAAAATGGCTGTCTGAGTAGGTCTTACAATAGCTGAGAAAAGAAGAGAAATGAAAAGCAAAGGAGAAAAGGAAAGATACACACATTTGAATGCAGAATTCCAAAGAATAGCAAGGAGAGATAAGAAAGCCTTCCTCATTGATCAGTGCCAAGAAATAGAGGAAAACAATAGAATGGGAAAGACTAGAGATCTCTTTAAGAAATTTAAAGAGAGCAAGGGAACATTTCATGCAAAGATGGGCACAATAAAGGAGAGAAATTGTATGGACCTAATCGAAGCAGTGGATATTAAGAAGAGGTGGCAAGAATATACAAAAAAAGGTCTGCACAACCCAGATAATCACAATGGTGTGATCACTCACCTAGAGCCAGACATGCTGGAATGTGAAGTCAAGTGGACCTTAGGAAGCATCACTACGAACAAAGCTAGTGGAGGTGATGGAATTCCAGTTGAGCTCTTTCAAATCCTAAAACATGATGCTTTGAAAGTGCAAAACTTGCAAAACTCAGCAACGGCCACAGGACTGGAGAAGGTCAGTTTTCATTCCAATCCCAAAGAAAGGCAATGTCAAGAATGCTCAAACTACTGCGTAATTGTATTCATCTCACACGCTAGTAGAGTAATGCTCAAAATTCTCCAAGCCAGACTTCAACAGTACATGAACTGTGAACATCCAGATGTTCAAGCTGGTCTTAGAAAAGGTAGAGGAACTAGAGATCAAATTGCCAACATCCGTTGGATCATCAAAAAAGCAAAAGAGTTCCAGACAAACATCTACTTTTGCTTTATTGACTACATCAAATCATTTGATTATGTGGACCACAACAAACTGTGGGAAATTCTTAAAGTGATGGAAATACCAGACCACCTGACCTGCCTCTTGAGAAACCTATATGCAGTTCAAGAAGCAACAGTTAGAACTGTACATGGAACAGAATGGTTCCAAACAGGGAAAGGAGTTCTTCAAGGCTGTTTATTGTAACCCTGCTTATTTAATTTATATGCAGAGTACATCATGAGAAATGCTGGGCTGGATGAAGCACAAATTGGAATTAAGATTGCTGGGAGAAATATCAATAACCTCAGATATGCAGATGACACCACCCTTATGGCAGAAAGTGAAGAGGAACTCAAAAGCCTCTTGACAAAAGTGAAGAGGAGAGTGAAAAAGTTGGCTTAAAGCTCAACATTCAGAAAACTAAGATCATGGCATCTGGTCCCATCACTTCATGGCAAATAGATAAGGAAACAGTGGAAACAGTGAAAGACTTTAATTTTTTGGACTCCAAAATCACTGCAGATGGTGATTGCAGCCATGAAATTAAAAGACACTTATCTCTTGGGGAAAAAGTTATGACCAACCTAGACAGCATATTAAAAAGCAGAGACATTACTTTGCCAACAAAGGTCTGTGTAGTCAAGACTATATTGTTTTCCAGTAGTCACGTATGGATGTGAGAATTGGACTATAAAGAAAGCTGAGCACCAAGGTATTGATGCTTTTGAACTATGGTGTTG
This sequence comes from Bison bison bison, assembly GCF_000754665.1. Lineage (NCBI taxonomy): Eukaryota > Metazoa > Chordata > Mammalia > Artiodactyla > Bovidae > Bison > Bison bison. Next base: position 5,287,279 of record NW_011494923.1, on the reverse strand, counting down.
GAGAAGACTCTTGAAAGTCCCTTGGACTGCAAGGAGATCCAACCAGTCCATCCTAAAGGAAATCAGTCCTGAATATTCATTGGAAGGATTGATGCTGAAGCTGAAGCTCCCATACTTTGGTCACCTGATGCAGCAAGCTAACTCATTTGAAAAGACCCCAATGCTGGGAAAGATTGAAGGTGGGAGGAGAAGAGGAAGACAGAGGATGAGATGGTTGAATGGCATCACCGACTAAATGGACGTGAGTTTGAGTAAACTCTGGGAGTTGGTGATGGACAGGGAGGCCTGGCTTGCTGCAGTCCATGGCATCACAAGTGTTGGACATGACTGAGTGACTGAACTGACTAATTTGTCAGATGACAGCAGTCTAACTTGACTATGAAGAAAGCAAGACCATTAAAGGGATAAGAAAAAATGAAAGTGTTGTAGTCTATAAATTAGAAGTCAAAATTTGTTGAGATTAAAAAATTGAAGGAAAGAAATTAAAGTGGGTATCAAAATGTAGAGTTATAATTGGCATTAGAAATGATGTGTAACAACGGCAAAGTCAGGATGCTGAAAAAGGATGACTTATATAGCTGAAGAGGGTGAAGACTAGAGCATTATAGATCAATAGATCAAAGAAATGGCAAGTCATGACATCTAAGGGATTGAAAAGGGGTATATTAAAATTACCAAGACTTAGATCAGGATAATGTTATAGACAAGAATGACTCTTCAAGGAGTGGCCAAGCATTCTGTAGATGACAACAGCTGGAATATTCAATTACTATGTTATACACTTGAAACTAATATAATAAGTGAACTATACTATAATAATAAATTAAAAACAAAATAAACAAATGGGTATCTTTGGCTTGTTCTTTTAATATTGAATATATATTTCCTGTGTTGTGTAATATATGATGGTATCTTATTTAATTTGTATATAATAGCTCTTCTTTTTAATATCTTACACTTATCTTCCCCCCCACCTTTTTTTTCAAGAATGTTTTGGCTACTTAAAGTCTTTTTTTTCCATATATGTTTATTATAGTTCTGTGAAAATGAAATGGGAAATTTGTTGTGGGTTGCATTAAAACTATGCTTTGAGTAGTAAGGATACTTTTAAAATATTCTTCCAATCCATGAAAATGGTATCTTTTCATTTCTTTTTATCACCTTTACTTTCCTTCATTAATGTGTTATGTTTTTCAAAGTTGAAGCCTTTAATATCTTTGGTTAGGTTTGTTTCTGGTATCTTATTATTTTTTATGTAATTTTAAATGTAACAGTTTATTTGATTTTTTTCTGATAGTTCATTATTTATCCAAAGAAAAATCATATTATCTGTATATTAATAGTGATCTTTATCCTGCAACTTTGTTGAATTCATTCATTAGCTCTCTGTTAATTTCTTCTTTTGATTTCTACCCATGTGGTTTAAAGATTTTTTTTATAAGTTGTGGTTCTTTCTCTCTAGTTCTTGTGTATCTATTATAGGTTTTTGATTTGTGTTTGCCATAAAGGTTGTATATAATGATCTATAACTGCATCTACTTATTTAGACTGACAGACATTTAAGTTCAAGCATATTCTTAAAGATTTACATTTTTTACTTTCTTTCTCATTTTTTAATATATAGTTTACATATCCATGTTTAGTTCTTAACTGTTAATTGTAGTTACAGTTGATTTCATAATATTTGTCTTTTAATTGTCACACTAGCTTATTTAAGTGGTTGATCCACAGCCTTTACTATATATTTGCATTTATTAGTGAAAATTTTCCTATAAATTCTTACTGTTTGTGATAGCCTTTTATTTTTCACTTAAATAAGACCTTTCAACACTTCTTGTAAGTTTAATATTGATGAACTCTTTTAGTTCTAGTTGACAAAGAAGTTCTTTATATCTTTTTAAATTTTGGGTAATAAGCTTTCTTTATCCTAGGTTGTATGTTTTTCCCTTTGATCACTTCAAATATATCATGACATTTTCTTCTGGCCTGCACATTTTCTGTAGAAAAATGAACTGATAGCCTTATGGGAGTCCCCTCATGTGAGAGTCTATTTTTCTCTTGCTGTCATTAAAAATCGTTTATTTAACTTTTTCCTTTTTAATTAGGATATGTCTTGGTGTGGATCTCTTTGGGTTCATCTTAATAGAAATATGCTATGATTCCTAAATGTCTTTTTCTTTCTTCAGTTTAAGGAATTTTTCAACCATAATTTTGTCAAATATATTTCCAATCCTTTTTTCTCCCTCTTCTCTCTCTGGAACCCCCAATAATGCAAATGTTAGTACTTGATGTTGATTGAGATCCTTTACACTATCCTTATTTTTTAAATTTGTTTTCCTTTTTACTGTTCTGATTGGGTGACTTTCATTATTTTATTTTCTAGATCACTCATGCATTCTTCTGAGTCACCTAGTTTGCTATTAATATTGATACCATCAAGACAATTCTAGAAAAACATCTATTTCTGCTTTATTGACTATGCCAAAGCCTTTGACTGTGTGGATCACAATAAACTGTGGAAAATTCTGAAAGATATGGGAATACCAGACCACTTGACCTGCTTCTTGAGAAATGTATATGCAAGTCAGGAAGCAACAGTTAGAACTGGGCATGGAACAACAGACTGGTTCCAAATAGGAAAAAGAGGACATCAAGGCTGTATATTGTCACCCTGCTTATTTAAATTTATATGCAGAGTACATCATGAGAAACACTGGGCTGGAAGAAGCACAAGCTGGAATCAAGATTGTGGGGAGAAATATCAGTAACTTCAGATATGCAGATGACACCACCCTTATGGCAGAAAGTGAAGAGGGACTCAAAAGCCTCTTGATGAAAGTGAAAGAGGAGAGTGAAAAAGTTGGCTTAAAGCTCAACATTCAGAAAATGAAGATCATGGCATCTGGTCCCACCACTTCATGGGAAATAGATGGCGAAACAGTGGAAACAGTGTCAGACTTTATTATTTTGGGCTCCAAAATCACTGCAGATGGTGATTGCAGCCATGAAATTAAAAGATGCTTACTTCTTGGAAGGAAATTTATGACCAACCTAGATAGCATATTCAAAAGCACAGATATTACTTTACCAGCAAAGGTCCATCTAGTCAAGGCTATGGTTTTCCCAGTGGTCATGTAGGGATGTGAGAGTTGGACTGTGAAGAAAGCTGAGCATCAAAGAATTGATGCTTTTGAACCGTGGTGCTGTAGAAGACTCTTGAGAGTTCTTTGGACTACAAGGAGATCCAACCAGTCCATCCTAATGGAGACCAGTCCTGGGTGTTCATTGGAAGGACAGATGCTGTAGCTGAAACTCCAATACTTTGACCACCTCATGCGAATAACTGACTCATTGGAAAAGACCCTAATGCTGGGAAAGATTGGGGGCAGGAGGAGAAGGGGACAACAGGAGATGAGATGGCTGGATGGCATCACCGACTCAATGCACATGAGAAACTCTGGGAGTTAGTGATGTATAGGGAGGCCTGGCATGCTGCGATTCATGGGGTCACAAAGAGTCGGACACAACTGAGAGATTGAACTGAACTGAGTGTGTTTTACATCTTAGTTATTCTGTTCTTCAGCTTTCAGTCTCTCGTTCCTCCTTTTCCTTGTTAAAATTCTCACCATGTTCATCTATTCTTTTCCCAAGTTCCGTTAGTATTCTTAATATTGCTTTGAACTCTTTATCAGATACATAATGTATCTATCTTTTATAGGCATTTTCAGGATTTTATTTCTTATTCATTTATGTGAGATATTCCTCTGTTATCTCTTATTGTTTTACTTTATCTGTCTCTATGAAAGTAGGTGACCCTGATGTCTATCCTAGCCTTGCAAGAATGTCCTTGGAGGGCATCATCCTATGTAGTCAATGTATGCCCAGTGGTTTTGGTCAGAAAACTGGAACTGAAGTGAACGTGAGTCATTTCCTCCCCTGGAACATGTTGGCAGACACTATCCTCAGTCAGAGATAGACTGGAGATAGAGGACCTAGAGCCAGAGCTGGTTATGATTCAAGACTCTTCCTGTGCTCAGTGTCAGTCACCACCCTACAGGGTATAAGTTCAGAGCCCAAGATACTGAAGCAGAAGCTCTTAGGTTTCAGTCTAAGCTGGATTTGTTCCCTCTAAGTATTAGTATATGTACTCTGCTTGGCAACAGCAGCCTTTACCCTAGTAGAAGGCAGAGCTGTACCAAGAGGTGCTGGAGCAGGATCCTGTACAGGCTGGGGTGTGTTCTGGGCTGGTTCATCAAGTCACTCAGAGCCACAGGCAGTTTTCAAACTGATGTTTCTGTGCACACTGATACTGTTTTCCATTACCTTGTTTGGAGGCAGGATTGGGTCCAAGCCAACTCGATTCCCTTTAAGGATGCACAATCCTCTTGACAACAGCACTTCTTCCCTAGTGGAAAGAAGTGCCAGAGCAAAGGGGCTAAACACCCAGTGTGAGTTGAATGCTTGCTAAGACTCATGGGAAAATGGCCAGAAACCTCTGCAGTTTTCAATATACTTCCTCCATGCTACAACTGGAAGGAAGTAAGCGTGTGCATGCACTCTTAACAAATAGTCTTGGTTTCTTACAGCCCTTTGGTAAGTCTCATTGGTTTTCAAATTCACTCAGGATACTCATCTTCTTAGTGCCAGACCTCTGGGAAACCCAATGTGTGACTCACCCCCTCACTCTTTAGAGAAGATCTTTAAGCCCATGATATCCCCTTCTTCATTTGTGTCCCCTACTAGTGCCAGAGGTCATGATCCTATTGTTCTTTCTTTCCTACCTGACTCCATATGGATCTTTCTTTACAGTCTTGATTGTAGAAAAGCCTTTATGCCAGTCTCCAAGTTGCCAACAAAGGTCCAACTAGTCAAAGTTATTGTTTTTCCAGTAGTCATGTATGGATGTCCGAAGAATTGATGCTTTTGAACTGTGGTGTTGGAAAAGACTCTTGAGAGTCCTTTGGACTACAAGGAGATCCAACCAGTCCATCCTAAAAGAAATCAGTCCTGAATATTCATTGGAAGGACTGATGCTGAAGCTGAAACTCCAATACTTTGGCCACCTGATGAGAAGAATTGACTCATTTGCAAAGACCCTGATGCTGGGAAATATTGAAGGTGGGAGGAGAAGGGAACGGCAGAATATGAGGTGGTTGGATGGCATCACTGACTCAATGAACATGAGTTTGAATAACCTCTGGGAGTTGATGTGGACAGAGAAGCCTGGCGTGCTACAGTCCATTGGGTCACAAAAGAGTCAGACACAACTGAGCAACTGAACTGAAATGAAATTGTTTTTAGCTAGACTTGTCTTTATTATAGATGTAATTTGATGTGTTTATGAGGGGAAGTGAGCTCAGTGTCCTCATACTCCACCATCGTCATCTCTCCTCTACAAAATATCCACTTCAGATGCTGGGTCTCAGATATGTTGAGCATTCAGTTCAGTTCAATCAGTCAGTTGTGTCCAACTCTTTGCAACCTCCTGGACTGCAGCATGCCAGGCTTCCCTATCAGGAATGATAAAAGACATACATGCTAACATTAATTAAAAGAAAGCTGGAGTTGTAATATTAATTTCAGTCAAAGCAAACCAGAAGAAGGAAAATTATGAGGGATGAAAAAAAAATTCAGTAATGATAAAAGTATCAGTCTTCCAACATAAATAATCATATTAACTAGGTATGCATTAATAACAGCAGAGCATAATAATACATGAGACAAAAATTAATAGAACTGAAATAAAAATATAGACAAATTGGCAGTTACTTCAATACTTCAGCACTGTTAACTTAATACAAAATAGATAAGAGGTAGAGAGTAAAAAGGAAGATATAAAATTGTATTTATTCATAGATGTCAACATTGAATATCTGAAAAGCAGAATCTACAAACATATTCCTGAAACTAATAAATGACATAGCAGTGTAGCAGAAAGTAAATTTTTTTAAATTGAGTTTGTTTTCAATATATCAATAATGAGCAATTAAAATCAGAAATAAATAAAAATAACATTTATAATAATACCAAAGTTATTAGGTATAAATCTAAGAAAATATGTATAGAATCTATGTAGAAAGCAATGAAACACTGATGATATAAATAAAACATCAATATAAATGTAGAATTAGTCCATGTTTATGAATAGGAAGATTTAAAATTATTGAGCTATCATGTTTTTCCAGCTTCATTTATAAATTCAATTAAATCTCAAACAAAATCTCAGGAAGTTATTTTAATGGCTATTGACAACCTGATTCTAAAGTTTACATGGAGAAAAAAATATCAGAATAGCCAACACAATATTGAAGAATAAGAAAGTTGGTTTGAAACACCTGATTTTTTTACTTAAAATGAAGCTATATTAATTAAGTAAGATAGATTGATATAGGAAAAAAATAGACACATTCTATTCTGAATGCAACAGAATAGAAAGTCCAGAATAGACTGATGCAAATATAGTCAACTGATAATTTGGGCAAAAATGCAAAGATAAATCACTTGTGAAATAACAGTCTTTTAAATAAATGGTGCTAGAACAATGATATATCCATATTTAAAAAAAAAAAGTCTGGACACAGACCTCACCCTTTTTAAAAACTCAACTCAAAATGAATCATAGGCCTAAATATAAACTACAAACAGATAAAATATCCAGAAGAAAACATAACAATAACTACATGATCTTGGTTTTGATGATGATATATCATATATATAACTTAGAAAAATAATTGAAAATTTGACTCTATTAAAGTTAGAAACTTCCATTGTGCACAAGACACTCTGAAGAGAATGAAATAATAGGAGAGAACCTGGGAGAAAATATCTGTGAAATACACATCTAATAAAGGAATTATATACAAAATATATAGAGAGTTTTTAAAACTCATCTCTGTAAATGTATCTGAAATGAATTGATTATCGTAACAGACACCTCACTAAAGGATATGTACAAATGACAAGAACATAAAATGGTGCTTAGTATAATGTCATTAGGCAAATGCCAGTATGTACCTATTAGAATAACTAAAATCCAAATTAAAAGATGCTTACTCCTTGGAAGAAAAGTTAGACAACTTTTCTAGACAGCATATTAAAAAGCAGAGACATTACTTTGTCAACAAATGTCTGTGTAGTCAAGGCTATGGTTTTTCCTGTAGTCATATATGGATGTGAGAGTTGGACTATAAAGAAAGCTGAGCGCCAAAGAATTGATGCTTTTGAACTGTGGTGTTGGAGAAGACTCTTGAGAGTCCCTTGGACTGCAAGGAGGTGCAACCAGTCCATCCTAAAGGAGATCAGTCCTGGGTGTTTACTGGAAGGACTGATGTTGAAGCTGAAACTCCAATACTTTGGTCACCTGAAGCAAAGAGCTGACTCATTTGAAAAGACCCTGATACTGGGAAAGATTGAAGGCAGGAGGAGAAGGGGACAACTGAGGATGAGATGGTTGGATGGCATCACCGACTCAATGGACATGAGATTTGGGTCAACTCCAGCAGTTGGTGATAGACAGGGAAGCCTGGCATACTGTGGTTCATGGGGTCGCAAAGAGTGGAACATGACTGAACGACTGAACTGAACTGAAATCTGACAATACTGAACATTCTTAAGAAACTCTCATTCATTGCTGGTGGGATAAAACATAGTTCTCTTATTTTCAAAGACAATTTTGCAGTTTCTTATAAAAGAAAACTTAGGTTTTACTATAAGATTCAACAATCACAATTCTGTTTACCTAACTTAATAAAAAATGTCTGTGCATAAAAGTTTGCATATAATTATTCACAGTAGCTTATACATAATTGCCCCAAATTGGAAACAATTAAAATTTCCTTCAATAGGTGAAGGAAATAGGTGAATAAACTCTGGAACATTTAGAGAATATAATATTGTGAAGTGATAAAAAAAATGAGTTATTAAACCACAAAAATGCATGCATGAGTCAAAAGTGCATATTTCTAAGTAAGAGGAGACTTTGAAATATCTATGTACTCTGTGATTCCCAGAACATACTATTCTGGAAAACACATTTAAAGATATTAGGTCAGTGGTTGTCAGGTGTAGATGTGCACATATAGTGGAGATTGGGATTGTAGAAGGCAAGGGGATGGAATAGGTGAAGTACAGGGCATTTTATAAGAGCAGTGGAATTGTTCTTTTTAATACTGTTATGGTGAATACAAAATGTAGATTTGTCAAAATTCATTGAACTTTATAGCACAAAGAATACTCATCATAAATGAAAAAATTTTTTAAATCATTTATGAGGTCAGAGGATACAGGAATGGAATTTAGGATGTGACAAATGATTTAAATGTATTTAAATTATATGAAACTTTCTTAGTGAAGGGAGTTGGAGAATAAGGTGCTGACCTTTTTGATTTGGGAAATGAATGGAGTTTGTAAGACTAATCGCAAAAGAAATCGTGCATAAGCACTGTATTCTGGTTGATGAAGTTTTGTCCCATAGGGCACAGGTTAACAATTCTAAAACTATGATGTATGTATATTGGAACTAACAGTTAATTAAATTACTCATGAATGGCCGGTGCCAGAAGTATCACTGTAGGTGGGGGAAGTTCAGATAAGCTAAGGACGGAGGCTAGAATGATGTACATGGTAATGGATCAGAGTTAGAGGTACCAGTATGAACGTCAGTTCAGTTCCAAGGCTCAGTCGTGTCCGACTCTTTGTGACCCCATGAATCGCAGCACGCCAGGCCTCCCTGTCCATCACCAACTCCCGGAGTTCACTCAGACTCACGTCCATCGAGACAGTGATGCCATCCAGCCATCTCATCCTCTGTTGTCTGTTCATACACATACGTATGAACGTATGTATAGCTTAATATAGACACAGATGGTCACATGTAGAAATGATTATAGATATGTATCTATAAACAGGTTAGCTTTCATATTTAAATCTCCTTGCTTGACCACTTGAGAGGACATGAAGACAATGGCACCTCAGGAGAAATGAACACAATGAACATTCAACTCTTGGTTTCTAGTACTATTCTTTCATTAAAGGAACCAGAGCTCCTTGGAACAATGGCAAATTTTAGGACGGGAACAGTAAATAAGCAGGACAAATCTAGATCAGAAAGTAAGAAACTGTTCAAATGAAAAGGAGGGTGGAGGTAAGGTAAAAGCGTACTGCAGTCCATGGAAGAATTTGAATGACTAAGGATGAACAATTTGAACAAAATAGAGAGAACAGAGAAACTAAATTGGATTATAATCCAAAGCACAAAATTAATAGTCCATACTGATATAAATAAATGATTGAATAAATAAAAGGAAAGGAATAGACATATCTCCTGTGAAGAATACTTCCAAATGGGTTTATGTAGATATTTGACTCTTAAGGATGTGAAGTATAACCTTCTATTCCTTAAGTGTGAGATGCTCATAGTGCCTTCTTTCCAAAGAGTACAATGTGAGAACATGGAAAGTTAGAGTGGGGAAATCTAACAACTACCTCAGCCAGCTGACCAGACTTAAAATCTACAGTGATAGTTCATGAGACAGTATGTACCCTTAGAAGAATGTCACAGGAACAGAACCGTATTTCTCTATGGACTTTCTCACAAAAACCCAGTTTTAATTATAGAAAAAATGAGATAAATTCCAGTTGAAGGACATTCTAAAAACCTGACCAAAATCTCTCAATATTGTCAAGGATATCAAAACAAAGAATGCTAGAGAAATTGCCACAGCCAAAAGGAAATGAAGGAAATAATATGTAATGTGGGATTCTGTATGAAATTCTGAAACAGGTAAAATATAATAGATAAAAACTAAGGAAATCTGAATTAACCATGACCTTTACAAATATTAAGGTACTGATATTCACTCATCAGTGGTGAGAAATACATCATGTGATTATGAGATATTAAGATGTTAACAATAAGAAAAAAACTCGGTATGGACTATATGAAAGTTTTCTGTATTAGCCTTATAATTTTTTATTAAAATTTAAATATACTCTAAAATAAAAATTTATATGAATGTATACATACAACATAATAACTTTTAAATAAAATACATAATTAAGATAAAAACCAGTCAGATGAAGTCTGGGAGATTGTATGTAGAAAATACATGCTACCAAAGGTCTCTAAAAATTATTCCATATAATTGTCTTTGAACTTATTAAAGACCAATCCAAAGTAGACTAATTATGCAATAATAATTTTAACTACTATTAATCTTAAGACAAAAGTAATCAATTTTCTCTAGAGAAGCAAAATTTTCTTTATGATTCTAAACTCTATATGTTCACCAGGTTGCCAAGGATTTTTAGAATACATTGACCAAATGCTGTCCATTTAAAAATCAGAAGATAAAGCAGTGAAAGAAACACATAGCCACCTGTGTAAAATGTATCTGTTTCTGTTTCATGTTTTTGCCACTCTGAAAAACCCTTCTTCATTAGGTATTGCATTTTATGAAGAGGTAAACATGCACATATATTCTCCATCCTGTATCGTCAGTACCTAGCACAGTTTTGGTCATGTAATCAACCCTTTATAAATATTTGTCAAATGAATATATAAATGAACAAATTGTGTGTGACCCTAGGTGCTCTTCACTTCACTTTTTATGCATTGCTCTCTGTTTTCCACTATTATCCTTATTTTACTGTAATAAGTTCTCATTTTTTGGACATGTTTCTATTTGTAAACATTTTTACTCTGACTTGTAATATGAGTCATTGTGAGTTTTATTGATTTAAATAGTTTCCCTAAGACTTTCAGACATTAATTAGTTATAAATTTAATACCTTTCTAAGCAGATATATTGGCATTTCCATCATAATATGAAGTAATTTGTAGTTAAAGTGAACAAACAAGTTCAGAAAGAAAAAATCTTGGTTCAAACTTTAAATAATGAATTTTCAAATATAAAAATTTTCAAAAATTTAGAGAGTGTTCATGTTCACATTATGAAACTGCCAAAGTGTTACATATGGCAAGGTCCACAGGATAGAACCAGAATCATTCTGTTTATTCCCAATGCTGAGAACAATAACTATAAACATAATTTATTTTAAATAATAAATGGATAATTTTAATAAATTTCTAAGATTTAAATACCATATATAGCTCACTTATAGAAAAGCGGGTTAATAATTTTAAAATGATAATTTTCTTTGAAACATAAATGTAAATCTGCATGTTTATAGATCTTCAAATGCCAAATATGATTATTTTGAAAGCATAATTTGAGTTTAT
>NW_011494923.1:5245220-5275940 GCF_000754665.1 Bison bison bison | reverse complement strand
AAAGAAACTCAAGCCAGCAGAATCATTTCATTAATTAAATAGACTTTCCATCAAAGCAGTAGTTCTCTGTTGTGACTGAGGAGCAAGTATTTTCAAAGTTCAAATTGATGTTTATTGTATCACCAGTGTCCATTTTATGAACAATATTTAATGGTGAGTCTTTTAAATCAAGAAGTAAAATGATGTATTCTCCTGGTTTTGCTCAGTACAATATTTTCCAAGCATCTGTCTTAAATCAACTTTAGAAATTTTGGTTCTCCATGTTCTCAAAAATGTTGAATGACTGTTTTTGGCTACCTAAACCAAAAGCCAAAAAAGAAAAAACTAGGTACAATATACTGTCTTCAATTTAGTAGTTTGATCCATACAAACTTACATATTCTTTCATATAACTTCCTGGGTGTCATTGCCAAAAAAACTGTTTTATTGATTTGTTTTGTTTTTGGAGACTTCAGTTTATTGCAAATCAGATGTAGCCTTGAAGTTTTAAGTCCAACTGTTCCCAGACTTTATTATCTGGGCATGCAGCCACTACAATGCAGAGTTCTTAAGTAAGTAAGTTCTACGGAAGTATTGACCAGCTTTCCATACCCACAAACACATCCACAGTGTTCTATCTGATAGTGTTGAAAAGTAGTCCTCCTTTTTTTTTTCTCTTTGATACACTATTTTCAACTTTCTAACTTCCATTATTCAGATTCTACCAAATTAAGCTATTTCTTCTGTCAAATTTAAGGGTGTTATTTATTTATTTTTTTAATTCACTGGGAACAGAGACTTTTGGATATACAAATAGAATGGGATCATCAAATATTTAGCCACTTTTTTGTAAGCAAGTAATTTATCAATGTAAATGGTAATTGCTCATTGGAGATTTTATAAAATATCTGGGGATATGCAATGGTTAAAAGAGCAAATAAGACATAATAATATTTGTCTCCATGTCTCCAACATGCTGAGCCAAGTCTTGTTGCAAAAAAAAAAAAAAAATATTTGTCATACAATGTTTGCTTGATAATAGGAATAGCACTACTTATAATTCTATGTGCTTTCTAAATATTAATCCCAAAAACCTACATAAATTTTTGATGTGTCTATGTTTCTGTTATTTTGAAGATAGGAAAATTGAGCAGAGTGTAACTAGTTGCTGTTTTCCAGTTGGTTAGTGGTCCAACTCATTGTAGCCTTATGGACTGCCGCACACCAGGCTTCCCTATCCATCACTAACTCCCAGAGCTTGCTCAAATTCACGTCCAATGAGCCGGTGATGCTATCTAAATGTCTCATCCTCTGCCACCCACTTCTTTTGCCTTCAATCTTTCCCAGAATCAAGGCTTTTTCCAAAGAGGCAGCTCTGCCCATCAGGTGGCCAAAGTATTGGAGTATCAGCTTCAGCACCAGTCCTTCCAATAAGTATTCAGGGTTGATTTCTTTTCTGGTTTGATTTTCTTGACGTCCAAGATACTCTCAAGAGTCTTTTTCAGCACCACAGTTTGAAAGCTTTAATTTTCAGCTCTCAGCCTTCTTTATGGTCCAACTCTCACATCTGTACATGACTACTGAAAATCTATAGCTTTGACCATACGGACCTTTGTTGGCAAAGTGATTTATTTGCTTTTTTTTTTTTTTACTACTCTGTCTAGTTTTGTCATAGCTTTCCTTCCAAAGAGCATACATCTTTTAATTTCAAGGTTGCAGTCACCATCCATAGTGATTTTGGTACAACTTGCCTTGTATCAAACTGATAGTAATTCACAGATTAAAGCTTTAAATCTAGATAATGCTTCTCCAGACATGATGCTCTAACCACTACATTGCATTGTTCTTCCACAATGAACAAGCCATTAGCTGACTTTGCAAAAACAAACAACCAAAGAAAAACTATGTGGCTGCTGTTCATTTATATTGAACTTAAAAACACTGTCATGAAAGTATTCAATATAAGATGCTACTCAACATAGCATTCATATGAAGAAATCAGCCAATATTTATGGATTTTGAAGATGTAATTTTACTGAGTGTAGTTAATAAGTAAAGATTTTTAATGATTTGGGGAGAAGGGAATAAAAAATTTGGGATTGAAGTTATGACTTGGCACCAAAACCATGTACAAATCAATTTGTGACCTTGACAAAATTAAAACTTCTGTGATCATCACTTTGTTCTTAGGGATAAACCCATTAAAATCAAATAAAAAGGCATTAAACCCAGCTGTCAACATTATTTGCATGCTTCTAATTATGAGCAGAGGAATTATTGTAATAAATGTAACCCTTTTTATAATGATCCAGACTGTAACTAAAATGCCATCTGATTCTTATGTAAAAAATACATGTATACATAGTTCCATGCAAATTAGATAGTAAGCCTAGATTTTCAAATATTAAAAAAAATTAATTCAAATTTTACTAGACAGGGAGCAAAAATTTAGGAAACTGGGCAATTCTTTCATTGTTAAAATGATACAAGCTTAATTATATTCTTATGTTCATTAATGGCTAGTGGTTTCAGTTTGGACATTAACTTTAGATATCACTTTAGCATTTATTCTGGAACAGGTAAATGTCCTAGATCAGGCATAAAATATTTACCAGCTTCAGTTTAAAAATACAGGTATCATTTGTTTAAACACCACTTGTGCTGGTTTTCTCATTAGTTTATTTTCCATTCACACTATGAATAATTAAACACTATGGATCTTCTCTAAATTTGGACATATGTAAATCTTGGAAACTTCAATAGTTTTCAAATAAGCATATCTCCTTTGGGGACCAGTAATATTCCCAAAGAATTATTTAAAATAAAAGTAGTTTCTGAAGGCAAAGGCACCATGTGTATTTACAATGAACTTCCCATTTAATTATAATGTGACTCACTGTAAAATATGATATTAACATGTCAAGTCAATTTCATGCTTTCCTTTTCTCAGGCTATTTAGCACAACAAATTTCACACTAATCAGCTTGAGTATTTAATGTCAAAGATAGGAATTTGGCATTGCTGCATATCTTATGAAACATATATAAGTGTATATGTATTTATGGGAAATGTGTTAATGCATTGAAGTTGAAATTAATGTTTAAACATAATTCGATATATGCTGTAATTGAGTTAAAAAGAAAATAGGATATTCATACTATTGAAGTATACCAATAAATAGAAAATATAAGACATAATTCATAGAAAAACTAGAAAGGAGATTTAAATACCAAAATCTCAAAAATGTTACCTTCATGTGTTATGATGATTAATGACTATCACCTCTTCTTTTTGCATATGGTATATTATTTTCTCTACAATGTGACTACATTATCATTTAATTTGATACACATTAAAAACTTGTGAGCTATATTTCAATTATGTAAAGCTAATTAATAACATAGAGTATGGATTTTTAAAATTCACAGAATATTATTTGAGCCTGGTCCTATTTCTTCATCTGACAGGCTAAGACTCTACTATTAGACCCCTCCACCTGCAGGGCAAAATGTGACTGTCTAACAAAAACTGATAGACTCTATTGGGAGCGCATACTTGTTTGAGGGAGGGGGGACATGGATCTCTACACGAAACTTCCACATCCTTGGCTTTTAGCTTGTGACCATGGATAGTACACGCATCTCCCACAACTTCAAATGCGGGCACATGTCAAAAGCTCATATTTTTTCTGGCTTGGGGAATGGCAGGGGCCTGGCATGACACTTAACAGAGTAGGGAAAATACTTTAAGAGAAAAAAAAAGTGAAGATCCACAAGCTGTGTTCACCCACACCTCTATCTAACCCAGTAGTCATGTATTTTTCCAACAGACCCAAGCAGTCCCAACTAAGGATAAAATTTATGCTTAACAGAGCAAAGAGTACACTGTCAAACCAGGTGCACAAAATTACATGTTGAAAGAATATTCACTGAATAAAATATAACAATAATAATAAATATCTGCAACTAAAAAGAAGAAATAATGTTTATGCAAAATATCTAATATAAAATCCAAATTGCTCAAGATACAAAGAGTCAAGAGTACAGAACACATACCAAGATAAGATGAAGAGCAATCAAGACTGGCTATGTGAAGAATCAGTCATTAGAACTAAGAGATTCAAGTGGTTGTTAGAACTGTATTCAGTTAGTTAAACATAAATATTTAAGAACATATATTTTAAATGCATGAGATCTCAGTAAAAAAGAAGGAACTTTCAAGAAAGAAACAATGAAAAGAATTGAACGGATTCCTGAGCTGGAAATTGAAATTTTTGAAAAATATATTCCCTGGATGGACTTAGTGAAGTACACATGACAAAGGAAAGTGTAAACTGAACATGTATTAACAGACATAATCTAAGGTGAAGAATATAGATAGAAACAGTGAAAATATTAACAGAGTATCAGATGATATCAGAAGATCAAGCATATTTATAACTGGAAAAACAAAGGGGAAGACAGCAAAAATGGGGAAAAATTGGAAAACAAAATTAGTCATAATTTCTCCAAATTTGTTGACAGAAAGTTACAAGATTAACACCAAGCTGAATAAATGCAAATAAGTTTCAGGCTGAGATACATCATATTTAAACTGTTGAAGGCCAAAAATATATAATAAAGCTTGGAAGAAGCACGAGAAAAATCAATATTACATAAAGGGCAACAATGATCCAGTTAATGGCTAACATATTAAAAAAGAAAACATAGAGCCAGAGACAGTGGAAAAACAGCTTCAAAAAACAAAAATGAACAAGAAAAACATCCAGAAAAAATGTCTTTCATGAATGAAGGTGAAATAGATAAAAGAAAAGTAAGAGAATTAGTCAGGAGCAGACCTCCACCAAGGGAGGGAAGGTAAGGAAATTCTTCACAGTCATACATAATGACATGAAAACTCATATCTTTGGAAAAGAATGAAAAACATCGGAAATGATAAATATCTGAATTAGTACAAAAATACATATTTTTGCCTTTTCCCCATTATTTTATGTAGTAACTATACTTAAGAGGAATAATTATAATAGAGTATTGTACAATTTATATTGTGTATAAACCTACCATAAATAATTCTAACATTGGATGAGATGTGAGAAATGACAAGTAACATCAGAATGTATTTTGAAGTAAATATGTCAAGATATTTAAGAAGTAGATAAATCCATGCATAGGTGAAAATATATAGTTATGAAAGCTTTTACTAGAAACTAAAGTTTCTATACACGTCCAGCGTAATAATTTAACATAAAAATGACATTAACAAAGAAACAGATGGGAGAAAAACGCAAAGTTGGGACAGAAATAAATGAAATAGAATATCAATAAAAATAAAATAATGCCAAAAACTTGTTCTTTGTGAAAAAATAATAAAAATACCTATAAATATTTTCAGACTTGCAAGATAAAAGGAAAGACACAAATTGCCATAATCAGAAATGGCATAGAGGACATCATTACAGACTTCTCAGAAAATAAAATAATAAGACATTTGTGAAGTATTTTATGGCAATGAATTTGACAACCTTGATGTATTAGAAGTTGAAGAAAAAATTCAAGATTTACTTATCCTCTCGCTGGAGGGAGGGAAATAAAACAATTGTATATCATACAAACAATTATATTTAAAATTAAAAGCTTTCTACAAAGAAAACTCTAGGCCTGTATGTCTTAATTATTTCTGTCAGAAACATCTTAGGGAAAATAATATTATTTCACCATCTTTTGGAAAATAGTGAAGTCTCTTATCCTAATTGCAAAATCAGACAAAGTCATCATAAGAATATAAAGTATACACTAATATTTCATGTTAATATAGAGGCAAAATTGAATCCATCAGTGTACAATAATGATAATACATCATAATAAATTGGGAGTTTATCTCAGGAGTTCAAGATATAGTAACATCTTTAAATCAGTAAGTGTGATGTATCATCTAATTACAGTAGTATCCAACTTTATGATGGTTCAGGCTGCATAGAGAATGTATTGTTGGGTTTTAGTATTTTGGACAGCTTATATACATCTAATCTTGATTGAAACTAGTTATTTCTAGTCATCAGTCTCTACACACGGCTAAATGAAAGAAATGTTTTAACTTATGAGTTCATGCATAATAATTGCTTCATCTTAAATTTTTTTTTTTTAAAGTGACAGTTTAAGGCAAATATGTTGCAGATAGAAATGGTTCCATTGAGTAAAAAATATAATACTGAAATTCAGAATATCCATAATAAACATCAGTTCAGTTCAGTTGCTCAGTCGGGTCCGACTCTTTGCGAACCCATGAATCGCAGCACGCCAGGCCTCCTTGTCCATCACCAACTGCCGGAGTTCCTCAGACTCATGTCCATCGAGTCAGTAATGCCATCCAGCCATCTCATACTCTGTCGTCCCCTTCTCCTCCTGCCCCCAATCCCTCCCAGCATCACAGTCTTTTGCAATGAGTCAACTCTTTGCATGAGGTGGCCAAACTACTGGAGTTTCAGCTTCAGCATCATTCCTTCCAAAGAAATCCCAGGGCTGATATCCTTCAGAATGGACTGGTTGGATCTCCTTGCAGTCCAAGGGACTCTCAAGAGTCTTCTCCAACACCACAGTTCAAAAGCATCAATTCTTCGGTGCTCAGCCTTCTTCACAGTCCAACTCTCACATCCATACATGGCCACAGGAAAAACCATAGCCTTGACTGACTAGACGGACCTTTATTGGCAAAGTAATGTCTCTGCTTTTCAATATGCTATCTAGGTTGGTGATAACTTTTCTTCCAAGGAGTAAGCATCTTTTAATTTCATGGATGCAGTCACCATTTGCTGTGATTTGGGAGACCCCCCAAAAAAAGTCTGACGTGGTTTCCACTGTTTCCCCATCTATTTCCCATGAAGTGATGGGACCAGATGCCATGATCTTCATTTCTGAATGTTGAGCTTTAAGCCAACTTTTTCACTCTCCACCTTCACTTTCATCAAGAGGCTTTTTAGTTCCTCTTCACTTTCTGCCATAAGGGTGGTGTCACCTGCATATCTGAAGTTATTGATATTTCTTCCAGCAATCTTGATTCCAGCTTGTGCTTCTTCCAGCCCAGTGTTTCTCATGATGTACTCTGCATATAAGTTAAATAAGTGGGGTGACAATATAGAGCCTTGATATACTCCTTTTCCTGTTTGGAACCAGTCTGTTGTTCCATGTCCAGTTCTAACTGTTGCTTCCTGACCGGCATACAGATTTCTCAAGAGGCAGGTCAGGTGGTCTGGTATTCCCATCTCTTTCAGAATTTCCCACAGTTTATTGTGACCACACAATCAAAGGCTTTGGCATAGTCAATAAAGCAGAAATAGATGCTTTTCTGGAACTCTCTTGCTTTTTCCACGATCCAGCGGATGTTGGCAATTTGATCTGTGGTTCCTCTGCCTTTTCTAAAACCAGCTTGAATATCTGGAAGTTCACGGTTCACGTATTGCTGAAGCCTGGCTTGGAGAATTTTGAGCATTACTTTACTAGCATGTGAGATGAGTGCAATTGTTCGGTAGTTAGAGCATTCTTTGGTACAGCCTTTCTTTGGGATTGGAATGAAAACTGACCTTTTCCAGTACTGTGGCCACTGCTGAGTTTTCCAAATTTGCTGGCATATTGAGTACAGCACTTTCACAGCATCATCTTTCAAGATTTGAAAGAGCTCAACTGGAATTCTGTCACCTCCACTATCTTTGTTCGTAGTCATGGTTTCTAAGGCCCACTTGACTTCACATTCCAGGATGTCTGGCTCTAGGTGAGTGATCATGGTTATCTTGGTCATGAAGATGTTTTTTGTATAGTTCTTCTGTGTGTTCTTGCCACCTCTTCTTAATATCTTCTGCTTCTGTTAGGTCCATACCATATCTGTCCTTTATCAAGCCCATCTTTGCATGAAATGTTCCCTTGGCATCTCTAATTTTCTTGAAGAGATCTCTAGTCTTTCCCATTCTGTTGTTTTCTTCTATTTCTTTGAATTGATTGCTGAGGAAGGCTTTCTTATCTCTTCTTGCTGTTCTTTGGAACTCTGCATTCAGATGCATATATCTTTCCTTTTCTCCTTTGCTTTTCACTTCTCTTCTTTTCACAGCTATTTGTAAGGCCTCCTCAGAGAGCCATTTTGCTTTTTTGCATTTCTTTTCCATAGGGGTGGTCTTGATCCCTGTATCCTGTACAATGTCGTGAACCTTAGTCCATAGTTCATCAGGCACTCTGTCTATCAGATCTAGGCCCTTAAATCTATTTCTCTTTTCCACTGTATAATCATAAGGGATTTGATTTAGGTCATACATGAATGGTCTAGTGGTTTTCCCTACTTTTCTTCAATTTCAGTCTGAATTTGGCAATAAGGAGTTCATGATCTGAGCCACAGTCAGCTCCTGGTCTTGTTTTTGTTGACTGTGTAGAGCTTCTCCATCTTTGGCTGCAAAGAATATAATCAATCTGATTTCGGTGTTGACCATCTGGTGATGTCCATGTGTAGAGTCTTCTCTTGTGTTGTTGGAAGAGGGTGTTTGCTATGTCCAGTTCATTTTCTTGGCAAAACTCTTTTAGTCTTTGCCCTGCTTCATTCTGTATTCCAAGGCCAAATTTGCCTGTTACTCCAGGTGTTTCTTGACTTCCTACCTTTGCATTCCAATCCCCTATAATGAAAAGGACATCTTTTTTGGGGTGTTAGTTCTAAAAGGTCTTGTAGGTCTTCATAGAACCATTCAACTTCAGCTTCTTCAGTGTTACTGGTTGGGGCATAGACATGGATTATTGTGATATTGGATGGTTTGCCTTGGAAATGAACAGAGATCATTCTGTCATTTTTGAGATTGCATCCAAGTACTGCATTTCATACTCTTTTGTTGACCATGATGGCTACTCCATTTCTTCTGAGGGATTCCTGCCCACAGTAGTAGATATAATGGTCATCTGAGTTAAATTCACTCATTCCAGTCCATTTTAGTTTGCTGATTTCTAGAATGTCAATGTTCATTCTTGCCATCTCCTGTTTGACCACTTCCAATTTGCCTTGATTCATGAACCTGACATTCCAGGTTCCTATGCAATATTGCTCCTTATAGCATCGGACCTTACTTCTATCACCAGTCACATCCACAACTGGGTATTGTTTTTGCTTTGGCTCCATCCCTTCATTCTTTCTGGAGTTATTTCTCCACTGATCTCCAGTAGCATATTGGGCACCTACTGACCTGGGCAGTTTCTCTTTCAGTATTCGATCATTTTGCCTTTTCATACTGTTCATGGGGTTCTCAAGGCAAGAATACTGAAGTGGTTTGCCATCCCCTTCTCCAATGGACCACATTCTGTCAGACCTCTCCACCATGCCTGCCTGTCTTGGGTTGCCCCACAGGGCATGGCTTAGTTTCATTGAGTTAGACAAGGCTGTGGTCCTAGTGTGATTAGTTTGACTAGTTTTCTGTGAGTATGGTTTCAGTGTGTCTGCCCTCTGATGCCTTCTTGCAACAGCTACTGTCTTACTTGGGTTTGTCTTACCTTGGATGTGGGGTATCTCTTCACGGCTGCTCCAGCAAAGTGCAGCCGCTGCTCCTTACCTTGGACGAGGGGTTCAAAAGTTCTTATTTCTACATAAGATATATGTCAGATTAACTAAATCTTTGAATTTATTTTGTAAAATAATAGTCTAATGTGCATGTCAGGATGAGTGATTAGACCTGGTGGGTTTTTCTATTACACTTACTTGGATCCCACTAGCTGAATTGTATGTTTACCAAGAGTGGGTTTTATTTTCAAATCTATTATTCCTGATGCAGTTTTTATTAAAAATTATACAAATAAATATAATGTGACCATGTATGTAGAAATCACATAGAATCCTTTGAAATGACAGAAATTCATATACATTTTCTAGATATCACAGAGTGCTTAAAATGTGAAAAATAGTTTTTAGGAAGCTATTTAATAAGGAGTGAGATATGAAAACAACTTTAAGTGATATTTGAGTATTAAAAATGTAAAATATAATTGCACTCAAAGGCTCATACATTTTTGTTTTTTCCTACATGTAGACATGTCTGTATGTTGATAAGTCTAGGCAAAACCAACAAAATCAATATATAAATAGAACATCCAAATTTTTAAAAATGTATCCTTTACTAACATTAGAAAAGTCACTAATATGCAAATTTTAAGGTGAAATTAGGTAATTAAAGTATGCATATGCCATTTTTCATGATTATTTACTTTGATTCATAGCAAATCATGTCAGACTAGGGTCTCTAACATGTTTAGTTTGGACAATTGATTAAAACATAAAGTATTCTTATGCACAATCACTGCTAATCACTGCTAACTACTTATTGCATTCTTTGAACAGAATATAATAAAAATCATTTTGCAGAGGCAATAGCTTTAGATAAGATCAATTGGAAATGTGTGTACCTGCTCAGTTGTGTCTGACTCTCTCTGACCCTATGTATTGCAGCCCACCAGGATTTTCCTGGCCAGAGAATTGAACCCATGTCTCCAGCATCTCCTGCATTGGTAGACTGCTTCTTTACCACTGAGCAATTTGGGAAGCCCAATTTGGAAATGGATATTTACAAAATACAAAATGTATTTGCACAGTTTACTTAAATATGTGACTTATGAAGATAGCTAATGGTTTTACAAACCTAAATTAATATGATTTTATGAATAATAAAATTAAATAAATTTTTGTTTTTT
Source organism: Bison bison bison (assembly GCF_000754665.1). NCBI lineage: Eukaryota > Metazoa > Chordata > Mammalia > Artiodactyla > Bovidae > Bison > Bison bison. The sequence goes on along the minus strand of NW_011494923.1, from coordinate 5,265,258 downwards.
ATAAAAATAACATACATTTTTATAAAATAAATATAAAAATAAAATTAAAAGAAAAACACCAATACAGTATACTAACACATATATATGGAATTTAGAAAGATGGTAACAATAACCCTGTGTACGAGACTGCAAAAGAGATGTATAGATGTATAGATGTATAGATCAGTCTTATGGACTCTGTGGGAGAGGGAGAGGGTGGGGAGATTTGGGAGAATAGCATTGAAACATGTATAATATCATGTATGAAACGAGTCGCCAGTCCAGGTTCGATGCACGGTACTGGATGCTTGGGGCTGGTGCACTGGGGCGACCCAGAGGGAGGGTAGGGGAGGGAGGAGGGAGGAGGGTTCAGGATGGGGAACGCGGGTATACCTGTGGCGGATTCATTTCAATATTTGGCAAAACTAATACAATATTGTAGAGTTTAAAAATAAAATAAAATTAAATAAATAAATAAATAAAATTAAAATAATAAAATAAAATTCATAATCTTTTAATGAATATGTTTTTCATAGTGAATATTTAATTCTTATAAGTTTCAAAGAATAAAATGATTATAAAGGTATTTGATTGCCTTTTTCAGTTACTAAAAGTTATGCCTGATTGTTTGAGACCCCATGGACCACAGCACACCAGGCTTCCCTGTCATTCAGTACCTCCTGGAGTTTGATCAAACTCGAGTCCATTGATTCCGTGAGGCCATCTAACTATCTCATTCTCTGCTGCTCTCTTTTCCTCCAGCCCTCAATCTTTCCATGCATAAGGGTCTTTTACAATGAGTCAGCTCTGCATCAGGTGATCAAAGTATTTGAGCTTCAGCTTATCCGTCCTTCCGATGAATATTCAGGGTTAATTTCCTTTAGAATTGACCGATTTGATCTCCTGGCTGTCCAAGGAACTCTAAAGAGTCTTCAGAGAACAATTTAAAAGCATCAGTTGTTCGGTGCTCAGCCTTCTTTAATGGTCCAACTCTCACATCTATACACGACTACTGGAAGAATCAGCTTTGACTATATGGATCTTTGTTGGCAAAGTGATGTCTAAAGAGGAAATGTCTTTAATTTCATGGCTTCAGTCACCATCCATAGCCCAAGAAAATAAAATGTGACTGCTTCTACTTATTCACTTTTATTTCCCATGAAGTGATAGGACTGGATACCATGATTTTAGTTTTTTGAATGTTGAATTTTAAGGCAGGTTTTTCACTTCTCTTTTACCCTCAAGAGGCCCTTTATTTCCTCTTCACTTTCTGCCATTAGAGAGTTATCATCTGCATATCTGAGGTTATTGATATTTCTCCTGGAAATCTTGATTCCAGCTGTGAGTCATCTACCCCAGCATTATGCATGATGTACTCTGCAGATAAATTAAATAAGCATGGTGACAATATACAGCCTTAACATATCTCTTTTCCAGCTTTGAAGCAGTCCATTGTTCCATGTCCAGTTCTAAATGTTGCGTCTTGACTTGCATGCAGGTTGCTTAGGTGACAGGTAAAGTAGTCTGGTATTCCCATCTCTTGAAGTTTTCCAAAGTTTGTTGTGATCCACATAGTCAAAGGCTTAGCATAATCAATGAAGCAGAGGTAGATGCTTTTTTTTCTTTTTCTGGAATCCCCTTGCTTTCTCTATGATCCAACGAATGTTGGCAATTTGATCTCTTCTTCCTCTGCCTTATCTAAATCCAGCTTGAACACGTGGAAGCTCTCAATCCATACACTATTGAAAGCTAACTTGAAGGATTTTGAGCATTACTTTGCTAATATGCAAAATGAGCACAATTATCCAGTAGTTAGAACATTCTTTGGCATTGCGTTTATTTTGAATTGGAATGAAAACGACCTTTTCCAGTCCTGTGGCCATTGCTGAGTTTTCCATATTTGCTGGCATATTGAGATTAGTACTTTTTTTTAAATTTTATTTTATTTTTTAACTTTACAATATTGTATTGGTTTTGCCATAGTACTTTAACAGCATCATCTTTTAGGACTTTAAATAGCTCTTCTGGAATCCTATCACCTCCACTAGTTTGTTTGTAGTAATGCTTCCTAAGGCCCACTTTACTTCATACTCCAGGATATCTGGCTCTGGACAAGTGACCACACCATCATGGTTATCTGGGTCTTTAAGATATTTTTGTACAATTCTTCTCAGTATTCTTGCCATCTCTTCTTAATTTCTTCTGCCTCTGTTAGGTCTTTACAGTTTCTATCCTTATCTGCCCATCCATGTCAGAAATGTTGCCTTGACAGCTCCAAATTTCCTTGAAGAGATCTCTAGTCATTCCCATTCTATTGTTTTCCTCTATTTCTTCACATTGCTCACTTGCTATTCTTTGGAACTCTGCATTCAGTTGGATATATCCTTCTCTTTCTCCTTTGCTTTTCACTTCTTTTCTTTCCTCAACTATTTGTAAAGCTTCCTCAGACAATCACCTTGCTTTCTTGTATTTGCTTTTCTTAGGGATGGTTTTGGTCACTGCTTTTGGTACAATATTATAAACCTCTGTCCATAGCTCTCAAGCACTCTGTCTACCAGCTGTAATCTCTTGAATCTATTAGTCACCTCCACTGTGTAATCATAAGGGATTTGATTTAGGTCATACCTGAATGGTCTAGTAGTTTTCCTTACTTTCTTTAATCTAAGCCCAAATTTTGCAATAAGGAGCTCATGATCTGAGCCACAGTCAACTGCAGGTCTTGTTTTAGCTGACTGTATAGAATTTCTCCATCTTTGACAACAAATAATATAATCAATCTGATTTCGGTATTGTCTATCTGGTGATGTCCATGTATAAAGTCCTTTCCTGGGTTTGTTGGAAAGTATGTTTGCTATGACCAGTCTTGACAAAATTCTGTTAGCCTTTGTCATGTTTCAATTTGTACTCCAAGGCCAAACTTGCCTGTTATGCCAGGTATCTTTTGACTTACTTCTTTTGCATTTCCAATCCCCTATGAAGAAAAGGACTTTTTTTTTTTTAATGGTGTTAGTTCTAGAAGGTCTTGAGTGGCTCCTCATAGAGCCATTCAACTTTGTTTTCTTCAGGGTTGGTGGTTGGGGCATAGACTTGAATTACTGTGATGTGAATGGTTAATTTTGGAAATGAACCATTTTGTTGTATTTAAGATTGCACCCAAGTACTGCATTTCAGGCTCTTTGGTTGACTTTGAGGGTTACTCCATTTCTTCTCTTTCCCACAGTAGTAGATATAATGGTCATGTGAATTAAATTCTCCCATTCCCATCCATTTTAGTTCACTGATTCCTAAGATGTTGTTCTTCACTCTTGTCATATGCTGCTTGACCATGTCCAATTTATCTTGATTCATGAACCAAATATTTCAGGTTCCTCTGCAATATTGTTCTTTATAGCATCAAGCTTCACTTTCACCACCAGATACATCCACAATTGAGTGTCATTTCTGCTTTGACCCAGCTGTTTCCTTCTTTCTAAACCTGTTAGTAATTCCGTTCTACTCTTCCACAGTAGCATATTGGATACCTCCTGACCTGGAGGGCTCATCTTCTGGTGTCCTATCTTTTTGCCTTTTCATACAGTTCATGTGTTCTCACAGCAAAAAATACTGGAGTGGTTTGCCATTCCCTCTTCCAGTGGACCTCATTTCATCAGAACTCTTCACTATGACCTGTCTTGGGTTGCCCTGCATGGCATGGCTCATGGCTTCATTGAATTACAAAGCACCTTTACCACCACAAATCTGTGATCCATGAAGGGGTTGATTGCATTAAACTCCCAGAAAATTATGTTCCGTGGAAATTAGATACTATTTTTTTTGTCATAAGTCAGTAAACATATTGAGAAGGTGTAGGTTTTCTGCAACATTTGTATCACAGACAATTTTCTAAATTATTGCAACCACAGTTACAGAGCTTCCAAAGGAGGAAAGAAAATCCTATGAATTAAAAAAAAAGTCTTTATTTCCCCCATCTATTAATATTTAAATACAAAGAGAATCATTTTTCAAAGATATTGAAGTTATTCCAGTGGGTATTGAAATAATAGTTGGGTCATCTTTACTAATTCAAATAATTTTCATTGAGCTCTAAGGAGGTAAGTCTCAGCTCTATATTTGTCATGTGCTATAAAAGGATTTTCTTTGTATTAGTATTTATTCAGATGGAATTATGAGAGTGAATACATATTTGGGTAGCAATTCTTATCTCTTTAATTACAGGCCATAAATCTTGGCTTAATTTTATAATTTCTGGCATAGGTTAGCATATTTGGTAAAAATAAGTGACAGATAAATCAATCTTAGAGCTTATTTTTAGTTAACACAGAGACATACAGAACTAGACATTTTAAAATGAATTAATACATGTAATCACCACAGCATATACCTGTGGTGATTACATGTATTACAGCAAATACCTACATATACCTTTACAAAAATAAATTTACTCCTAGTTTAAAGAAGAGGAAATCAAATCACAAATAAGGCTCAGTAAGTTGTCTCAGTTCAGTTCAGTCGCTCAGTAGTGTCCAGCTCTTTGTGACCCCACAGACTGCAGTATGCCAGGCTCCCCTGTCCATCACCAACTCCCAGAGCCTACTCAAATTCATGTCCATTGAGTTAGTGATGCCATCCAACTATCTCATCCTCTGTCATCCTCTTCTGATCCTGTCTTCAATCATTTCCAGCATCAGGGTTTTTTCAAATGAGTAAGTTCTTAGCATCAAGTGGCCAAAGTATTGGAGTTTCAGCTTCAACATTAATCCTTCCAATGAATATTCAGAACTGATTTCCTTTAGGATTGACTGGTTGGATCTCCTTGTGGTCCAAGGGACTCTCAAGAGTCTTCATCAATACCACAGTTGAAAAGCATCAATTCTCCCATGCTCAGCTTTCTTTATAGTCCAATTCTCACACCCATACATGACCACTGGAAAAACCATAGCCTTGACTAGATGGACCTTTGTTGCCGAAGTCACGTCTCTGCTTTTGAATATGCTATCTAGGTTGGTCATAACTTCTTCCAAGGAGCAGGTGTCTTTTAATTTCATGACTGCAGTCACCATCTGCAGTGATTTTGGAGCCCCCCCAGAATAAAGTCTCTCACAGTTTCCATTGTTTCCCCATCTATTTTCCATGAAGTGATGGGACCAGATGCCATGATCTTAGTTTTCTGAAAGTTGAGATTTAAGCCAACTTGTCTAGTGCCACAGAAAGAAGATAAGATGAAATTAAATTTCAAATCTAGTCAGTTTGATAATAGTGCCTGCCTTTCTAAAACCACATTGAGTGATTGCCACTAAATCTGAGTAGAAAATTAATGGCAACCTCACTTCATTTGTAATTTAAAAAAAGAAACCTTAATATTGTGGCTAATAATGAGTAGTGTGCTGTGAAGTAAGAAATATCTAGTCATGTTGTCTAGTCACCATCAATAATCAGTTTAGGATGTTATTTCACTGGGCATAATTTTCCTTCTGACAGGATAGATGAGGCTTCTTTCAACAATATCCTTAAACACCACAGAAATAAATAGGAAATCCAAACTCATTGTTTAAAATAATAGTGCCAGGCAAAGCATGTGCTGAAAATAACTAGTTCAGGGCTGCAAATTGCTGCAGTTAGATGAAAATAAGAGCACTACAAGTCATTTGGGGAAGATTGTAAGATTCTGTAACTAAAAATCATTTGTAAAGACGATACAAGGTTTTCATCAAGCCTCCCTGCATAAGGCCCACAGCTAGTGGCAAATTATACTGAAGAACTCGACATGTGGTATAGTCCTTTACCACATTTGCAGTATTATAAATATCCCTAGAAACTGAATAGGGCTATAGTCTAAACTTTCAGGTAAGCTACCTTTCTTTAAGTTGAGGTAACTTGGTAAATAGCATAATTACAAGAAGTGCAATGCTAGCCTCTCATAAATAGCATATTTTAGACATTTTACTAAAGTTGACAGGGCTAAAATAGATTTATTTTCTTGGAGAAAAAATGTCTTATGAACCAAAATCAATTTACGTATCAATAAATATGACCATGAGGCATATTTATCAGTAGTATCACCCTTTAATTTTCCTCTTCAGTGTAGAATTAAAACTTCTTAGAATATAAAGGTATTTATATCAGGCAGCTAAAATAAGTTCATTTGCTTATATTTCCAGAGCAGGTAAAAATAAAGTATCAGTATCATTTTAACCAAGATGATGAACAGCATGGGATGCTAAGCTTATGAGGAGTACTTGCAGAAATATTCTGAAGCACAGTCTCATTGCAGCTAGTTCTCCTAACTGCTTACTGGGTTTGCTTAATACATTTTTCCCTCTGAGCAACATCTTCTGAAAACACACTTCCTATTTAGCAATGAATTACTATACACATAATAGGAATTTTGACACATACAGTTCCATATACTGAGCAGAAAGTAACCCTTCCCTGCAAGGCATGCACCTATGGCAATAAAAATTGTATGTAAGAACTGTAATCATTTTAATAATACTACAATTGCAATAACTAACATACTTGAGCAAACACAATAGAAAAGATGAATATTATTTCATAAAACATTTAATCTCCAAAATATCACCATGCAGATGTAAACATTATGTAATCATAAAAACATCATTGCTAATTCATATATATATATATGTATGTTAGAGTTGAATGAATATACAGCTAAAAGAATGAATAGAAGGGTTGATGAATGAGTGGAAGTGATAGAAAAATAAGCAGAAATATGCAAAGATGCATGGATTATATATATATATATATATATAGAGAGAGAGAGAGAGAGAGAGAGAGAGGGAGAGAGAGAGAGAAAGAGAGATGAAATGGTTTTATATGATTATTATGTGAATAAACTGGTCATAGCAGTATGGAGATAGAAACCACCTCATCCAACAACACAAGAGACAACTCTACACATGGACATCACCAGATGATCAATACCAAAGTCAGATTGATTATACTCTTTGCAGCCAAACATGGAGAAGCTCTATACAGTCAGCAAAAACAAGACTGGGAGCTGATTGTGGCTCAGATCATGAACTCCTTACTGCAAAATTCAGACATAAATTGATGAAAATAGGGAAAACCAGTAGACCATTCAGGTATGACCTAAATCAAAGCCTTATGATTATACAGTGGAAGTGACAAATAGATTCAAGGGATTAGATTTGATAGACTGCCTGAAGAACTATAGATGGAGGTCCAGGACATTGTACAGGAGGCAGTGATCAAGATCATCCCCAAGAAAAATGAATGCAAAAAGGCAAAATGGTTATCTGAGGAAGACTTACAAATAGCTGAGAAAACAAGAGTAGCTAAAGGCAAAGGAGAAAAGATATAGCCATCTGAATGCAGAGTTCCAAAGAAGAGCAAAGAGAGATAAGCCTTCCTTAGTGATCAATGTAAAGAAATAGAGAAAAACAATAGAATGGGAAAGACTAGACATCTCTTCAAGAAAATTAGATACCAAGGGAACATTTCAAGAAAAGATGGGCACAAAAAAGGACAGAAATGCAACAGAAGCAGAAGATATTAAGAAAAGGTGGCAAGAATACACAGAACTATACAAAAAAGATCTTCATGACCCAGAAAACCATGATGGTGCGATCACTCATCTAGAGCCAGGTATCCTGGACTGTGAAGTCAAGAGGGCCTTAGGAAGCATCACTATGAGCAAAGCTAGTGGAGATGATGGAATTCCAGTTAAGCTATTTCAAATCCTGAAAGATGATGCTGTGAAAGTGCTGCACTCAATATGCCAGCAAATTGGGAAAACTCAGCAGTGGCCACAAGACTGGAAAAGGTCTGTTTTCATTCCAATCCCAAAGAAAGGCAATGCCAAAGAATGTTCAAACTACCACATAATTGCATTCATCTCACATGATAGCAAAATAATGCTCAAAATTCTCCAACCGAGGCTTCAACAGTACATGAACCATGAACTTTCAGATGCTCAAGATGGATTTACAAAAGGCAGAGGAACCAGAGATCAAATTTCCAACAACTGTTGCCTCATCAAAAAAGCAAGGGAGTTCCAGAAAAATATATACTTCTGCTTTATTGACTACACTAAATCCTTTGACTGTGTAGGTCACAACAAACTGAAAATTCTTAACAGATGGGAATACAAGACAACTTTACCTGCTTCCTGAGAAATCTGTATGCATGTCAAAAAAGCAACAGCTAGAACCAGACATGCAACAATGGACTGATTCAAAATTGGGAAAGGCTGTATATTGTCACACTATTTATTTAACTTATATCCAGAGTACATCATGCAAAATGCAGAGCTGGTTGAAGCACATGCTGGAATCAAGATTACCGGGGCAAATATCCTTAACTTCAGATATGCAGCTGGCCACCACCCTTATGGCAGAAAGCTAAGAGGAATTAAAGAGCCTCTTGGTGAAAGTGAAAGAGGAGAGTGAAAAAGCCCGCTTAAAACTCACCATTTAAAAAACTAAGATCTTTCCATCCAGTCCCATTACTTCATGGCAAATAGATGGGGAAACAGTGGAAACTGTGAGAGACTATTTTCTTGGACTCCAAAATCACTGCAGATGGTGACTGCAGCCATGAAATTAAAAGACACTTGCTCCTTGGAAGAAAAGCTATGACCAATCTAGATAGCATATCAAAACGCAGAAATATTACTCTGATGACAAAGGTCTGTGTAGTCAAAGCTGTGGTTTTTCCAGTAGCCATGTGTGGATGTGAGAGTTGGACCAAAGAGAAAGCTGAGCACCAAAGAATTGATGCTTTTGAACTGTGGTTTGGAGAAGGCTCTTGAAGAGTCCCTTGGAGACTCTCTGCCAGGAGATCCAACCAGTCAATCCTAAAGGAAATCAGTCCTGAATGTTCATTGGAAGGACGTGCTGAAGCTGAAGCTTTAATACTTTGGCCACTTGATGCAAAGAACTGACTGATTGGAAAAGACCTTGATGCTAGGAAACATTGAAGGCAGGAGGATAAGGGGACTACAGAGGATGAGATAGTTGGATGGTATCACCGACTAGATGGAAATGAGTTTGTGAAAGCTCTGGGAGTTGCTGATGGACGGGGAATACAGACGTTCTGCAGTCTATGGGGCTGCAAAGAGTTGGACATGATTGAGTTACTGCACTGAACTGAACTGATGTGACTATACACATAAAATATAATCAAATATATAAAATCAAAAAATAAAATCACATATATTTTAGTATTAAAACATTAACTATTTCTAAATTAAAATGTCACCTGATAGGTATATCTTATACTCCAATCTCCAACTGAATCTCTTTCTATTGAAAAAAAAAGCACAAAATTTTATCACCCCATGTCCTACATGTTCTATTATAATATTGTTCATAAATGGTTATTGCTTTTTTATTTTCCTTTTTTTATTCTTTGGAATGTATCATTTCTACTGACAAATCTGGTCTTATTCTTACCTTTTGATTTCCTTACTTATTGTAGGGGAATCAGAAAACTCCCATTCTGCTGTTGTTTTCTTTAGGTTATTTTATCAGTAATTTTGTTATCACAAGCCTTGACGTCATGTTTTTTGTGATTATCTTGTTTGGTCTTTTACTGAGCCTGCTGGATTTCTGGGTTTACAGTTTTTATGAAATTGGGAAATTTTTTTGGTCATTAATTAGTCACATATTTTCTTACTCCTCTTTTCTGCCACTCCAATATATGTACTTCTCTAGGATTGCTGAGACTTCTTTTCCTGAGTATTGTTTTCATGTACACTTCAGTTTGTATAGTGTTTTTATTCCTTTTGCAGTACCTAATCTTGTGTTATGCCAATTATTTTTTAAAAATCATATATATTTAGTTTTCACCTATACAATTTAAATTTTTATGTCATCCCCTTATCTCCACATTTTGTTCATAGTTTCTCTTAAATCTTTCAGCTATGTATAATACGCTTTTAAAAAGATTTGTCAGAGAAATTCTTTCCTGTCATTTCTAGATCTATCTTTTCCTAATGATGGATAGTTCTATTTCTTGGATGAGGTTCTTTTTCAGTTTCTTTGCATGAGTAATCTTTGACTTATTGAGTACAAAGGAAGTTTCACTGTTGAATATTGGATTTTGTTATCTTCCTTTAACGAAATGTTTGAATTTGTTTTGAAGTAGGTATGCAAGAAACTTGCACATCAGCATTATTTTCAATTCCTTTTGAAAAGTTTTCTTAAGGCACTTTATTGTCCTATAAAGCTGCTGCTGCTGCTGCTGCTGCTGCTAAGTTGCTTCAGTCGTGTCCGACTCTGTGCAACCCATAGACGGCAGCCCACCAGGCTCCCCCGTCCCTCGGATTCTCCAGGCAAGAACACTGGAGTGGGTTGCCATTGCCTTCTCCAATGCATGAAAGTGAAAAGTGAAAGTGAAGTTGCTCAGTCCTGTCCGACTCTTCGCAACCCCATGGACTGCAGCCTACCAGGCTCCTCTATCCATGGGCTTTTCTAGGCAAAAGTACTGGAGTGGGGTGCCATTGCCTTCTCTGTGACAAGCTACTTTAGCTCAATTATTGATGCAAGAACATTCTGGAGTTTCTACTGAATACCCTGTATATTAAATCAGGACTTGACTTTAGCTGGTTGGAATTTGAATTTTTATTGTAACGTGTGAAATCTAAATTGCTTAGTTTATATGTATACAAAGTCTTATAGTATTTTACCAAGCCCATGATCAGTTTGTATTTAGCAAAGGTCCTAGGTTATCTCATGACTATTTCCAGAGCTATGTTTCTGTCATAATTTCCTCCTGTTTCTCTGCTCCACCAACTCCAGCTAACTAAGCCTTAACACATTCTGTTCACTTCCTTGTTAACTCAGTAACACTACTATGCTTTTCTTGGATTCCCTTCTCTTATACTTAATTCTGGAAGATGCCTCCAGAGAACACTGAGGTATTCATTGTGCACAGCTCATTTGCCTCCTTCTTCTTTGCATCACATTCACATACTACCTGTGGTCCGGGTAAGAAAATAACAGTTTCATGTATCTCATCCAATTTTATAGTGAAGAAAATAATTAGTGAAAGTGATAGCGATAGTGCCAGAACTGAAAGTAAGAATTTTGTTTTTAAACTTTTCTTTTTCATATAAGCATTTAAACCTACAAATTTACTTTTCCCTGGTTAACTCTGTCTCACAAATGTTGATATACTATGTTGTAATACCATTCAATTTACAATATACATGTACTGTGAGTTCTTCTTTGAACTCTAGTTATTTCAGTGTATGTTGTCTTCCAAAAATGTGAGAGCTTTGAAAAATACCTTAATGTTACTAGATTGAAACATCTCTGGTAAATAATATGCTTTGCATAATTTAAATCTTGTAAAAATTGTATGTATTAATTTTTTATGCTATTATAAATGGTCTGTCTTGGTGAAAGTTCTATGTGCTCATTCTGAAGTTGTTATATGTACTATTATCCTGTCAACTGTATAAAAATCATATGATGATATTGGCACTAGTGGTAAAGAACCCACCTGCCAATGTAGGAGACATAAGAAATGCAGAGTTGATCCCTGGGTCAGGAAGAGCCCCTGGAGGTGGGCATGGCAACCCACTCCAGTTTTCTTGCCTGGAGAATCCCATGGACAGAGGAGCCTGGTGGGCTACAGTCCACGGGGTCATGCAGAGTCACACATGACTGAAACAACTTAGCACATAAAAGTAATTAATAATTTATTCATTTAATCTCAGTGTTATCAAAAGTCTATAATTATAATTTTGTCTATTTCTCTTTTCAATTGCTTAGTTTTGTGTATTTTCAACATTTTAGCACTTGTTTCCTCTGAGGCCCATAACATCTGCATCTGATTAACCTCATGATGTTTTGCCATTTGCATTCATAACCAAACCCTTAGCCAGAGACCCATCAGGTGCTGCCATACAGACCTGTAGAGCCTACATTTATGAGTTTTTCCCTCCTCTGGTCAGTCTCACATATTCCAGTAGTGTTAGAACTCCCACACTCTGATATCTGACTCTTCAGTTAAAATCAAACAAACAAAACCCGGTGCTGTACTTGTACCCCAGTTCCCTCTACTGCAGCTGGAAAATTGTCCCAGACAGATGCTAAACTGTCTTAAGGCACTTATTTCAGAGATGTGTCTTGTATTAACAGCCAAAGTCTAGGAACTGTGGTGTCATATAATTATTATAATTATCTGTGTAAAAAGGCTATCATTTAATCATGTAACTTACTCTGTCATGACCTAAATCAAATTTCTGTTTTATTGTTTGATGTTGAACAATTTTGCCTGATATTAATACATTTTATCAATTCTTTCGATTTGAAGATAAATTCTTCTTTTTGTTAAAAAAACAATTTCTCCATTTAGAAAGGAAAAATCTGTTCAATTCCAAGTTTCCTAAAACAGTAAAAGTCTGTTTTTCATTTATTGATTTGTATTACCTTTTATATCTACAAACTTCCCTATTTTTTTCTCTAAATTTATAAGGCAATTTGAACTATGTTCTCCATGTTATTACTTTGATTTTAAGCTGTTTGGTTAAAGTTTTGCTATTTATATTTTCTTTAACAATTCTATATTGTTACCCTTTGGATGCCTTTTTTAAAGCTTGAAATCTTCATTGAATCTATTCAGTTGTCTTAACATTCATGTTTTACTTTGTCATTTAAAACTTTTTATGGTGAAGAAGAGCATTGTAAAATGACTGTATTGTGTGTGTGTGTGTGTGTGTGTGTATTCACATCATATGCTGATATCTCTTATCCTCAGTAGTTTTTGTTTACCATATTTGTCTTTACTTTTAGTGATATTTAAAAAGAAGTTCTCTCTCTTGATTTCCATTAATCTAAAGTTGGAGAATTCCTATAGAACACCTGTCTCTCATATCTAAATTTTTTTTTTTTTTACCTTCAGCTGTTTATTTGAAGCAGAGTATTGAATTTCTGTTTTGTTTTTTTATTGTCTGACAGCACAGAATCAAATACATTAGATTCTTGATATATAAATATGTTTGATGTAGGAGAAAATATGTGAATAATCATTTTGTTGGATATGAATATTCTTCTCTTTTATGTAGTTTTTTTAAATTCCTATACCAGGTTTCATTCCATCTATTCATAGATATTTTTAATCTCTATTCAGTTACATTATTTTCCTCCTTACTGGAAATACCTGGTATCTCTGATTTAGAAATACTTTCAATTTCAATGAATTATTTTTCTTTTAATTACATATTTCTTATAATTCTTTTAATTAAAATCTCTCCCTAAAAACTACACCTCATTTGAAAGTGCAGCAGGTACATGATGACTAACACCTTGGTTTGGGGCCATTGTTTATTAAGCCATAATGGTGTGGGAAAATGATAGCATTCTTTTTCTTCATGCTACCTAATAACTTCCCTGTGAGTTCTGTCTTATTTGTTTTCCCTTTAGTTTTTAATTTTTTAAATCTATTTATATTAAAAGTAATAAAATTTTGATTCATAAGGGTAATTGGTACATTGTCCTTAAAAAAAAAAAATCTCTTTCTAGAAGAATTGATGTTGTTCAGTCATCAGGTGGTGTCCAACTCTTCACAACCACCTAGACTGCAAAACAGCAGGCTTCCTTGTCCCTCACCATCTCCCAGTGTTTGCCCAAGTTCATGGCCATTGAATCAGTGCTGCTATCCAACCATCTCACCTCTGTTGGCCTCTTCTCCTTCTGCCTTCAATTTTTCTCAGCATCAGGGTCTTTTCCAATGAGTCAGTTGTTTGTGTCAAGTGGCAATAATATTGGAGCTTAGCTTCAGCTTCCACTGAATATTCAGGGTTGATTTCCTTTAGGATTGACTAGTTTGATCTCCTTGCAGTCCAAGGGACTCTCAAGAGTCTTCTCCAGCTCCACAGTTCAAAAGCATCAATTCTTTGGCCCTCTGCCTTCTTTATGATCCAGCTTTCACATCTGTACATGACTACTGGAAATATCATAGCCTATATGAACCTTTGTCAGTAAAGTGATATCTTTGCTTTTTAACACATATCTAGGCTTGCAAAATTTTCCTGCCAAGAAGCAATTGTGTTCTAATTTCATGGCTGCAGTCACCCTCTACAGTGATTTTAGAGCCTAAGAAGAGGAAATCTGTCACTGTTTCCACCTTTTCCTTTTCTATTGGCCATAAAATGATGGGACCTGATGCCATGATCTTAGTCTTTCTTTTTTTTTAATACTGAGTTTTAAGCTGGTTTTTACACTCACCTCCTTCCCACTCATCAAAAGGCTCTTTAGTTCCTCTTTGCTTTCTGCCATTAGAGTGGTATCATCCACATACCTGAAATTGTTGATATTTCTCCCAGCAATCTTGATTCCAGCTTGTAACTCACCAAGCCCGGCATTTCACATGATGTGCTCTGCATATAGGTTCAACAAATGGGGTGAAAATCAACAGACTTGTACTCCTGTCTCAAACCTGAGCCAGTTAGTTGTTCCATGAATGAGTGAGTGAAGCCGCTCAGTCATGTCTGACTCTTTGCGACCCAGTGGACTGTAGCCCACCAGGCTCCTCTGTCCATAGGATTCTCCAGGCAAGAATACTGGAGTGGGTTGCCATTTCCTTCTCCAGGGGATCTTCCCGACCCAGGGATTGAACTCAGGTCTCCTGCACTGCAGGCAGACGCTTTAACCTATGACCAGAGGGTTCTAACTGTTGCTTCTTGAACTGCATAAGATTTCTAAGGAGACAGGTAAGATGACCTGATATTGCCAAATCTTTAAGAGTTTTCCACAGTTTGTTATGATCCACACAGTCAAAAGCTTTAGTGTAGTCAATGACACGGAGGTAGATGTTTTTCTGGAATTCCCTTGCTTTCTCTATGATTCAGTGAATATTGGCCATTGACCTCTGGTTCCTCTACTTTTTCTAAATGCAGATTGAACATTTGGAAGTTCTCAGTCCATATAATGCTGAAGCATAGCTTGAAGGATTTTGAGCATAATCTTACTAGAGAATAAGTATAATTATCCAGTGATTTGAACAATCTTTAGTACTGCCTTTCTTAAGAATTGGGAAGAAGATTGATCTTTTCCAGTCCTGTGGCCACTGCTGAGTTTTCCAAATTTGCATGACATATTGAGTGCAGCACCTTAATAGCATCATCTTTTAGGATTTTAAATAACTCAACTGGAATTCCGTAACTTCCACTAACTTTATTGGCTTCAGTGCTTCCTAAGGTCCACTGGCTTCACACTCCAGAATATCTGGCTCTGGACAAGTGACCACACCATCATGGTTATCTGGGTCATTAAGATCTTTTTGTATAGTTCTTCTGGGTGTTCTTGCCATCTCTTCTTGATCTCTTCTTCTTCTATTAGGTCTTTACTGTTTCTGTCTTTATTGTGTTCATCTTTGGATGAAATATTCCTTTGACATTTTAAATTTTCTTGAAGAGAACTCTAATCTTTCCACTTGTGTTGCTTTACTCTGTTTCTTTGCATTGTTAATTGAATAAGGCCTTCTAGTCTCAACTTGTTGTTCTCTGAAACTAAATTTTGTTGGGTGTACCTTTCCTTTTCTCCCTTGCCTTCTGCTTCTCTTCTTTCTTCAACTATGTAAAGCCTCCTCAGACAAACAGTTTGTCTTCATGAATTTATTTTTCTTTGGTATGATTTTATCCTCTGCCTCCTGTACAATACTATGAACTTTTCCCATGGCTCGTCAGGCACCTTGTTTAGTCGTTGTTGTTGTTCAGATGCTCAGTCATGTCCATTTTTTTTGTGACCCCATGGACTGCAGCACACCAGGCTTTCCTGTAAGCATCTCCTGGAACTTGCACAAACTCATGTCCATTGAGTTGATGATGCCATACACATTCTTGTTGCCCTCATCCCCTTCTCTTCCTGTCTTCAATCTTTCCCAGCATTGGGTCTTTTCTAGTGAGTCAGATCTTCACATCAGGTGGGAAAAATATTGAGTTTCAGCTTCAACATCAGTCCTTCCAATGAAAACTCAGGACTGATCTCCTCTAGGAGGGACTGGTTGGATCTCCTTGCAGTCCGAGGGACTCTCAAGAGTCTTCTCCAACACCACAGTGTTTGGAGAATACCAACTCTTTGGCATTCAGCTTTCTTTATAGTCCAACTCTCATATCCACACATGACCACCGGAAAAACTGTAGCTTTGACTAGACAGACTTTTGTTTGCAAAGTAATGTCTCTGTTTTTTAATATGCTGTCTAGTTTGGTCATAACTTTCCTTCCAAGGAGTAAGTGTCTTAATTTCATGGCTGCAGTCACCATCTGCAGTGATTTTGGAGCCCAGAAAAAATGAAGTCTGCCACTGTTTCCACTGTTTCCCCATCTATTTGCTATAAAGTGATGGGACTGGATGCTATGATCTTAGTTTTCCGAATGTAGAGATTTAAGCTAAATTTTTCAACTCTCCTCTTTCACTTTCATCAAGAGGCTCTTTAGTTCTTCACTTTCTGCCATAAGGGTGGTGTCATCTGCACATCTGAGGTTATTGATATTTCTCCCATCCATACATTACTATTGGAAAAACCATAGCTTTGACTATACAGATGTTTGTCAGCAAAGTAGTGTCTGCTTTTTAATATGCTGTCTAGGTTGATCATAGCTTTTCTTCCAAGTACCAAGATTTTTTAAATTTCATGATTGCAGTCACCATCTGCAGTGATTTGGACCCCAAGAAAATAAAGTCTCTCACTGTTTCCATTGTTTCCTCATCTGTTTGCATGAAGTGATGGAACTCCATGCTAACTTTGTTTTTTGAATGTTGAGTTTTAAGCCAGCATTTTCACTCTCCTCTTTCACCTTCATCAAGAGGCTCTTTAGTTTCTCTTTGCTTTCTGCCATAAGGGTGATGTCATCTGCATATCTGAGGTTATTGACATCTCTCCTGGTAACCTTGATTCCAGTTTGTGCTTCATCCATCCTGGCATTTCACATGATGTACCCTGCATATAATTTTAATAAGCAGGGTGACAATATACATCCTTGTTATACTCCTTTTCCAATTTTGAACTAGTCCATTGTTCCATGTCTGGTTCCAGCTGTTGCTTCTTGACTTGCATACAGGTTTGGCAGGAAACAGGTAAGGTGGTCTGGTATTCCCATCTCTTTAAGAATTTTCCACCGTTCGCTGTGATCTAGACAGTCAAAGGCTTTAGGGTAGTCAATGAAGCAGAAACTGGCTCTGTTTACTAGATCTAATTCCTTGAATCCATTTGTCATCGCCAATGTATATCCATAGGAGATTTGATTTAAGTCCTGTCTGACTGTCCTAGTGGTTTTCCCTGCTTTCTTTAGTTTAAGCCTGTATTTTGCTAGGAGGAGCTGATGAGCTGAGCTACAGACAGCTCTAAGTATAGACTTTGCTGAGTGTATGCAGATTCTCCATCTTTGGCTACAAAGAATGTAATCAATCTGATTTCATTATTGACCATTTGGTGATGTCCATGTATAAATTCGTCTCTTGTGTCACTGAAAACAGTGTTTGCTATGACCAGTGTGTTCTCATGGTATAATTCTGTTAATCTTTTCCCTGCTTCATTTTGTACACAACGCCAACCTTACTTGTTACTCAGGTATGTCTTGACTTCCTTCTTTGTTTTTGAATCCCCCATGATGAATAGGACATCTTGTGTGTGTGTGTGTGTGTGTGTACGTGTGTGTGTGTGTGTATGTGTGTGTGTGTGTTCATTCTAGGTTTTCTTCTAGGTCTTCATAGAACCAATCAACTTCAGCTTCTTTGGCATCAGGGGTAGAGACTTGGATTACTGTGATGTTGAATGGTTTCCCTTGGAAATGAACCAAGATTATTCTGTTGTTTTTGAGGTTGTATCAAAGTACTCTATTTAGGACTCTTTTGCTGATTATGAAGGCTACTCCATTTCTTCTATGGAGTTCTTGCCCTCAGTGGTAGATATAATGGTCATCTGATTTAAATTTACTCATTCGCGTCCATTTTAGTTCATTGATTCCTAAAATATGATCTTGTCATCTCTTGCTTAACCATGTCCAATATATCTTGATTCATGGACCTAACATTTTTGGTTCCTATGAGAAACCTATATGCAGGTTAGGAAGCAATAATTAGAACTGGACATGAAACAACAGATTGGTTCCAAATAGGAAAAGGAGTACTTCAAGGCTATATGTTGTCACCCTGCTTATTTAACTTATATGCAGAGTACATCATGAGATACACTGGGCTGGAGGAAGCATAAGCTGGAATCAAGATTGCCGGGAGAAATATCAATAACCTCAGATATGCAGATGACACCACCCTTTTGGCAGAAAGTGAAGAACTAAAGGGCCTCTTGATGAAAGTGAAAGAGGAGAGTGAAAAAGTTGGCTTAAAACTCAACATTCAGAAAACTAAGATCATGACATCTGGTCCCATCACTTATGGCAAATAGATGGGGAAATAGTGGCTGACTTTATTTTTCTGGGCTCCAAAATAACTGCAGATGATTGCAGCCATGAAATTTAAAGACACTTAACCACTTAGAAGGAAAGTTATGACCAACCTAGATAGCATATTAAAAAGCAGAAACGTTACTTGTGAACAAAGGTCTATCTAGTCAAGGCTACAGTTTTTCCCATGGTCATGTGTGGATGTGAGAGTTGGACTATAAAGAAAGCTGAATGCCGAAGAGTTGATGCTTTTGAACTGTGGTGTTGGAGAAGACTCTTGAGAGTCCCTTGGACTGCAAGGAGATCTAACCAGTCCATTCTAAAAGAGATCAGTCCTGAGTTTTCATTGTAAGGACTGATGTTGAAGCTGAAACTCCAATACTTTGGCCACTTGATGGAGATAGCTGACTCATTTGAAAACCCATGATGCTGGGAAAGATTGAGGGCAGGAGGAGAAGGGGATGACAGAGAATGAGATGCTTGGATGGCATCACCGACTCAATGGACATGGGTTTGGGTGGACTCTGGGAGTTGGTGATGGACAGGGAGGCCTGGCGTGCTGTGGTTCATGGGGTCGCAAATAGTCGAACATGACTGAATGACTGAACTGAACTGATGTGATACTGTTCCTTACAGCATCAGATTTTACTTTCATCATCAAGTACATCCACAATTGATCACAGTTTCCACTTTGGCCCAGTCACTTCATTCTTTCTGGAGCTATTAGTTGTTGTCCTCAGCTCTTCCCTGGTAGCACATTGGACCTTTTGACCGGGAAGGCTTATCTTTTGGTGTAATCCTTTTGACTTTTTATACAGTTCTTAGGATTCTCATGGCAAGTACACTGGAGTGATTAATCATTCGCTCCTCCAGTGGATCATGTCAGAACTCTCCAATATGACCTGTTTATCTTGGGTGGCCCTGCACAGCATGGCTCTTAACTTTGTTGCCTTAAGCCAGTTCCTTCTCCATGACAAAAGAGTGATCCATGAAGGGGAAAATTATAAATATAATTATACAATTATTTTGCAGTGTTTTAACAGTACATAATATATTATAGGCATATACAATAATAATTATATTTTAGTTCTTGTTATATTCATGGTGGCAAGCAGAAATTTCTGGGGTACTATTTTTCTTTTCCCGTATTGTTTCTTTGTCCAAAATGATGATAATGGTGAGATATTCAGAATTTTGTAGAGTTGTATTTTTTCATATAATCATATTTTGTGGATATTAAGTGCTGCATGTTTTCCTAGAGTGTTCTATGTTTTCCTAGCAACCATCATAGCGTAAGGCATCAAAGTATTTTAATACTTCCTTTCTTTAACAGTTCTATCCTTGTTTTTTTATATATCCATGTATATGATATTTTACTTTTATTTTTATTTATTTTTTTCTTTTGTCAAGAGGTTTGCTATGTAGCTTTGCTTTAATATTTTGTCAACTCAAAGTATCATCTTTATAAATATAGTCCTGGAGCCAGGTTTAAAAAGTTTAAAAACTCATGGCTTAATTCAGAGCATTTATTTAATTTCTTTTGAAATTTTCATTCAAGTAACTAATATATTTTAAATGATATGAATTCACCTGTTTCTTAGTTAATTGAGTTTCCTCACTGAAAGCACAAGCCATATTTCATAGACTATTTTCCAATTATCAGTTCA